>NC_091057.1:99350626-99685626 GCF_000393655.2 Nicotiana sylvestris | reverse complement strand
GGGTTCGTATTCTACTCCCACCGGGTTTTCAGCAAGATGATCTACCAATTTCTGTCCTTTGACTGCCTTTTGAGTTACATAGACGATGTCGAACTCACTCAACAGTATCTGCCATTTGGCTAACTTTCCAGTTAGCATGGGCTTCTGGAATAGGTACTTCAGAGGATCCATCCTGGATATAAGGTAGGTGGTGTTGGCACAGAAGTAATGCCTCAATTTCTAAGCTATCCAGGTCAAAGCACAGCAAGTGCATTCCAGCAGAGAGTACCATGCTTCGTAAGGTGTGAACTTCTTACTCAAGTAATATATGGCTTGCTCCTTTCTTCCTGTCTCGTCATGTTGTCTCAGAACACATCAGAAGGCTCCGTCCAAAACCGATAGATAGAGTAGCAAAGGTCGTCCTGGCTCCGGTGGTACCAGAACTGGTGGTGTGGACAGGTACTCCTTGATCTTGTCAAAAGCTTTCTGACAATCCTCGGTCCAACTTGTCTTGGCATCTTTTCTTAACATCTTGAAGATGGGTTCACATATAACTGTGGATTGTGCTATGAAGAAACTGATATAGTTGAGACGTCCTAGGAAGCTCATCACGTCCTTTTTGCTCCTAGGTGGCGGTAACTCCTGAATAGCTTTGACCTTAGACGGATTGAGCTCGATCCCTCAGCGATTGATGATGAATCCCAGTAACTTTCCTACGGGAACCCCGAATGCACATTTTGCGGGGTTCATCTTTAAGTTGTACCTCCTTAGCTTGTCAAAGAATTTTCTCAAGTTTGCTATGTGATTTGCGATTCTCTTGGATTTGATAATGACGTCGTCCACATACACTTCTATCTCCTTGTATATCTTATCATGGAAGATGGTTGTCATGACTCTCATGTAGGTAGCCCCAACATTCTTTAGACCAAATGGCATCATCTTGTAGCAGTATACTCCTCAAGGTGTGATAAAAGCTGTTTTCTCTGCATTTTGTTCATCCATCCAGATCTGGCGATAACCTGCAAAGCAATCTACAAAGGATTGGAGTTCATGCTTGGCACAATTATCGATCAAAATGTGTATGTTTGGCAGTGGAAAGTCATTCTTGGGACTTGCTCTATTTAAATCCTGATAGTCAACACATACCCTGACTTTCCCATCCTTCTTCGAAACTGACACAATGTTAGCTAATCGGGTTAGGTACTCGACCACCCTGAGAACTTTGGCTTTGATCTGTTTGGTAACTTCCTCCTTGACTTTCAGGCTCATGTCGGGTTTGAATTTTCTGAGTTTCTGCTTTAATGGCGGACATGGGATTAGTAGGAAACTTGTAAGCCACTATGGACGTGCTCAAACCGATCATGTCATCATATAACCATGCGAAAATGTCCTCATACTCTTTTAGAAAACGGATGTACTCTTCCTTCTCTATTGGTGACGGTCTCGGCATCCCCCAAATTTATTGCTTCAGTTTTTGTCCAGATTGGACTTGGGCTTATTCTCAAAATTTTTGACTTCCCTGACAACTTCCTCGGGTATCTCATCTTCTTTATCTGAATCACTATCCTTTTGTTGCATTGCCTTATTACATGTCACAGTCACCAATTTACCAGGAAAAGTAATAATAACGTTGTAGAAAAGAAAAGTGTAGAAAATAGTAGTGAATAATAAAGAGCAAATGCATTTGATTAAAATTAAACAACATCTAGACAAGTGCGACTCGATGAATCGAGCATTTATTTTGAAACAAATAAGTCTTTAAATTAAAATTACTGAAAATCTTAAATGGCTAGAATGACTATAGAAAGAAAATCTTCCTAGCTACCCAGGGACTCGGCGGGCCCGGGACGGTATGGCGGTACAGTTCCAGAGAACACCTCCCTTCTTTACAGTCTGAATAGTGAGGCCTTCTTCTTCCTCCTCCTCCTCAATTATGGCACTGCAGTCCATGTCTTCATCCTCCAAGAACATATTTTTCAACCCAACTAATGCTTCCTCTTCTGTAGTTCCCCATATTGTATCAGCTTGGTAAAAAGCTTGATCTAGATGCGGCACTAGTTGCTCGAGAGGGTAATATGATTCGCGCCATAGAGGCAACCAATCATTGTATTCTTGCCATGTGTACTGATATCCGAGCCCAAAACTAGTAGCATGACCCTTCAGTCGTATTAGTTTATTGATACCATGGAGGTTCTTCCCCAGCCCTTTGCCAGGCTCACACCTAGACCATGCCAATATACTTTCTATTTTGCTACTCCACCATTTGTCCTTCTCAAAGGCGTTGATACGCTCAATGTGATGATAAGTTTCCCCCCAGCGGCATGGATCCATGGTCACCCCAACAGAAGATTATATGAGGCTGGTATGTCGAGCACCTAAAACCGACATCGAACTATGTTGGCCCCATCTACAAGCAAAGGTTGATTTCCCCGATTGTGGCCCTTTGGGACCCATTGAAAGCTTTCACGTTCATGCTTCCTACTCATACTTCATGAAAACCTTTGTCCAACCTTTTCAGAGTGTCCAACGGACAAATATTGAGGCTCGAACCTCCGTCAACCAGGACCCTGGCAATGAATTTGTCTTCAAATTGCACTGTGATGTGCAATGCTCGATTGTGATTCAACCCTTATGACTTTCCAGTACTTTCCCTACCATATTGGCCATTTCTCCGCCAGTGATGTTATTGGGTACATAAGCCTCGCTCAACACCATCATTAAACAATTCTTATGTGCCTCTGAATTTTGCAACAGTGATAGGATGGATATCTAAGCTGTGGTTTTGTTTAGATGGTCAATGACGGAATACTCCTTTTCTTGTACTTTCCTCCACAAGTCGTTTGGCCCTGTCTCAATGACAGGCTGCCTGGTAGTGGCATCCTTGCTTGGTCCTCCCAAATGTTCAGGCGTATAGATTCTTCCAGTCCTAGTCATTCCTTGTGCAGCATTAGATTCCTCTACCTTCGCCTTCCCTTTTCGCCGAGCTTTAACAATGTAACCCCAGGGTATTTCTTTTAAGTTGAAAGGAGGTATGGTTGACACTGTCACTGTGAAAGGTGTGACCACTTCTACTTCAAATGGAGTGGGGGTGGCCGTAGGTGGAGCTACCTCTACCTCAAATGGAACCGGTGCAGCTACCTCAACCTTGATTGGTGACTGAGTCTGTACCACAATAGGAGTAAGCGTGACTACAACTTTAAAGTTATCGCCTTCTCGAATAAGCCCAATCGACCCCTCAGGGTCCCATTCTTCGTTCGTCTCTATCACATGTATCCCACCACCTCTATGATCAGGGAGGGGGTTGTTGTGGACATTGGATGTAGCCTGTTATGCATGTATGACCTTGTTGTCAATTAGTGTCTGGATCTTATCTTTCAATGTTCGGAACTCATCAGTGGTGTGCCCCTTCATACCGGAGTGGTACACACAAGTTTTATTTGGATTGACCCATTGGGATGGATTCTCTAATGTCACGATGGGAATGGGGGTGACATAACCAGCGACTTTCAACCTTTCATATAGTTGGTCGATGGGTTCAGCAATGGCGGTGTATTGTCTGGGTGGCTTGCGGTCGAAATTGGGTCTTGGTTTTGGAAAGTTTTGGCGAGTTGAAGGTGATTGGAAATGGGATGGTTGGGAGTTATATGTGTGATGAACAGTGGCTGGTTGGGAATATCTGGGAGATGGAGGCTGATATGTAGGTGGTAATGCTTGGTATGTGGGTGGAGGTGTTTGATATGTGGGCGGATGTGTTTGATATGTGGGTGGAGGTGTCTGATAGGTAAGTGGAGATTTCGCCTGATTGTAATGCCTTATTTGTGGCCTGTAGTGCCTCAAAATTCGTTACCATCCCATTTTTATGCCTTCATCAATTCTCTCCTCAAGCTTGATGATATCGGAGAACTTATGGTTTTCAATAACCATCAGCCTTTCATAATACTGCGGATCATGCGCTCTGACGAAGAACTTGTTCATCTGTTCCTCATCAAAAAATGGCCTGACTTTGGCCACTTCCAACTTCCAATGAGTAGCATACTCGCGGAAAGTCTCAGTGGGTTTCTTCTTAAGATTCTGGATGTAGAAAGTATTAGGTACATTCTTTGTATTGAATCTGAACCGGTCCATGAAATACGATACCATATTTACCCAATTAGACCATTTCTTGGTATCCTGGCTGATGTACCAGGACAAAGCATTTCCAGTAAGACTCCTCATAAAGAGTTTCATCCGGATCTTTTTATCCTTTCCGACCCCGACGAGCTTTTCACAATAGGTCCTCAAATGAACCCTAGGATCACCTGTACCATCAAACATCTCGAACTTGAGAGGTTTATACCCTTCTGGCAGTTCTACGTCTGGCTGTATGATAGGTCTTCATAGTTCAACCCTTCTATTCCTTTGCCACCTTCGACACCCTGAACTCGACTCGTCAACTTCTTGAGTTCTTTAGCCATGTTTTTAATGAGCAGGTCCTTCTCGGAGGATTCTGATGTATCAAAGATTGGTTGGATAGAGTGAGGTACGGTTTATACGTATATAGGGTTGCTTTGATGGGTGCTAGGGACTTGGGTGTAATGATGGTCACTGGTTGAGTTTTGAGGATCAGAAATGGGCTGTGGTGTATTTTGGGGAGTGTGATAAGTGGCGATTGGTGGGTAATGAATTGGTTGATAGTGGTGTTGTGGCGGAGTTGGTATTGGCAAGGGATTGAGATTTTGGGGTGGAGTTGCTATTGATTTGGTGCGGGAGGATTTTGTGGATGTTGATTTTTTGTATTTTGGGGAGGTGTTGGGTTCTTTGTGCTCTGTTGGTTGATGTCAGGGACATTCAGGGTGAGTGACAAGTTTGCCAAATTGCAAACCTGCTCAAGTTCTCCTTGCAGTTCCAGTATCTTTTGTTCCAATCTCAAGACTAGATCATTTGGTGTGGCGTACTTCGTCCATCTGAAGTTTCTGCATTCTCAGCATTCTCCTTTCGGATACCACTTAAGTCGTCCATTTTTGTTTTTCCTTTGCCTTTTGTATTGCTTGGAGGAGGAAGAGGTGGAGGGCCTCTAGATCTGGTATGATATGCTGATGATGCTAGTATGAGGGAACCAACCTAAGGGGATGGGAATATCAAAATATGGAAAAATAAAAAGGTAACAAGTCAGTGAAGATTTTGAAATGTTTGCAGTATTTAAACACATAATGCGGAAATATAAATTTATGTCCTAATTTGGGAGCCTCGTCGTGCCGAGGTAGGCCTAGCGATAAATAGATTTGGAAAACTTCGGATGCCAATAAATACTTCATTTCATAATGCAAAAATAGACAAATCCCAAAACGGCACTAAGATAATAGAAAAGTAAGTCACTATTGGCATTAGGCCTTATTACATTTAGGAAAACAAATAAATCTAGCCTACTTATTAACAGAAGGACCTTCCCCAGATCCGATCTTCCTAACTCCATCATACAGGTCCCCCAGCTCGTGCAGACCCAGAAATAAGTAGGCTTTGGCCGGATATCCTCCTTCAGTTCCTTCAGTATTTTGGCAATCCTTGATCCTCTTTATGACTTTACTTTCCAGCTCCACTATTCCTCGCTCCAGATATTCCAACTTCCTGTTGGAAGTGACTGCCATTTCTTTCCATTCTTTGATCAATCTCACATTCCTCTCATGTATTTCCTGGTGCTCATTCTCAGAGTCGTGGACCCTCTTGCACAGCTTATTTTATTTAACATTGAGCTTCATCTTCTTCGTCTATGATTCTATTTCCTCGACCGGCTCCTGGAATCACCATTTGTCATGCCCCGAACCTGGGGGGCGAGACTGGCACCCAGTGCCTTACCTATCCTTGCGTACCAACTTGCAACTAAGGAACTCTAAACATATGATGTCATACTTTGTCCATGGGCCACATTGCAAGATAACTGTGAATGCTGACTAAATGTCAAGATAAAACTGGGCCGACAAGGCCGTCATAACTATTACAGCTGACAAACCAACCAAATATACATACAAGGCCTGCAAGCGCAACATATTGCACTAACTGACAGGATATGTCTACAAGCCTCTACTGATGGATATACTATGTCGGAATAGCTCCCCGACCTACTCATAACATATATACATATATATACAAGATGAACATAAGGCTCTAGAACCGGAAACTCTGAAAGGCATGGAGCTTACCGATTAAGCTGAACTCGGGCAACACTTATTGAAGAGGCCTACTCGTCTATCCGTCTGACCTGCATGCATGAAATGCAGCGCCCCTAGAAAAGGGACGTCAGTACGAAATAATGTACTGAGTATGTAAGGTAGTATACTGAAAGCTGAAACTGAACTGATAATATAATAACTGCAAGTAGCTGGAAGTCAAAGATAATCTGAAGATATGCTTACCTGCTGATACTGACTCAATTCTCTCAATATAGTAAGTAAAATAGTTGTCAGGCCCTATAAGGCTCGGTATATATATATATATTTGCTCTGCCGTAGTAGGCTCGCTCATAAGCGCTTGGCCATACTAGGCTCGGTATCTCGACCAACTAGGCTCGCTCATAAGCGCTCGGCCACAACAGGCTCAGTATATATATAACTGCTCTGCTATAGTAGGCTCGCTCATATGTGCTCAGCCATACTAGGCTCTGTGTCTTGCCCAACTGGGCTCGCTCATAAGCGCTCGACCACAGTCGGCTCGTCATATAACTTACCATCTGATTAGAGGTTGCCCAATAGGGGCTTGCCTATCGATTATAACTCGATGGTAATGAAAATACTTTTAATACTGTATATATGTAACTTCTCTTCTCTCTTGACTGGAATAAGGAAATACTCAACTGAATATGAAGTCCTGATAAAGAGAATATTATAACTTACAACACTAGAAAAATATACGCAATTTGCGAGACTAGCAAAATATATGTAAATTCCGGGATATGAATGTAATGACGAGATCATGCCAAATGAAAGAAGAGCTTAGCCTTAACATACCCGAAATAGGGAAAACTCTGTATAATACTCCGTTGGAAACCTTTGTAGATTGAACTTAGAACCCAAAAATCGGATTAAGCTTCTGCTTTTGAAATTCTTGAACGAAAACTGCTCCTGCTTCTTTGAATATTTTTGAACGAAATTTTTAAGTTTCTGGGTTCTTGAAGCACTGAACGAAAGAATGCAACTTCAATTTCAAGCTTCAAGCTTCTTTCAAAGAAAGAATGTATTTTCTCGCCCTTTTTTTTGAGGAATGATTTCGTTACTTCTTATTCAAATGAAAAATGGAGACCTAGACATATGATTTCTATTTTGGAACTTAAAGGCATTCTGATTTCTTCCCAATAAACATGGAACAAATACATTTTTCTATGTCTTGCTTGTTAATACTTAATATATCTCTGGCAGCCACCTCCTCATAATTAATATGAGTCATTTCCTTAAGTAGTGGCCTTCTACCACGTTTTCTTGGGGGAGGCATTTAATCTTATCTACTTATTAGTTAACTGGGTAATATTTCGTTACCTGGTAATTAATCCATTACCCGTATAATTTAAAAATTACCACAAATTACTTAAAATACTACTCACTTTTAACACACCTTACTACCATGGTCATGTAGTACCTTGTATGACATTATTCCATAAATACCAGATATTTTAGCTCGGACTGTATTTTACCCCAAAATGCCAAACTTTGACGAAAATTCATTTTCTTTGACTTGCTTCCCCTTTCATCTTCACAAATTTATTCATCACTTGTTTGAAATAGCATAATCCTTACAATCTCCAAATAATCTTTTCCTTGGACTAATGTCAATTACCTTACGCCAAATTCAACGTAAAATACTGTAGGGTGCAATATTGTCGTAACTTATTACTGCGAGGCGTAGCATCATCATAATGTAATATTGCTGGACATAACATCCTCGTAATATATTACTGCAGAGGGTAACATCATCGTAATATATTACTGCAGAGCATAACATCGACGTAATACTGCAAGGCGTAACATTATTCCCCCCTTTGGAACATTCGTCCTCGAATGTTGACTGATGCACTTATCATTTTCATAACTTATATCTTTCGAATACTTTAGAACTTCCCTTTCCATCTAGGTGACTGTTCTGTGAATGAGTCCAAAGTCCAGGGCATTCCCCCTTAGGCCTCCTTCTCACACCACAACTTGTAGTCGGAATCCTTCCAATCTCGTAACTGTTACTACCTTTCATCATGCAGCCTGTACAATTTTGACCTTGTAAGTGTGCCCAATCTCTAGGATTCATATGTAGAGCTTGATAAGATGTCCCTTTGGGCATATATGAGTATACTGAATTCTTCGCTCGGTACTTTGTTGAATTTACGAATATTGTTATATCTCATCGCCTAGGTCCGTTTAGCCATCCGTATGAATTTACTGCCATAACTCTTACTTTAATTTATCGTTGCTGAGGTCTGCTACAAAATCCCAGCTTACTCTCATTGCTTATTCCATATGTATAAATTTAGGTCCTTTAATGCTTTCTCATTACTGCTCATCTTTAGAATGACGGCCCAATCTCATCTCATACTTTGTGACTTTTGTCCATCTATTGTTGATTCACCTCAATATTGATCTATAATATACCACTGATAACTTGAAACTTCTCATGTAATACTTTGCCCCTAGGGCTTACGTTACCTCAAGGAATATTCGAAGTGATTCCCATAATCGTATTTCATAGTGTCTCAATGTGATTCACCTTATGGGGGTATTCTAATTTTGTGCCGCCAGCGAAATCTTTTCTCCTTTTCATCTCTTTTTTTTCCAAATCATTATTCAAACGAAGGCCCAAACGTCATCCTATATCTATCACAATTATCCCCTTATTTTATTATAGGTCAGTATCTCATTCCTTCTAAATGTTATTAATCTTAGACTCCTTTGAGTTCATTAAAGCTATAGCGAGCTTTGTATAACATAAAGAAACTATCTACTCTTCTTGTTTTCATAGGCTTAATCTTAAAGACTTATCCATTCTCGTCACCTTTTCACTTGCATTTCCTCATCCTTACTCATTCTTTCTTAAAACTTTATCGTTCTACCATACTTTAGCTTGCGCCCTATATATATCCATTCATAAACTTTCCTTCAACTTGCTGGCACTATAGATTTTCTTATATTATTCTAGAATGTCAAGACATCACATCATCTCCAACTTTTCTCTATTCTCTTAACTAGGTCTCTCAGTACTTAGAAACCATAGGCTGGAAGACATGCCGCCGATGATGCCGCTATCATTCCCGGTTATTGGATCCCCGTGCTTATAGCCTTTTATCCGAAGTATGGACTATTCACGATATTCTACCTTTGAGTATATTGTATGTTGTTCACCTTTACCTTACTTACCTTAAAATCTCGCATTGTATCTTCTCTCTCTTTCGTGACCTCCCTTCCACCTAGGTGTAATTCACGTCCATAACTTGAAGCGCTATTATAATACTCGCACCTCTGGTACATACACAATCCGGTGGGAGCTTCGTACTGAATTCTTATGAGGCTGGTACTTCTTCTAACCGGCTTCCTTGTAGAACCATTATAGATTATGGTTGTTGTGTTATTTTTCTTGAACATCTGCTATTAAGAGTGATTCTGTCATGTTCTCAAGCACAAATTCTATAATTTTTCTAGGTCCAATAATCAGACTCCTGATTTACTTGGGTGATGTAATTCTTTAGTTTCCTCTTCCTTCTGATCAACCTTTACGTAGGCTTAAGCTATCTTTAGATATGTGGCTCATGGTATCAGTTATTACCTTAGCCTTTCATGGGCGTTATGGAATATCCATGATACAATCTTCTAACAATTCAATACTTTGTCTATGCCCTGGGCTCAATTCTTTCTTTCAACTTATATCAGAGTCTTCCATGGCTGTATGATTATCAATAATTATGCCGCCTGGATAATGCTCCAAAATCTTGAGTCTATCCGTAACGTACTACCTCTGGATCATTGATCGAATAATTCCTTTCATTCCATCTCAGCTTTCTTTAAACGTGTGCAATTACTTTTCCTGGTCTTTCTGCCCCTTGTTACGTCCATACTTAGCTTATCTTAGTGCCCACACTTGCTAGAGTTTTCATACAACTCATATGATCTCGAATATTACTTTTAATTCTTACTTCCCGTTCATTAGCCACGGTGGGTGCCACTTTCCTTTGGAATGCTTACAATGTTGTTGTGAGATTGTTGTTACACGACCATTTCCTCTTTAGGTCGTTGTGCTTAGGTTGAATCCTTCTTTCTTATCTCCTCAGCTAGTCTTTCGTTGTAGTACTTAGGGAGAACCCTTGACTTTCGTAAAGTTGTGAGCTTATTACGGACTTTTTTGATGTCCTTACTTGCCTATAATCATCCGTAGTTGCTTACTTCCACGCCCTTGTGCTTGTATGGTTGCTTCTGAACTAATATTTTGACTGCCTTCCTAGTGACACTTTCTTTTATCCCCATAACACTCATAAGGTATCTTTAACTACCCCGACTCTTATTTAAATATATCTCAAGTATTATAATGATATTCTTCGAGGCTGAACTCTCCATTTTGGGTTCTACTATGTTTATTTCACACGATCTGATGACTCGTCTGTAACCTCCTGTTTAGCCATAACTGGGATCTTCCTGACCAATTACTAACTACTCATTGTCCCATTATCATATCAATATTCCTCGTTATCTTTCTTGGGTTATTTCCTTTGTCTTAACTTACGTCTCGTACTAGCTCCTTATTTATTAATAACAGCTCGGGCAGGAACCTTTACTTTCTCTCCTTGATGTCGTGCTTACACAATATTCTTGAATTGTAGCATATCTATAAGATTTGGATAAGTACCATCTCATTCCTTTTTCATTTATCGCATTCTTCCTTTACCATTCCAGAGTCACTAGAACCACTTAATTCTGACTTAATGACACATCACTTCATATTCCCCTTTTAGAGGTGTACTAAGAGCTGAAGCCACGAGGATCTACCTATAGAGGTTTTACCTCTTCATCTTTGGCGTCGTTTCTCAACATCAATGATCCTTACTCGCCTTGCGGCAATCATTCTTATCAAGGATGACAAATCCCCTTGCTCACGAGGGTGACACTTAATGTAACTGGTACATACAGTCCCTAATTTGTATTTAGTTTAACTTATTCACCAGCCCATACTGATTTCTATTACTCTGGGGTCTAACTTTTCCTTTTGGTAATCGCGCTAGAGTTGCGAACTTATTTCTTGAAATGAGGACATGACTGTATGGCCTATACTCTTTTTGTTGTCCTAAGGCCTATCACCCCTTGTCCCTTCCTTCACCTGACTATAGGCTCTGTAATATTGTCATCATTTTTTTTCCTACCGTCGTTATCCTTGTATCATACCTTATTCATAATGCTTCCTTGTCTCTCTTCTTATTTCCCTGCTAATATTTTTGCCTATCACTTTCTTTTGAAAGCTTCAACATGATATGCTTTTGCTTTTAGCTCCCCTTGCTTCATGCATTGGTTCTTCGGGTTGCCAAGCATTTTCGTTCTACTAGGGGTGGGAGCCATACTAAGGTAATATTTATCCCTTCAAGGCTTTCAATGCCTATCTTTGTTGTACTCATATCTAGCTGAACTATTTTAGAGTACACCATCTGGGTGTCTCATAAAGAGATCTATTAGTAGATTTGCAATATCCTTCGGAAATGTCAACTGACACAAACAATTCATCCATCATATCTTCTTATACTACTTCTATTAACCCCCATAGGGCATATCCGGAATGGGTGCGACCAATTGTATATACCTCTATTACTATTGAATATAACTCAAAAAGCTTATGTTCCTCTGCCTCAATTATAAACGCTGTTCACCTTCATTAACTGGGTGCCTCGTACCCTTCTTCATCTTGCTTCTTTTATTTGTTGAAACTTGTATTTATCTTCTTAATCTATCATTGTCCTTTACCATAAAGATGGATAGACATTCTTGCCTTAAGGCTTCTTATCAGGAAGCTTACACATTTCAGTACACCCATGATCTACTAAAGACCTCACATTTACTTATTGTAGGCATCATACAAAAATCCAATTACTCTTACTCAGCTCATCCACAACTATCTCTCCTTCCAACCTTCATTCCAGATGTAGGTATCGTCTTATTACGAACAAAATTTTTTTTCAGAATTTGAATTCTTATAAGTGAGCTCTACCACATGATATAGAGTAAGAAGAAAGAGTGACAATCCTAAACGACCTGCAGCCTCTAGCTTATAAGTGTGGTGCACGACACACCCATAAACAAGACTCTACTAGACACGGCTTGTAGACTCCCTAGGATAGAACTGCTCTGATACTACTTTTATCACGCCCCGAACCTGGGGGCGAGACCGGCACCTAGTGCCTTACCTATCCTTGCGTACCAACTTGCAACTAAGGAACTCTAAACATATGATGTCATACTTTGGCCATGGGCCACATTGCAAGATAACTGCGAATGCTGACTAAATGTCAATATAAAACTGGGCCGACAAGGCCGTCATAACTATTACAGCTGACAAACTAACCAAATATACATACAAGGCCTACAAGCCCAACATATTGCACTAATTGACATGATATGTCTACAAGCCTCTACTGATGGATATACTATGATCGGAATAGCTCCCCGACCTACTCATAACATATATACATATATATACAAGATGTACATAAGGCTCTAGACCCAGAAACTCCGAAAGGCATGGAGCTTACCGATCAAGCTTAACTCGGGCAACACTTAATGAAGAGGCCTACTCGTCTATCCGTCTGACCTGCACGCATGAAATGCAACGCCCACAGAAAAGGGACGTCAGTACGAAATAATGTACTGAGTACGTAAGGCAATATACTGAAAGCTTAAACTGAACTGATAATATAATAACTACAAGTAGCTGGAAGTCAAAGTTAATCTGAAGATATGCTTACCTGGTAATACTGACTCAATTCTCGCAATATAGTAAGTAAAATAGTTGTCCGTCCCTATAAGGCTCGGTATACATATATATCTGCTCTGCCGTAGTAGGCTCGCTCATAAGCGCTCGGCCATACTAGGCTCTGTATCTCAACCAACTGGGCTCGCTTATAAGTGCTCGGCCACAGCAGGCTCGATATATATATATATATATATATATATATATATATATATATATATATATATATATATATATATAACTGCTCTGTCATAGTAGGCTCACTCATATGCTCTCGGCCATACTAGGCTCTGTGTCTCGACCAACTGGGCTCGTTCATTAGCGCTCGACCACAGTAGGCTCGTCATATAACTTACCATCTGATCAGAGGTTGCCCAATAGGAGCCTGCCCATCGATTATAGCTCGATGGTAATGAAAATACTTTTAATACTATATATATGTAACTTCTCTTCTCTCTTGACTGGAATAAGGAAATACTCAACTGAATATGAAGTCCCGATAAGGAGAATATTATAACTTACAACACTAGAAAAATATACGCAATTTGCGAGACTAGCAAAATATATATAAATTTCGGGATATGAATGTAATGACGAGATCATGCCAAATGAAAGAAGAGCTTAGCCTTAACATACCCGAAATAGGGAAAACTCCGTATAATACTCCGTTGGAAACCTTCGTATATTGAACTTAGAACCCAAAAATCGGATTAAGCTTCTGCTTTTGAAATTCTTGAACGAAAACTGCTCCTGCTTCTTTGAATATTTTTGAACGAAATTTTTAAGGTTCTGGGTTCTTGAAGCACTGAACGAAAGAATGCAGCCTCGAAACAGAACACAGACCTTTCACTGTCCCAGAACAAAGTGGCAGCCTCGATCAACTTGTTGTTTGGCTCAATGTCTAGCAGGGAAGGCAAGTTACCCAGGTACTTCCTTACATGTTTCTTTTCACTTGAGGAAAGGTCATCCCACCAATCTAGCAGCAATGATGGAATGTTGCTAACCATACCGAATCTGGAGACATCGTGCCTCAGGTTTTGCAAAACAAAAGGGTTAGGCCCTTCTCCCCCACTAGACTCGACTATTTATACATTCATGATTAGCATATTGACATTTTAGTTCTCCAAATTAATGCACAGATGTCCGTTAGGATTATGGAAACCCCGGTGGACTTTTGGATAAGGCTTGTCTTAAAATATTATTATGTGGACAACATATTAATCCGACTAGGTTTGACCATGATGCATGCACAATTATAATTAGAGTAAGGTTACTATATGGGTCTATACCGGTACCCTCAAGAGGACAACTTGAGGGGAAAAGACACGAAACTGTCGACTGCACTGTTGATCGACTAGTTTTACCGCAAATAGGACTTTCTGAATTTAAGGGTATTAAATAGGAAGAGGCAACCACTCATCAAGCGTTGCTACATGATTTAATACGATGTGGAATATGATGTGGAGAATGATTTATGCAGCAATAAATAGCATGAAGTCAAGTATTTGCATGTAAGAAAATAATAAATGCGGTATTTAAAAAATTGAAAGACAGTTACAGAAAAAGAAAACAAGGAGACAAGTTAGTTTCAGGAATAAAGAAATCATAAATGCTTAAAAATAGACAGTTAAATTCAAATAAGGAGAAAGAGGTACGTGGGATGGAGCATGCTCGGACTAATTCACAAAAGATAAGTTCATTATGGTAAGAGCCTAAAGGTATCCCCAACAGAGTCGTCATGCTGTCGCGCCCCTTTTTTTTCCCTTCGCAGAGAGAGAAGTTCGGGTTCGGACATCCATGGGGGTAATAACTCATTTCTTCTTTGGGAATTGGGTATTGAAGAGTCACCACCTAATGGATTATGGTGCGTTAGGGCACCTAGAGTGATTAACTCTTAGATTAGTTTGCATTACCAGAGATTTAGGGCAAGGGCTCAAAATAACCTTGAGGGGAAGGTGTTAGGCACCCCTCTTGGTCCACAATTGTGGGTCCCGACCGAACTTATACTATGTGAATTAGTCATTTTAGCAAATAAAATTATTTAACACGTTCTTGCAAGTAAATGCATGTTTTGACATTCTAAGCACATGTATGGTTCAAGTAATGAAAACCAGGGAAAAGGTTTGAACATATGTAAAGAGAAGTAAATTCATTTAAAATATATAGGAGTTGGGAAAAGAGGGGTCCTAGGTTGATTAGCCTATAGGATCACCCCACACAATGTCCGGTAAACACTCATCAATGAGGGGCTACACGTGACATTAGCGCGTAGTCATCATATCCTCACTACCCAATTCCCTCCCCCTGGTCATAGCCTAAAGCGTTCTAGTAACCTTCAAAATGTCATATGCGTGCACTACCCGTCCCTTCCTTGTGGCCCTGGAGGTATTTAGGACCTCTAATTTAGGTGGTTCTAGAACTTCCTAAGGTTTTAAAGGATAAAAGTCTAGGCGTCAATAAAAAACAATTAGGACTGCATTTAAAGAGAACAAATTACAGACTCACAGTCCACAGATATAACAAGCAAGTGCACGTCTTCAAACAACAGTCAAGTATTTAAGAAAATCCTAGAACATGATATCTAAGTAAGCAGAATGTATACAACATTGAATTAAGACTGAAGTGTCAAAGACCTACTGATTTTAGACCTGTGAATGCGAGTAGTTTTAAAACGTAGTTTTATAGTTGTATTACTTTAATTGCCCTATAGGCTTGCCTAAACACATAATAGTGGTGTCCAAAGAGCATGACATCTATATTGATTATGAATGCAGTAAAATAGTAAAAATAATTTTTTAAACGACAACTTGAGATCCTATAGACATGCTTTCTAGCGGTATTAACTTAAGGCAGTATTTGAAAACTTATTAAGAAACTGACAGATTAATTAACCAATTCAGAATAAACAAACATGAATTAAACTGATTTATTTAACTAAACTAGTTTTGAGTTCTATAGGCATGATTTCTATTAGAGCTGATTTTGATTCCTATAAGCATGGTATCTAATTATTAAAAGCTGACTCTTGAACTTATAGGCATGATTTCTAAGAAGACGAATGTGAATACATGTTGTAACAAAAATTGAACTTCAATTACTTTATAGGCATGATATCTAATTATAAAGCCGATTTTAACCATATAGGCATGATATCTAATTACAAAGATGGTTTTAACCCTATAGGCGTGATATCTAATTATAAAGCTTATTTTAACCCTATAGGCATGATCTTTATTATTAAAGCCATTTAGATCCTATAAGCATGGTTTCTAATATTGTGGAAGTAAAGCAAATATAGTAAACACATTTGAATTAACACAACCCTATAGGCATGATATCTACCGAAGCTACCCAACATATATATGACTACCCACCCTTTTTCACTAATCACCCCAATCTTGTTTACAATAATTATTATAGATCAATGAATAAAAATACATAAATAAACAGTAGTTAATCTATAGGGAGCCTGCAGTAGGCCCAAATGACTTCTCAAGCCTCCAATAGCCTCAAATGCTTCCATAGACAATTTCCTGTCTAGGTGTGTCAGAGTTCCCTAAGGATCTCAAGGATCCCAGGCAGTGCTCACACCTAGACCTTTTCTCAAATAATAACTAACTTAGGTGAAGTATGGAAAGTCCAGGTCTGGCATGCTAGAGTTCAGAGAGATCTCAAGGATCTCAAGGCAGTACACATGTAAGAGGGGAAGAACCTAGTATTCTAAGAGTAAAGTGAGAGTGTATAACAGTTGAAGTAGTTTAATATAAAGGTATTAAGACTGAAAAGAACTTTTTGAAAATCATTAGTATTGAAACAGTTTGAGGAGAGTACCAAAACAACAGACAATCAATTGGTCATAAGAGAAATCCAGATTCAGAAGAGAACACTTAACAAACAGATTTTATATGGGGATAAAATGATTGGTGGCACATAAGAGTCATATTGGGGTACATGGATAGGGTATAGAGGAAACATATAGTCAACAAACTGCATATAACACTTAGGATCTTACAGACTCAGTAGTTAAGACATAGATAATAGTTGGTATATCTTGAACAGGATTGAACATACAGTTTGGACATGTTACGTGAAAAAGTAAGCAGGAAAGAGTGCAGAATAAAAAACATGCATTGATCAAGACAGAATTTAGACATGTTGAGCAAAAAAAGTAAATAGGAATACAAGTTGAAATCATGATTGATGAACTAGTGCAGGAATGAAACACATAGGGTTTGGATTTCAAAACTTAACTAGAGACACACCAGTTGAAGAAAAGGGTGCAGAATATAAAGCAAACAAAGTTCCAATATCTAGCCTTGGCTTTCAGCCGACTAGATTAGTGAGTATCACAAGTAGCAAAAGAGAAATAGAACTTTCGAGTGTAAAGAGTAGTGTTTTTTGAACTATGACGTTGTCCAGAACTAAAATAAAAGGGAGTTTATATAGTAATCAAAATTTAACAAATAAGGTAAGAGATCAGTTAAGTAGAAAATCAAGGAAGTCACATGTGAATTAGCAAGTCCTTCCCTTAATCAAGGGAAAACTAAATCAACGGTAAAAGTAGGCTAAGTATTTAAGGAAAAGAATCAAGTAAGGTTTGGGTATAGAGTAGGTAATTAGGGGTAAATGAACAGAAGTTTAATTAAGGAAACAATCAGTAAGAATCAGTAAAATACAAACAAGACAAGGAAAATTAATTAAGGTAGGCAATTCAATCAAATTGAGTAGAGAGGTAAGAATCGAAAGTTTAAGGGAAAGTATTCAAATTAAACCAGGAAATAAGGGATTCAGAATAATCAAGGGTTCAATCAAAGAGAAAGTCATGAAAGAGTCAGCATGTTTAGCATATAAAATAGGGTAAACATGAATAGTTAGGAAGAACACAAGCATATAGAATCAGTGAAAGGATTGAACTAAGAAATTCAGTAGAAGCATATTAGGACACGAAATCACAAGAACCCAAAACAGGAACATAATCAGATGTTCCAGTACTCAGAAACCAAACGACGAATCCCAAAAAATTAGAGCTTTCAGTACAAGCAAGCTAAGGTTGTAGCAGACTTACAAAATCAGTCAAAACATATGAGAAGCAGAAGATTAAACAAAAAAAGTCATTAAACAATTTGTAAAAAGAAATTCCGGAAACCCTAGTTTAGAAAAAGATGAAAATCACTTAAAAATCAGACGATTCTTGTAAAGAATCTTAAGGTTGTTGTAAAACTCACATGAAACAAATCCAAATCATCTTAGATCTGTACATATCTAAGAGGTTTAAAAAAGAAATTAGGGTTTTGAAGAGAACAACATAAAGGTGAAGAAACATGCTTAGAAAACCATATATCATAGTCAATATAGGACGATCCTACTCGGAATCACACTGGAATGGCCTGAAACAGGCGAGAGAGGAACTATAGATGTAAGCTAACTAGCCCTGGTCCCTTGAGGTCCCTGGAGATGGCAAGATTAACGTGAGGGAGGCCATTGGAGGCCTGGGAGGTGGTGAGAAGTCATCGGAGATGGTCATAGACGAGGGTCAGTGAGGTTTGATTAGGGTTAGATTGAGAGCTTTTGAGAAATGATAGAAACATATGATGGCGGTGAGAAGAGGGAAATGATTAGGATTTTTTTTTGGGGGGGAGGGTATAGGTTAGTTTATTTTAGGAAGGGTTGTTTGTGATCGTTGATCTCTACGACCAACGATCAGGATTAAAGGGTTTTGGGGGCCGGATCGGGTAGCTGGGTTTGGGCTGGGTAATTTAATTGGGGATTGAGATGATAATTGGGTTAGATTGGGGCATAAATTGAAAATAAAATAGGCTAGATTTTAATAGCCACTTTTAATAGTTATTTATATTTATAAAAATAATAAATGATTTCCAAAAATATTATCGTGTACTAAAATAATTTAAAATAGTTTTTTAATATTTTTAAAATATAAAATATCATTTTATGCATCAATAATGTAATTATACGTTAACATGGGCTATTATTGCAAAGATATGCAATTTAGCCTAAAAATGTAAATGCAATTATAAAAAATGCACAAAAAAAATTTTAAACACTATTTTTGCATAAATAAAGAATTTTGATGACTAAATCATCACAAAAATAATTTGAAAGATAATTATTGGAAATTTTATAAATAAAAAGAGAAGGAATAAATCAATTTGGAGCTTTCAAAAATTATAAAAATGCTTATGCATGCTTATAATTGCATATGTGCTATTTTGAAAGTGTATATATATGTATTAAAAATATATGAGAAAAAATTGGGTATCAACACCACGTATATCGGTCTTGTGTGGTAACTATTGGGGTTTGGAGACCCAAGTGGATCTTTGTTGCTTGGTATGTTACATTTTGGATGTGATATTGGGTATAGACTGGTTGTCTCAGTGTTGTGTTATTCTGGGTTGTTGCGCTAAGACGACGATGTTGGCTATGCCGGGGATGCCACAGATTGAGTGGCGAGGTTCGACGGATTATATTCACAGCAAGGTGATTTCATTTTGAAGACCCAGTTGATGGTTGAGAAGGCTTGTCTTTCTTATTTGGACTTCGTGATGGATGTCAGTGCAGAGACTTCTTCTATTGATTCAGTTTTGGTGGTGAGGGATTTTTCGGATGTGTTTCCTACTGCCGGGCATGTCAGCGGATAGGGTTGTTGATTTCGGTATTGATTTGGTGCCGGGAACTGTATCATATGGTACCGGCTGAGTTAAAAGAATTGAAGGAGAATCTTCAGGAACTCCTTGATAAGGGGTTCATTGGTAGGCCAATATGGATGTGTGTTCTACATCGAGTCAGCTTGGTTGACTCCGAGTTGTATTATTGAAGGATGTGTTGATTCAATTGTTATTGAGCTTATTAGTGATCTGGGCCTGTGTAACCTTACCATGTGGTACGGTTTTATTGAGGTCTCTCAGTGGAATTCGAGTGGGAGGAGTATTGGGTATTGCTCAGCGAATGGCGTATCAGTTGTGTCCTTTTGTGTTTGTGTAATGTTATGTCAATTTCTTCGCAGTGGTTATGATGATTGATTTGGTTCTAGACATCTAATTGTGCGTGGTTGTCGATTTGAGCATAGTGACTTGAGGTGTTTCATGTTGGACTAGTGTTTGGATGAGGTCGCGCATTGGAGCGAAGCTATGTGGAGGTATGATCCCGCTTCTAGTTCTATGATGTGTGATAGGTTCTCAGCATTGTGTGTGGTGGTACTGGTGAGCTTGCGGTATAGCTCTTTCATTTGAGTCATTTTCATGATTCGAGTATGTTTGAATTGTTGCTTATTGGTGCGCGGATTGCACGAGTTGTGGCTTTAATCTGTATTGATGTGTCATGTCACCAGAGTAGTTGTGTTGGATTAGATGATATCGTTGGGATCTATAATGAATACAAACAGATTCGATTTCAGCATGTTGGAAGGATAATATCGAGGTTCGGCTGAGAAATTTGTTATGGTCCTTTCCAAAGGAGAAGTGGCTTCATGAATGGTTGATCTGAGGAATGGTTATGACTTACTGCGTGTTTCAGTTATCATTGACAGTACACGGAAGTGTTGGAATGAGGCTTCTTTTGATAAGAGGTATTATCGGTATTCAGTTATTTTGGGAAACTGTTGTGATTATAAGCTATCGTTATGAGTGTTTAAGTTATGAGGTATATCATGTAATTGCATCTGAGGTTGCAGGTATGGTTTATTAAAGCTTGTTCGGGCTTATTCAGATTATAGATGTGAGATTCTAGTCTTGTAGATGGATTCAGAAGTGGGAATGTGGTTCTAAAGTTTATGGGCTAGGTTGGATTGCGAAATTTCAGTTACATTGTGTTATTGGGCCTATATGAGATAGGGTGATGTTGGATCACCTCTGCGTATGTGCATGGTAAGGTTACACAGCGATTTGATGGGTTTCGGAACAACTCTGGGCACGTTCGAGGACGAACGTATGTTTAAGTGGGGGAGGATGTAACGACCCGATCGGTCATTTTGAGCTTTTGCACTTCGCTCGCCAGTTCTCGGGCATGACTAGCCCTGTGTGTTGTATTATGACTTATGTAGATCTTCGGTTTTGGTTTTCAAGGTAATCGAAATGAATTTGGAAGAACAATTCTTAGTTTGAAGCTTAAAAATTTGAAAGGTTTGACCAAGTTTTGACTTGTTAGTATATGATCTCAGATTGGAATTTGTTATGATTTTGTTAGATCCATTAGGTGATTTGGAACTTAGGAGGTCCGTTGAAGGTTTAGGCTTGAATTGGCGAAATTGGGATTTTGGCATTTTCCGGTTGATAGGTGAGATTTTTATATATGGGTCGGAATGAAATTTCGAAAGTTGGAGTAGGTCCGTTATGTCATTTGGGACATGTGTGCAAAATTTCAGGTCGGACGAGGTTTGATAGACTCTTTGATCGAAAGCGTAATTTGGAAGTTTTTGGAATTCTTAGGCTTGAATCCGATGTGATTTTGGTATTTTGATGTTGTCTTGAGCGTTCCGAAGGTTGGAACAAGTTTGAATGATGTTATGGGATATGTTGGCATGTTTTGTTGAGGTTACGACGGCCTCACGTGAGTTTCGGGTGGTTGAACAGATCATATCATGTTGGAAAAAGTTGCAGAAAAACTGTTGTTGGTGTTGCGGGTTTTTGACCTTCGCGTTCGCGATGGATGTTCCGTGTTCGCGAAGGGTTAGGATGTGAGGAAGTGGAGTTGGTCTTAGCATTCGTGAAGGTGGTCCCGCGTTCGCGAAGGGCTGAGGTCTGTGGTCATTGCGTTCACGAGAGTTTTGTCGCGTTTGCGTAGAGGAAGTGGAATAGATGGGACCCCAAGGCATTTGTTCTACGCGATCTCATAGTAGAGGTCGCGCTTGCGAAGAGGTGAGTCAGTTGTGCATTGCGTTCGCGAGAGGGTCCTCGCGTTCGCGTAGAAGGAATTTTGGTTAGTGAAGCTTTGTGCTTCGCGAACGCGAGGGAGCTGTCGCATTCACGATGAAGAAAATATCTGGGCAGTATGTTTAAGTTCAAAATCGAAGGTTTAAGTTCAATATCACAAAAAACATTAGAGAGCTCGGGAGAAGGTGGAATTTGAGTAGATTTTCAGTGGAGCAATTGGGGTAAGTATTCTTCCCTCATATTTGGTTTAATTCCATGATTTAGTATTGAATTTCATCATTTAATTCGAGAAATTAGAGTGGAAATTAGGGGAAATGGAGAAAAATTTGAGAATTCTTTTGGGGACAATGATGTACTTGAGATTCTTTTGGGGACAGTGATGAATTTCATCCAATGTTGTATTTTATTTCCACTGTCTACTATTATTTCGGGATAGTGATGTACTTGTTATTTCTAGTTACTCTAAGAAAGGCTTATGACTTGTACTACAGGTTTTGGGGTTATGTAATTAATGTTGGTTCAGCTATATTATTACAGATATTATTTAGTGTATTGTAGTTAAGTCAGTCAAATTGTATTAATAATCAGTATTTGTTAGGCTTACCTAGTCTTAAAGACTAGGTGACATCACACCATCCTAAGGTGGGAAATTGGGGTCGTGACATCATGTAAACAGGGAAACAGTAGAGCACACATAAAGGATTTATTAAAAAGAAGCAAGTTTTGGGTAAGAGATGATTTCCTAAGAATTTCTATACAAAAATCAAAGACAAGGCATGAGAAAAGGCTCACAACAAATAATAGGTGATTAGAACAGCAGAGCAGACTAAAGATAGTCAAAATCATACAAATTGAACATAATGAGCATATATTGAAGTTTCGAATCTAAGCAGGTTTTGATACTGGGAAATTCAGAGCTGCAGAATAGCTTCAAAGCAAGTAGGATTGCAAACAAAAATAACACAATATTGAAGTCATATTGGTTTACAATGTTCAAACAACATGGATATACAGAGCACTGAACACAAGCAAATGAAGATAGAATTGCAAGAGTCAAGGTACTCACCATTTTGCAGATTCAACAAACAAATAGAAGAGAAAACCAAGTGCCAGCAGCAGCCCGAACATCAGTAGCAGAGGGAACAATAAAAATCCCAAATCCTAGTGCGCTAGAGTTCACAAGAGCTTCAATGAACCCCGAACAGTACTTGCACTAGGGAGGCCGATAGAGAAGATTTTGGTGGTCTTGGCTTTCAGCCGACCACAATCAAGAGTGCAGAATAGTCTAGAGAGTGTGAGAGTGAGAGAATAACAGGAGTCAAGATCTGTCCTAGGGGAAATGGGGAAGGGGTTTTATAGTAGCAAAATTAAACGAACAAACAAGGAAACCCAGTCAATCAAACACAAATAAGGAAAGAAGAGCATGCAAAATTGATTTAGAATCAAATTAGGAGAAAAATCAGGTGAACCCTAATTCAAGACAGAATAAAAAATAGTTAAAGATCTCATTGAATCAGACCAATATAGCATGGTAGTGAATGTATCAAGAAGAACATGGAGATAATACAGAATCAGAGTCGAACAAACACTTGTTGATTTATCTTTCATAAATAACTTAGTACCAAACACATTGTAACATTGAGGAGATGGTAAGAATCGTTGTGTGTGCAAACAAGGAAAGGAAACCTGAAAGATTTCCAAATATCGGATTGGGACTGAGGTTTGAGTGGAGGCGGCTAAGGTTTCTTTTAAAGAAGAAAGAACGAGAAGATTTTAGGTTCTTAGGGAAATGGGCAGGGGTTTAGGGTGTGGTTAATTTAAAAGGGCTGGGTCAGTGAGAGTCATTGATCTTATGAGATCAACAACCAGGATATAAAGATGAGTGGGGCGGGTCATTTAGTGGGTCGTGACCGGGTTGAGTCAATGGGGTCATTTGGTTTAGGCTAAGGGGACTGGGCCAGAGGCTTTGGGTGTTTGGGCTGTTAAAATGGTCCAAAAAGTAGCCTATTTTGGGCCAGCTTTTGAAACAGCCGAAATTAATTTAAAATAAAATTATTAAAACATCTAATAAATAGTAAAAATATTATTTATGTAGTAAAAATATTTAATAACTCAACTTTATATAAATATAAAATGCTATTTTGGCATAAATAATATAATAAACGTAATTATTTATAGAATATACATTATTGTAACTAGTGTGGATAAAATAGAAAAATACAAATGTAATTATATAAAAATAAGATAAAATATTATAAAATACAGGTGGGTATAAAATAATAAATTTTGATGGTTAAATCACCCTAAAAATAATTTGAAGGGATAATTGATAAATATTTGAACAAATTAAATGCAAGAAAATTAATTTTAAAACATTTAAAAATTATAACAAATACTTATATAACCCCTATAAGTTGGGTAATAGTGTAAAATGATATTTTGACAGTATATGAATAGTTTACACAATTATTTATAGAATATACATTATTGTAACTAGTGTAGATAAAATAGAAAAAATGCTAATTATATAAAAATAAGATAAAATATTATAAAATACAGGTGGGTATAAAATAATAAATTTGGATAGTTAAATCACCCTTAAAATAATTTGAAGGGATAATTGATAAATATTTGAACAAATTAAATGAAAGAAAATTAATTTTAAAATATTTAAAAATTATAGAAAATACTTATATAACTCTTATTTTGACATTATATAGAATAGTTTAAGAAATATGAGAGCAAATTGGGTATCAACATACCGCATAAAGATTATGAAGGTACACAATAAATCAGCTTGGTATAATTAGTAATCTATTACATGAACAAATTGCAGAAAATCAAGTTTACAAAGATAAAGAAACACTGATATGTGTCTTGAAGAACCACGCGATGCGAGAAAACTATCAATTTAAAGTGAAAAGATCATCTGCAACGAGGTTTGTTTGCATATGTAGCAAGTGCAATTAATATGTAGCTCTGTATAATTTTTTTTTTGTGTGATACCTCTGTTTTCCACACCATGTATAATTTATATATAACTTTGTTTAATATAATTGTGTATAAAGTCCATTATCAATGCGTAATGAGTGTTTAATGTATATTTAACTGCCTATAATTGGTGTATAAATGATACTAATATATATAGTAAAATATCTGAAGCATATTCATTTATTCACTGTACTCTGTATTTGTTTATTCTGCTTTTTCTTTGAAACAGAAAGAGCAAAGGTTTGTTTCACCATGATCCCCAAAAAAGGTAAAATTTTATCGCATAAAGAGAGAGAGAGAGCGCAAGAAGACAGAGAGAGAACTAATTAATTTTCAGCTATAGAGATATAGAACATAAGAGAGAAGGTAAAGAGAGAAACATAAATTGATTGGAGATTTATTTTTTGGATGGGTACATATATTTATAGAATCTTTCTATAATCCCTTAATTTATGTAATTTAAAATCAAGATCCTTATAATTTTGCGTAGGTAATTAAATGGCTAAAAAGTAAAGAAAATGGAAACGGTGGTTAAAATGGATTACAAAAAAGAATATAAGTTTATTTTGAGTTTATATGTAATATGGATTGTTAGTCCTGTTACATGTTCTTTATTAAATGCTGAAGCGGTGCTCCTTTCTTCGTTAAATTCATTATTTTTTCCAGCTTAGTATATGTTAGAAGCGTAAAATAACTAGCAAAGGCAAGAGTAACAGAGTACTGATGATTATTGAGTTACAAAAGGGATTTTTTTTATATATATATACTTCTTTTTAAACTTATTAACGGATTTAGTTAAGTTTTTCTATTTACAGAAAGTAATTAAACTTTTTTACAATATATATATATTCAAAAGCTATAATTTATATGCAACTTGAATACAATTTTAGTTGTACAGAATCCAATAAAATGTTTGTTTACCCGTAAAATGGTACAATTGAATTTATACGTGGTTATCGACAAGTGGATTGATTTGATAAAAAAATAATAGGTGAATTAGACAAAATATAAGACTTAGCCTTGAAATTGAAATAAAATGACAGATATCTTAGTCCCGGGCGCATAACTATTGGAGGCAGTAAGAACAATATAAATAAGCAAGAAAGTAAAATGTTATTGAGCTTTTGATAGAATATAATGTATGTTTGTGAGAAAATTTATCATTTTACAATGATGGTAGAGCTCACTATTTATAGGTACACCTAGGGAGCAAGATCTTAGTATCAAGCCCCCTCTTAAATGATAATTATGAGGGCCATTGAAAATTATGTAATGGTGGGCAATGAATGCCATATTTTCTATAACGGACCATGCACTTAATGCTATAGAATATTCTTCATTGGATGTTATCGGGTGATAGACATTTATTTTGTCTTTATGAATATCATTTTCTCCAATGGCAAACAGGATCATTGCCTCCGGGCCCGGCTGTCTTGTGTCTTCGATTCTAGGCGTCGTTTTCTTATGCGATCATTAAATATAAACATATTTTACCCTGTATAGATAGTTCCCCTGCTTTCCAGTGGCATAACTTTGTGTCACCGAGAAGTTGGTAGAGATACCTTTCTTGGCCAGAAATTCTCTAACCCTCTCTGAAAAGTTTCTGACGGTTGATTAGACGCACGTTGTAACGACCAAATCGGTCGGTTTGAGCTCTAGTGCGTCATTCGACTGTTTGAGGCCATGAGTAGCTTCACTTCAGGCATTTTGACTTGCATGCGTGGTTGGAATTGAATTTCGGGAAGTTTAGAGTTAATTTGGAAAAAAATTCTCATTTCAGAAGCTTTAAGTTGAAAGAATTGACTAAGATTTGATTTTTGAGTAAACGACCTCGGAATGGGGATTTGAAGGTTCCAACAGGTTCGTATGATGATTTTGGACTTGAGCGTATGTCCGGATCGGGTTTTGGATGACCTGAGAGCATTTCGGCACCTATTGTAGAATTTGGCATCTTGGAAGAATTTCATAAATTTGGATTGCAGTAAATTTCAATGTTATTGATGTCCGTTTGGGATTTCGAGTTTGGGAATAGCTCCATATGGTGATTATGATATTGGGAGCGCATCCAGAAGTGGATTCGGAGGTCCGTAGGTCTTTTTGGTGTCATTTAGCGAAAGTTAGAAATTTGAAGGTTTTTGAGAAGTTTGACCAGAAGTGAACTTTTTGATATCAGGGTCAAATTCCGATTCCGAAAGTTTGAGTAGGTCCGAATGTCGAATGTAACTTGTGTGCAAAATTTGAAGTCAATCGGACGTAATTTGATAGGTTTCGGCATTGAATGTAAAGCTTTGAAGTTCTAAAGTTCATTAAGCTTGAATTGGGGCGCGATTCATGATTTTCGATGTTGTTTGATGTGATTTGAGCCCTCGAGCAAGTTCGTGTCATGTTTTGGGACAGGTTGGTGTGATTGGACGGGGTCTTGGGGGCCTCGGGACGGATCATTTTAGGCTACTTTTGATGCTGATTTACTAATGTCTGGTGTTGTTCCTCGCGTTCACAAAGAAGGATTTGGCTTCTGGGATTTTGTTCATCGCGTTCGCGAAGAAGGAAATCTTTGTTGCACAGGTCTGACTTCGGAGGCTCATATCTCGCAGTCAATAAGAAATTCGGAGATGATCCAAAAATAAAAGTTGTAGCTCTTTGTGTCTAGTATTCATAAAGGTAAACCATTTAGCATTTGGATTTGTGTACAAAATATTATGGCTAGTATACTAGAGGTTGTCCGAGAAGATAAAGAAGAAATTCGTGTTGCACAGGGCTGATTTGGGCAGCTTATATCTCGAAATCTATAAGGAATTGGGATATGACCAAAACATAAAAGTTGTAAATCTTGGTGCCTAGTTTTTAAAAAGTTAAACCATTTATCATTTGGAGTTTTTAATAAAACGTTATTACCGTTATACTAGAGGTTGTATGGGAGGCCCACAAACGCGAAGAAGGGTTTCCTGGCAGTGTATAAGTTTGCAAAAATGGATTTGGCTCATTTCATCTCATTTCCTCTATGGGAGACAACCTGGAGCAATTGTGAATCTCCATCTTCATCATCTATATCAAAGTAAGTGATTCCCACATATTGCAAGTTAAATACTTAGATTATATATAGATTTTAACATGGAAATTCATGAAAAATTAGTGGAAATTTGGGGTTTTGGTAGAAAACCTAAAAATTGGTATTTTTAGATTTTGACCACAAACTTGGGCATGGAATTGAGAATAAATTATATATTTGAGTTTGTGATATCATGGGTAATGTTTATCTTCGAAATTTTTTGGAATCCGGGCACGTGAGTCCGAGGGTTGATTTTATCAACTTTTTGAGCAGAGTTAGAAGTTATTGTAAATTGGATTATAATAAGTATTGGAGTATATATTTATGGATTTGCACATTTATTGACTATTTTTGGAGCGTTAAGCATTGGTTTGAATTGTTGGAAAGGCTTAGGAGCTGTGGAATTTCGGAGCAAGGTAAGTCTCCTTTCTAACCTTGTAAGAGGGAATTAATCCTAAAGGTGAACTAAATTAGTATGTGCTTCTATTTGTGGGGGTTACATACGCACGAGGTGACGATAGTCCGTACGTAGCTATTCGCTATGCCTATGTCCGGATAGTTTTAGGCTTACATCATGGCTTGTTGATATTGTTGTTTATTTATGTTTATTGTTTGTCTTGAGAAGAGCGAGATTGAGTTATCTTATTAAATGTTTGAAAGGAGCTGAAATTAAGAAAAAACTGGGAACTTAAAAGTTTTTATTTGAACTCGTATTTTGAAAAAATTCGACCACGACATGATTTGCGCATGACTTGATTGATTGTTTTGGAAATTTTGATAACTGATATGGCCTCATTGGCCGGAGATATAAATAGTTAAAAGATGAAAATAAATTTGGAAACCTCCTATTAACAAACGAATTGTTTACCCGCTTCGTGTTACTGAGTTTGCAATCGCCTTATGAAATTCATAATTTATTATATTATCGGTATATTATTATTGGCCATAGTAAGTGTCGGAGTCAACCTCTCGTCACTACTTCTTCGAGATTAGACTCGATACTTACTGGGTACGTGTTATTTCGTACTCATACTACACTTGCTATACATTTTGTTGTACAAGAACATGTGTGTCTAGTGGCCTTGTGGGCGCAACGGCGTGGCTGATGCAGGGACTTAAGGGAGTTGCATCTTATGAGATGATCCGCAACCAGTAGAGTCTCTTTCAGAGTACTTGTATTTTCTTTTCTGTCCGAATTTGTATTTCGGACAGTTATTGTATTTTATTTTACTTCTTAGTAAATTCTTATGCACTTGTGACACCGGGTTTTGGGATGATTATGGGATATTCAGTATTGAAATTGGAAAACATTATTATTATTCTGTAAAGTTCATGTTTTACTAGTTAAATTGAAGGAAATTTATGATTTTTCAACAATATTAAAATAAGAATTTAATTAACTATTTAGTGTTGGCTTGCCTAACAGTGATTTTCGACGCCATCAAAACCTTTAATGGATTTTGGATCGTGACAACATGGTATCAAAGCACTAGGTTCACTTAGGTCTCACGAGTCATGAGCAAGTTTAGTAGAGTTTTGCGGATTTGTACGGAGAGGTCTGTACTTATTTTCGAGAAACTACAAGGCTGTTAGGAGCACTTCTCTTCTTGATTCCTCATTGTGCGATTTGATTCCTTTGAGACTTGTGCCTTTATTTCTTCCTATTTAATCTTATGTGACGTGAAGCTTATTATTGATCGGGAATTGATGAATCATAATGGTACTACGGATGTGGTGCAGGATGTTTCTCCCTACGTAATTGATTTGGGCTATTGTCGTTGCCTTGCGGAAGGAGCCTCTATCATTTCAGCTCAGTAGATGTACTTCTGAGAGCTTTAAGGCTATGCCCAGGTTGCTATGATGCTCATGAGTTGGTATCACATAGTATTGATGTGATGATAGGATGCTTGTCTATGTATCGGGACAGTGAATGACCTGAAAGAAGGTTTGATCAGTGCATAATTCAGAGATTTGGTATTTATTTCCGGCGAAGAAAAATCAATCGGACTATGAATGTTGAGGTTTGGGTTGATGGAGTGACGAGACTTGGTATTTTAGAGCGTGGTGGAATTTCTATTTGTGATGTGGTGTTGTTATCCTTATTGAATGTGTGAAGTTCGCCGGTGTTATGGTCTTCTTCAATTCGCCTTTGGGCCAGGGTATTGTGAACTAGTGTCGGGGAAGCGGCTATCAGAGATCGTGGTGTGCGGTGGTTTAGGATTTAATCGATGTTCCTGGTGTTCAGGGCTCAAGGAAGATGATCTTCAAAGAGGTTTAGAGCTGGTGGCGATTTGTTGGTTCAGGTGCTACAGAGATGGATTTTGAATTAAGGCAACAACTAAGCGAAGGATGAGGAAGGACATGAGGGAGGTGTCTTGCGGTGGTTAAACTTCTAGAAGGTTAAGTGTGAGAAGCAGGAGATGAGTAGTTGCTTAAAGGAGTGAGTTTGACCAAAGTGAGAGAGTGGCAGAGTAGCATATGGGTTTTGTGGTAGGATGATTACACGCCTTGAGAGGAGGTTGGAGTGATCTAGGATTCATGGTGGGTAGTAACTAGGTCTATAGACTTAATTTGGAATACTGGCTATTATACAAGAGGGATTGGATACGACAGGAAAGAGTTGCTTAATATGAAGAAGGGTACAACATGACTTTGGATTGGAATGCACTATCGCACCTTTTAGTTGATGTCCATAAGGAGTGAACGAACTAGTAACGACTAGAGAATGAGCACAGGCTCAGGAGGGGTTACTGATTTGGTAATAATTATACCCGGTGCAGCAACGATGGAAGATGTCGACATGTAATTTCCACAAGTGGTTATCTTCTATGAGTAGGCTAACGATCGTGTGGTGTTGATGAAGTTTCTACAAAGAATTCTACTAGACATCCGGTAAGAGGTCGAATATGTAATTGTGGCTAGTGATTAAAGTGTTCGTGAAATGGTTAACAGGAAGATTTCAAGGAGTTTGGTGGGTTGATTGTGCAAGATCATGTCCACAATGAAGGAAGAAACTTGGTGGGTTCCAGGTTTATGCAATGGCATCTTCAAGCTAAGTGGGAGAGTCCCACCGCCTACGATTGGATTGTATGGTTATATACTTGTGAGGTTTCTAGTGATCGACATGTCGATTAGTTATTACGACTAAAGAAAGAGGACATCAGTGGTGATTTGAGCAAAGGGTTTGAGGAATGTGTGTTATAATTGGCCTTATTAATTCATGTTCAGGCTTCGAGAAGACTCAAGATTTATGCTTCATGTAGATGTGGTGTACAAGGAAAGTGATGCAACCGTGTGTTTCTTTGAGAGGGTATTTGTGTGCTAGCAGAGCCTTAGAGTCAATTATATTTGGGACCAAGCCAGAGTGGGTGACTCTCAACAACGGTTCCAGTGGATTAAAAGGTTAAAGTGCAGTGTCTAAGGATTTCGAGTCCGCAGTATGGTTAAGCATCAAACTTTTGCAGTGAATTGTGAAAAAAAGGGCTTGGAGTGTTGTATGTTATCTTCAGTCTGTGGTGTAGTATAAGTGGAATGGTAGGAAATAAATTTGGATTTATAGAAGAATTATCAGAATGGTGTACCAGTTGAAGACGTGATTATGCGCACAAGGAGGGCATGAAATGGTTCGTGGATTTTGAGACAATGTGTTCTTGTGAAATGGGGTCACTCAGGATAAGTGCAGATTGAGTTTGCTATATTTTGAATGGAGTTATTGTTATTCCTAAGGCAAGTCCAGGGTAAATTAGAAAAGTCGGATCGGTTAGCAATGGTTGAATCGGCATGATGATGGCAATGATCAGCTCCTTTAGCGTGTTGAGTTACTCATGTGATTCATAATGGTACGTACGAGGTTTGACGGTCACCATAATTGATTTTATTTGGAGGCTTTCGAGTATTATGGCCTGCTATGTGCAGATGGATACCATAAGAGTTATGGTGGTTTAGACCACTACTTAAGGTTGGTATTTTCTGCTGATATGAGAATTCAGTCATGCGTTGCAATGGTTCTCTTGAAATGAGTTAAGTAAAATATTTCTATATGATGAAATGTGTACCTTATTAGTGGATCAGGAGTTATGATGAAATTCTTGTACTCTTGCGCATTGGCACAATTAAGTGCATCGAGTAGCAGGGGAGTTGGAAGTTGAGGATCAAGGTTGCGGCTTGGGTGTCGACAAGAATGTCACCAGCTCAAATAAGCAGGGAAAATGGACTTTGATGGTTAGAGTAAGCTGGTATTGTCTTTAGCATCACCTGAGATCGATGTCCTGTGTAAGAGGCTTTGAGTATTGATTAGCGGATCCTTGATTCGCTTTATGACATTAGTATGGCCGCGGGTATGGGTGTATAGATTGTTACCTAGTGCGGAAGGTCGTGGGGTCATATCCCACGGGAAGATGGGATAAGTGTGACATGTATTAACTTCATTGATTAAAGATTAAAAATCAAGTATGGAGATTGTGGTACTATCGTTAATGTGAGAATCCATGCCTAAAGGGTGCTCGATTCATTTGGTGGTGGACTATGGAAGTTTGTTCCGGATTTGACGTTTGTTCTTGTGTGTCATGGTAAAGAGGGTTATTGTGAATCCTTGAAATATTAATAGCCTAGTGCGGTATGGATCTAAATATGAACGTGGGCTCTATATCATACCGGATGTATTCATTTCAGCATAGCGCTCCTTATGGAGGAGTATTCAGACGTTGGATGTTGTTTCGTCGTTGGTTATTTAATGTAATACTATATTGTGCCATGTGAGTTGTCAAACCGCTTGATAAATTTCATATATGTTGACGTTCTGCATAGCGATGGTGTTATGTGAGCAGGATGGTTCTCGAGATACAGATCATATATTGCACCTTAGTCGTGCTTGAGTTTTGTAGCATATGGCGCTATCAGTCTCCCCAGGAATTGCATTATGCACTTCGCGTGCTAGTGGTTGATATTCGGTATTTTACAGGTATGAGAATTTTAGCTCGGTAAGTATTTCCTTTATAGATTATTATGTGTAGATCGGGTGACACGCCACCACGGGTATCATGGTTGGATCGGGTTGCACACTGCAATAGTCTGATGTTAAGTAACAATTTCCTATATCTATTATTGTGTGTTTTGCTTCTCATATTCTGATGAAGGTTCATAACACCTTTTCAGTTGTTTCAATTAGTTCCGTGGGTTGAGTAGTCCTTTCCAGAGTTTGTTTCTTTATGTATCACATTCGAGGTTGTGGCTTGTTAGCACTCTATGGCATCATATGAGAATATTTGCAGTGTTTGAGGTGGCTTATCACCTGAGCAACTTGTACTGGGTGAGACGATATTATTGGACCTGGGATCCGTGAGATAAGACTTATATGAGGCACATTAAAGAGTAAATATCGATATTCAGTCCAGAATGAGGTACTGGTTCTTGTCGGGAGGATAGACTCCATGAATTGTGATTCGGCAGGTGGTTATGAGTTTCTACACCTCTTCTGTCGTGTCAGTATTGTGAGAGTTAAAACAGGACTTATATGCTTCATGAGGTGTGTTGAGGGCATCGGATTCGTAGAATTTCTACTATTGGCTTCAAAGAATGATATTATGGTCATGTGAATTATGTGGTGCATGGTGTGAATTCGGCAAGGGTGTACAATCATATTTTGGTATAGTGTGTAGTGACTGATACAGTGTTCGTATGTTGAAAGCGGGCCTGGTGGAAAATTTCGGATGTTGAAATTTGGCTCTAAGGCTAATTTGACTAAACAAAAGGGGAATCTTCAGATTTGCTCGAGCAAATATGCTCAACTGAGTTGTGGTAGCACGGCTAGGTGCACAAGGTGTTAAACCATGATTTCAGACAACTCCAGCACAGTTCTTAGCACGTCTGAGGATGAACGTACATTTAAGTGGGAGAGAATGTAATGACCGACCGGTCTTTTTGAGCTCTAGCGTGTCATTTGGCAGTTTGAGGCCATGAGTATCTTCACTTCAGGCATTATGACTTTCATGTGTGGTCGGAATTAAATTTCGGAAAGTTCGGAGTTAATTTGGAAAGAAAATTCTTATTTTTAAAGCTTTTAGTTGAAAGAATTGACTAAGTTTTGATTTTTGAGTAAACAACCTCAGAAAGGGGATTTGAAGGTTCCAGCAGGTTTGTATGATGATTTTGGACTAGGACGTATGTCCGGATCGGGTTTTGGATAACCCAGGAGCATTTCGGTGCCTATTGTGGAAGTTGGCATTTTGAAAGAATTTCATAAATTTAGGCTGCAGTACATTTTAATGTTATCAATGTTCATTTGGGATTTCGAGTCTGGGAATATCTCCGTATGGTGATTCTGGTATTAGTAGCGCGTCCGAAAGTGGATTCAGAGGTCCGTAGGTCATTTGGCGAAAGTTATAAATTTGAAGGTTTTTGAGATGTTTGATCGGAAGTGAACGTTTTGATATCGGGGTTGAATTCTGATTCTGGAAGTTGGAGTAGGTCTATAATGTTGAATGTGACTTGTGTGCAAAATTTGAGGTAAATCGGACGTGATTTGATAGGTTTCGGCATCGAATGTAGAAGTTTGAAGTTCTAAAGTTCATTAAGCTTTAATTGGGGGTGCGATTCATGATTTTGATGTTGTTCGATGTGATTTGAGGCCTCGAGCAAGTTCATATCATGTTTTAGGACAAGTTGGTGTGATTGGACGGGGTCCCGGCAGCCTCAGGTGTGTTTCGGATCATTTTGGGCTACTTTGGATGTTGATTTACTGATGTTTGGAGTTGTTCTTCGCGTTTGCGAGGATCCTCTCGCGTTCGCGAAGAAGGATTTGGCTTCTGGGTTTTTGTGATTCGCGTTCGCGAAGAAGGAAATCTCTGTTGCACAGGTATGACTTCGGAGGCTCATATCTCACAATCTATAAAGAATTTGGAGACTATTCAAAAACGAAAGTTGTATCCCTTTGTGTCCATTTTTCAGAAAAGTAAACCATTTAGCATTTGGAGTTGTACACAAAATATTATAACTGGTACACTACAGGCTATCTGGGAAGATGAAGAAAAAATTTGTGTTGCGCAGGGCTGACTTTGGCAGTTTATATCCCAAAATCTATAAGGAATTAGGAGATGACCAAAACATGAAAGTTATAAATCTTGGTTGTCACACACATTTTTTACCTCACTAACCCTCTTAAAATAAATAAAAGTGATTTATGAAGCTCAAAAAGGGTTTTTAATTAAAAGTGACAAAGAATATTGTGTTTCAAAATATTTTTAGAGTCGCCACCTAGTATTTGATTTCGGTGTACCAGGTCACTATTTTTCTTAGAAATAATTTTTCCTATTAAAACACTTTAGACTCCAAAACTAAGTCTGCACCAGAGATTCGGGTAAGGGGGTTCATTTGGCTCGGGGAGAAGGTGTTAGGCACTCCCCAAGTCCCATAACTAGTACGGTTACGTACTCGATCTAGTTGGCTTTTTAAAATATTCAAATTGAAGTATAAACACAGCAAATAAAAATAAATACACTAGAGGCTCGAGGTCGTCCCCACTTAACCAAAAGAAAATAAAAATAAGAAAATAAATATAAAATCCTAAATACTAATATATACTATACTTTTCCACGAAGTTTCCCGGATAAAATATATACAAATCCTTTGGGGCATTTTCCGGATATATTTAACTAAGGGAACAACCTCTCGCCTCGAAACTAACAAAATCTTAAGGCTTGCCTATCCAAGTGTGGTCGACCTAAGCATGCTCCCAGCGATTAAATCAGTAAAATAAAATAGTAAATGTGTAGCATTCAAATCTCAATTCTGTTTATTTTCTATTTCAGCACCACATCCCAAATCCATTTCACTAATCTTGGCCAAAATTTCTTTTCCAAAGTTTCCCAATCCACAACCCATTTTAATTGGAAGCTTTCAAAGCACTATCTCGTTACTCTTTCTTTTAATTAGGCTTACTAACAATCGGATGATTCAGCAATAATTCTTACAACATTGGAAAAAATAGGAATTCCAACCAGATAAATGTATATATAATCTCAATCACATATGGCTTCAATTCATCAACACAACTGCAAATGCAAGCATAATTGAAGAGAAGATTATGAAATGGACCTCGGTATAGATGGAAATTGATTGCTTCATCGGTTTGAACTCAAAAATGTGACGAACCGCGGACGGAATAATGAGCCAACTCCGAACAGCCTACACCTCAATCATATTTTAACCCAATTCCAACACTTAAAGAAAAATTTGTTTTAGGACCCAGAATCTGAAATTAAAACTGAACAGATTTTCTTCTCTCAACTCGGTTTTTTCTACTTCCTTTTTTGTTTGTTGACTGTAGGTGCATACAGTGTGTTGTGGTGCATGTGTGTGTGTTTTGTAAAAATTGGAGAGGTCGGCAGTGGTTCTTCTTACGACTGGTGGTGTGCTCGATCTGGATTGAAGAGAGAGTGATGCGGCTCTCTGAGGGTTGTTTTTCGGCAAGCTGGGTTGAGTAGCTGGCGGTGAGATCGGGTAGGGTGAGGCGGCTGACTACGTTGAGGTGGGCGGCGGCTGTTGCTGTGTATTCTAGGGTTGCTGGTGTTGGTGGTTCTCTGGCGGAGGGCAGCGACGCCGGGGAGTTATGGGGTGGGCGGCTATAGTCTTTTTGTTTAGGGGACTAGGGTTAGCTCTCTTCTAGTGTTTTAGGTCTAATGAAGAAGAAGAAGTGGTCTCTTAGGGTTAGTTAAGTTAAAGAGGAAGGGGAGGTGGGCTAGGTCTTGTTGGGCTTCAAAATTGGGCCAAAGACTAAAGATGGACCTCCTTCATTAAAATGGGATAAACCAACCCAAAAACCCAATCTTCCTTCTAAAATGATATGAAATTTATAATATAAAATATAAAACTAATTCTAATTATTAAAATAAATAATATTATATTGTGAAACTATTTTGGTATTTTTTCAAGAGTATGTAAAATAAAAATTCTAGTAAAATAGTATGACTACAAAACATTAATGAAACTATTTTTGTGATAAAATAAAGTAAATGAGTCAAAACTAGTTAAAATAGCGATATTACACCTAACTAACTATTTAAACGCTAAAATGTATAAAATCTTGGGGATGGTTAAAAATTACATGTCTACAGCTGCCCCTCTTTGATTGGAAACACGAAGAGTTTTCAGACAAAGAACGATGAGACAAGTTTTTTGACCCGACCCTTATTTAGAGAGACCAAAGACTAAATGAAAGGAGAATGTGACCAAGCCCTGGTATCTGAGTTGCCTACATATCCTTAGACATAAAGGAATTAGGCCACGTGTAGTTTAGAAGTAGGAGCAGTGATGGAGTTTACCGAGGTGGAAAGCCGATTGAGGTGTCATTCCGTCGAGGTTCCGGTACGCGGTCTTATTATTACATCAAAATAAAAAATATAAAAAAGACTAACTAAGCCTGTCAGCTATGAGTTACAAGATTTCTATCTATAAGTCTTCTAAAGCTTGATCTTAAGTCTTGAATGGTTATTCATGTAGACTTTAGATTTGAACCTTGATGCTTGCTAGATGTAGGTGCTATTTCATTCTTCTTCAGCTTTTTCGGATCAAAACCGGACATGTAGTGCTCGTGACTTCAACCATGTCTTGAGCAATTCATATCTTTCATCTGCTTCTGCATTTGGATTTACTTCTCTTTTTTTTTCTAGATTGAGACTTCTTTTTTAGTCATCTCGGACTATTGACTCGCATTGTTGAGGCGAGCGTCTACTACTTCTAACTTGAATTGAATTCTAAAATGACTTCCATCGTTCTTCAGGTGGGTGCCTGCTACTGACTTGAAACTTGAAGTAACTCTAAAAAGAATTTCTCCATTCTCCAGGTGGGTGCCTGCAATCAAAACAACAAAACAAACAAAATTTTCTGCTCCAGTTTGCACTAGGAAGATTTGTGAGTTTTTAGCGAAACTGTAAATCACCTATGTTATTGATGATGAAAGTAAAATTAAAGACTCGACTAGGATGTGTGTCTCCTAGGGATGAACTCAAATGACTCAAACTAGGAAATGCGTCTCCTAAGGATGAAAATTGAATGAACCAAACTAGGAAGTGCGTCTCCTAAGGATAAAACTCAAATTACTCAAACTAGGAAGTGCATCTCCTAGGGGTAAAATCTCAATTTAGGAAGTGTGTCTCCTAAACAGTATAACCTGAAAGACTCAGACTAGGAAACTTCAATGACTCAAACTAGGAAGTGTGTCTCCTAGGAATGAACTTAAATAACCCAAAACTAGGAAGTGCGTCTCCTAGGGGTAAAATCACAATTTAGGAAATGCATCTCCTAAAACGAAAATATAACTTAAAAGAACCAAACTAGGAAGTGCGTCTCCTAGGGGTGAAACTTGAATGACTCAAACTAGGAAGTGTGTCTCCTAGGGATGAAACTTGAATGAACCAAACTAGGAAGTACGTCTTCAAAGGGTAAAATCTCAATTTAGGAAGTGTGTCTCCTAAACAGTATGACCTGAAAGACCTAGACTAGGAAGTGCGTCTCCTAGGGGTGAAATTTCAATGACTCAAACTAGGAAGTGCGTCTCTTAGGAATGAACTTAAATGGACTTTGCGTAAGCAGAATTGGGGCATTACACCTGAAAAATTCAAGCTTTGATATGAACATAGCCTTCATCCCTATTTCAGACAAAGAAAACTTGTGAGTTTAAAACATGATGGTTAGTTTGTGGCATTAACTTCGAGGGCGATTTCTCTTGCACTTGTCATGATCAACTTGGACTTCACCTTGGGGGACAGTGCTTGTTATCGGCCAACCATTTTTCCAGACTACCCTTATCACAAGAAATATTCCTGATTCGTTCATGTCCAATACCCTATACCCGATGCATTGCACTCGTATTCTAACATTCACCAAATCTTTGCATCTTATATCAATCCCAAAGAACATATATAATCACCAACTCAGTGCACACACTATTCTCATATGTCTTATGCCATCTTGATGTGCCTGCCATACTCGGCTTTGTGTGATTAAAAAGCTGGTGGCAAATTTTGAAGTCATCTCTCACTTGTTTCAACAAAAACAAACTCAAAAGGGATTCAAACAAAACAAGAGGAACAAAATAAGGGAAAAACAAGAAGAGATGGTATCTAACAAGTAGAAATTAATCTGATTTGAAGGCCTTTTCCACTGACCATGACATGCATTTTGGATTAAGCGGCATGATCTGTCAAGCGAGTCTAATCTTTAACTCTTGTTGTGCCTCGAAGTTGTGAAACTGGGCTTCAGTGCTCCAATTGTCCTATTTGATCCACAATCCTCAGTAGACTTGTAGTGCCCTTAAGGGTTTTCACCATCAAGACTCTCTCATTTTGCTCTTTTCTCAACTCATCATTGCCTTACGGTGCCCATGAGGGTTTTCACCAATAAGACTCTCTCATTTTATCATTTTCTCTCTTTGTTTTAAGAACAAGGTATTACCCATGATACAAGAAGATCATACTTTTACTACATACTTTATTTGACATCCTCAAAGATTGGTTGGAAGGTCTTTCTTTGGACCGAAATATAGGCTTTTGGACAAGGTTGGAAAGAAAGGGTGACATGAGGGCTCAAAATAATTTAAGATGAAAGGGTTCAAAATTACAACTTTTGGAATCAGATCTTTTGTCCGAATTAAAACTTCTGCCCCAGTTTCTTGGAGTTTGGAGAATTTTTTTTTTGGATTTTTGCTTTGATGGGACCGAACCTCAAAGTAAGGTTGCCTACGTATCCTTAAAAGTAATCAAGTCGAACATAGTTCAAACACAAAGTTGGATTATTTTGTTGTTTTTCTTTTCCTTTTCTTTGTTGTCTTTTTTTTCCCTTTTTTTTCTTTTTTTTTTCTTTTCTCCTTACCTTTCTTTTTCTTCTTTTTCTCTTTTTCTTTTTCTTTACTAGTTCATAACTCTACTTCTAATTCCAAAAGAGGGGTATGAAATAAAATAAATTAGGACTCAAAAGGGGTAGTAAAAGATAAAAGTGTTTGGGTAGCAGAATAAAATGTCTTCGTCATATCTAACTTTAAAAATGCCAAGTACAAATATGCAATTGAAGATAAGCAAAGAAATCATACATAGTATCTATTGATGACATCAATACAAATAGAAAGTGCCGACAGGCAATACCTTTGTCCAAATGAATGATCTTTGCCAGTTCAAAGTAGACTTGACTCAACCTTACCTTCATGTGGAAGAATACATTTCAACACTGACTGATCTACCTCGAATTGTTTGAGAGACATTTCCTTGTTGTATGATCTCATCAACCTCTTGATTTCCCAGACTAACTACCTCAGTTTCACTCAATTCAAGCTTCAGGTTATCTCAGAATGCGTGAATCTTTACTTGTTTCCTCAAATGCTACTTTTTATCATATTCAAAATAGTGCCATTGCTTCATGATTAGACTAACTTTCAAGACCAGGCTGAGAATTATGCGTGCATGTCATGTTACTAGAGTCAGCATGAAAAGAACTATAAAAAGAAAAGTGACCTAAACAAAAACTGACTAGAGCTAACAGAAAATAGGAGATTGCATTAGACAGATGGTGAAAAGGGTTTGAACAAAGCAAGAAAAATAGACATGGGTTACAACCCTGGAACAATCATAGATAATACTAGACGAGTTACTACCACTAAGCGAACTAGGAAAACTAAGAGGAAGAAGAGTTTGAGCCACAAGACAATATTCGGATTACAACCCTGCAATAACCCGGACAACAGAAATGACAATAAAATAAATCACCAAAACTCCTCCCTAGCTAGCCAATAAAGAATTGTCTTTCCAATTACCAAGCTCGACATTTTAGCCACTGGGTTGTACATCAAAATTACTGGGACCTTCACCAATTTCAATATTATTAACTTTAGTCAGCAAGTTCCCAAGAGGATTCTCATACTCCCTATCTGTCACGACCCAAACTGGAGGGCCATGACTAGCACCCGACCACACTTGCCGAGTACCAACGTACATTTCATCTAACCTTCATTATTATCTTTTAGGGCTGACGAGATCAATATAAATGGTAGACCTGGATCATGGACAACCAGCAATAAAATATAACGGCATGAACATGCATAGCAGGGGATGACCAGACAATCAAGAAACTACATATAAGGTATGAGCTACCACGCTACTATGAAAGACTACACAACAAAAACTAGCCGACAAGGCATACCAAACTATACATGAGTCGACACCTGTCTATGAGCCTCTAAAGGAACATAAGTGCTGTAACATAGCCGGAACAGGGCCCCGACATACCCATAATGTCTATAACAAAAATGCATACCAAGACCAAGGCAAGTCCGGAGAAGGGATCTCGCCAATCACCGCTGAACTGGACAACCTATTATGGTGGGGGAGCTGCACCTGCCTGTCTATCAGGACCTGCAGCACGACATGCAACATCCACAAATAAAAGGGCGTCAGTACGAATAACGTACTGAGTATGTAAGGCAGGGAACCATAAATACGATCAGTAATGTAAGCAAGGATAGAGAATATACAACCTGTAACATCTTAGTACCTCTGAGGGCTACTGACATGAAATGCATGATACATATGTATAAATACATAAACCTTTAAAACATTTGCCTCTGTGGGCATCATCATCATCATATCGTACCCGGCCATAATAGGCTCGGTAAAAAAACATACCCGGCCATCATAAGGCTCGGTAGAATCGTACCCGGCCACGTGGAGCTCGGTAAAACCCAACTGATCAGTGGTTGCACAATAGGTGCCGTACCTGACCAACTATAGCATGTCTCGGTAGAGTAAAATAGATACATATATATAATGCATGCTCGACTCATGGAATCACATTCTAAACCTTTCGGTGTGACGTAAGGTCGGTATCCTCTGTACATGTTATTAGGACTAACTCTTCACTATGAACCTTATAAGAATCAGGAAGTACCAACAACATTGATAACATAAGAATAAGAGAAGCAACATTAACATCAATCGTTCCATAAGAGGGAAAACAATGTAAGTACTGCTAGCTTCTAAGAGTAGAGTATCTTGGAAGCTCGTTCATTACATTATGTACAATCGGAGTCGTGCAAAAGAAGGAAAGGGATAGCCTCACATACCTTGTATATACTGCCCCAATCTCAAGCTATGCAATTGTCAAAACTCCTTAGTCTACAATAAGAGAAACGATACTATCGTTATCATTTAAGCGTCATAACTATTATGTATCGACCACAACCTATTTTACGATGAAACGGACAGCACCTCCCCTATATATATGACCTCACACCATTCAAAACAGTCACCAAACAGCCCAAACAACATCAATAATAAACATATTGAGCCTCCCAAAATAGTCCACACACAGCCTAATCACTCTATTCATACGACGACCACCGTAGTCGTGTCAAACAACCTGGAAATGTTACGAATAACTATCAGCCCATAACCCTACATATATATATGGTGTTTCTCCACACCCTTCCTCCTCCAAAACTCCACAAAACAGTAGTAAAATACGCAGCCCAACAGCAACGCAAAACAGTCCACAAAACAATAACATTACTACCAAGCCTTTCGATATATATTTCACAAGTTCTAGCTTCAATGGCTTAGCCGCAACTTGGATAATCTTAAATACATATAGAGTAAGAGGTTCCTTACCTTTATACAGAAAGAACAACTCCAATTTGACCTTAAATTTCCATGAAATATCCCTCCAATGCTGCCACAACAACAAAAAAGCGAAACTAGCGATCAATTAGTGTTTTTCGGCACTAGAATCACTTTAGAAGGCTTGAAATCACCTAGGATTGATATTAAGAACATTAGGGAGTATTTACAGAACATAAACCCTTTAAAACAACCTCCCACACGAGCTGGAACGACACAAAAATGAGCAACAACAAGAAGAACAAGAGACTTACTAGCACCACGGAATTCCCGACACTTGATTTGTGTTGTTTGCCCTTTTTTGGGTCTTGAATCTTGAGAGAACCTTGAGAGGATGTTCCTAGGATTCTAAAGTCTGAAAATAGTGAGAAGAAATGACTTAAAACGGGTTGGAGGCATCCTATATAGGTCCAAATATCTTAAACCGCCTTAGTGGGCCCCATAGAGAGGTGCTTGGCGCAGTCTCAATGCGTTGGAAACTAGACTCATAGATCTTTAATTTGGTTGGTAGATAACCCCGTAATCCTTTGTAAATTAAGAGAAAATATTAGAAACATTTGACCTAATGTTTAAGTAAAATTATGAACCTAAGTTGCGACAACTTTTGTCGACTTTTGTTTCATAACTCGTTTGACTTCAAGACTTATGATACGGATATTATATGATTAAAATACCTTAATAAATGAACTCTTGAGTGTATTAAGCACCGCTAGATTACTTGAAAATACGAGTTACAACATCCTTGATTCATTTAACTTCTAATACTTGTTAATCACCCTTATACACTCTTGTATCACTTAAGACCAATAGGATTGACTTCTTATCATCTCAAAGATAATTCTTTCTTGGATTTATGTTAACTAATATATGGAATGAACTAACACATGTGGATATGGGTTGTAACACTATCACCACGCATCCTCCCCATAAAGTGTGCATTATCATGTGCAGGTAAAGGATTCTGCGTTATGTTCTAGGTGTCACTGTCCTGGACCACAATTATCCCTTCTTGAATCATTCTTTCCATTTCCCTTTTCAAAACACGACAATCTTCAATGCTATGCCCTTGGACATTAGATTGGTACATGCACCGTGTAGTAGGATCAAAACCTTTTGCATATGGGTCCGGAGTATAGCCGAGGAGCGGTTCAATCAGGCCAGACTATTTTAACTTTTCAAACAAGCTTATGTAGGATTCTACGATTGGTGTGAAACTATTTATTTTTCTTTGTTCCCCTTTATGCCCCTATTTTCTAGGGTTGTTGGGTGCTCAAAAATATTGTGAAGGCGAAAGAGTATTATGCGGTGCTGGTGCTCGCCATAAGGAGTGACCCAGTGGTTGAACAAATGACTGGACGTTGTTTGTTAGATAATAGTGGGGTGGATTATGTGGAGCTTGGGAATAGGTTTGAGGTTGGGGTCGGGGTCGAGGTCGGGGTTGAGGCTGAGTATATTGGTGAAGTAGACCCGTTGGGCCATGTCGTGATCCTGACACAACCATGGCAACATCATCCTTTTTCTTCTGACCCGACAAGCTTTTTGTACCACTCTGGATCGCCTGTGTGGTTGTTGTATCGTAGAGTAGCTCATGATCTTGCTCGACTTGAGACCATATTCCACCATTTCTCCCATATTTATCACATCATTGAAAGGCTTAACAATGGCTGAGATCAAATGGCCGAAGTAAGTAGGCTCCAGGGATTGAACAAAGTACACGACCATTTCATCTTCTTCCATCGGAGGATTGACTCGCGCGGCTGCTCTCTCCATCTAAAACAATATTCCCTAAAACTTTCATTGGGTTTATTCTCTATCTTGGTTAAGGATAGGCAATCCGGGACAATGTCTATGTTGTACTGAAAATTCCAAGCAAAGGCCTGAGCCAAATCGTCCCATGTGTACCACCTGCTGGCATCTTGGAGTGTGTACCGTTCTAGAGCCGCCCCACTCAGACTCTGGCTAAAGTACACCATCAGTAATTCGTCTTTTCTCTCGCCTCTCATTTTAGTGCAATAATCTCTCGGATGAGCTACAGGATCCCCACGTCCATTATACAAGTCAAACTTGGGATCTTGAACCCGACAGGTAGTTGGACATCAGGGCACATACACAAATCCTTATAAGTCACACTTACCTGGCTTCCTAACCATTGCATATTTCTTAATGATTGCTCCAAACTCTTTACTCTCCTAAGCATCTCCTCTTGCTCCGCATTCTTGGGTGGTTTCTCAATTTTAACATGAGGCTCAAAGTGATGAATGTAGGAATAAGGATCTGGGACTTTGAAAGTGGGTTTCAGGGCATATTATTGGGTATCTGGAGCTTTGAATGCGGGCTCACTAGAGGCTCGGTGGAGGGTAGCTTGTGAAGGGGCTGCAAAAACATGAGTGGTCAAAGAAGCGGGATATGAGGTGGTTTTGGGGAGTGGAGTGTGAAAAGGTTGTGGGGAGATATCAGCACCAGTAGGAATCTGGATTTGTGACAATAGAGGAATGTTGACGAGGCTTTTAGTGTAGTTAGTGGAAAATAATGGTGGAGGACGCCCACTAATCCAGGCTTTGTACATTTCGGCTATCTGTCCTTTCAACCTTAGGACCTCTTCTTTCAACTCAGATTCTGATTCAATAATCTCCTTAGGCGGATCGACAACACCTGTGTCCAAGTCTTTGCTAGTCATGGCTTCCTTGCTTTTTGACCTTGTGTTGGATGGACGAATTGCCAAAGTGCCACAAACTAACCACCCTCTGTTATGATAACAATGAAAGTAACAGAGAGGAGCAAAACAAAGCCAACATGTTAGCGTTAAGACATTTATCATATAGAAATATCACATTGCGTGCAATGCCCCTAGTAATAATTAACGGTTATAGAATGACTTCGAGGGTCACAAGGTCATTTGGCATCATCCCAATTTTGTTCATTTCAATCTTCTCTTTTCTTTCTTTTCTAACACTTCTTGGCTTTCTCATTTTTCTTCCTCTTTTTTTTTTAATGATAAACACTCTTTTCTTTCCCCTCAATTCTCACATCCACAATTTCATCTTTTTTTTCTTCTTTTTCTTTTTAGTTCTAATAAATGATTCGATCGAACCCTATGTAGGTTGTCTACGTATCATGTCCCTCATGAATCAGATCAAACGTAGTTTTGGAAAAGTAATGGAAAAATAAACTACAAACAAAAATCTTTTGAATTTTCATAATAATATTTTTTTGGTTTTTCTATTTTCAAAAATACAAAATAGGAAGTACGATAACAAAAACTCAACAAACTCAACTTGACTACAACAGACTCTGACACCATCTAAAAGACTCAATTTTATTGAACAAGACTAGAAAGCAAAACATGAACAACAGACTAAAAAAACATTCAAAAAAATCTCCTCAGGCAGCTCCTATTTGCAATGGTCATGAGTAGAATGGTCCTGGGGTATCTGTCATGCTCAAGCTCTGGTAAATGAATCCATACCTGAATGAGAAAATAAGACCAGATAGAATTATAGACTTAGAACACTATGTGAGACAATAACTCTTCCTATTGGACATATGCAAGACATGATTAAGGCTATTTTTGCAAAATGATCTACGTGGCCAAAAGGTAGCTAGAAGTGCAAACTCAACAAAATGGACCTTAAACAAAGAGGACACCTTGTTCTGGACTTAGGACCAAAGACATGGGTCGCTGAACCACTCTCGCGAAAATGACCCCATTTTGCAAGAATGACCGATGTGGCCAAAAGTGGCTAGACATGAAAATTCAACAAGGATGAGCCTTAAAGTTAGAAAAGAGCTGATTGTGGATTCAAGACTCTCCGAATACAGTTCAACAAGCCATTTTACGAAAATAGCCTATTTTGCAAAAACGACCGAAGTGGTCGGACATGGCTAGACATGCAAGAGTTGGCTAAGACTCTGCGAAGCCAAGAGCCTAAGACTTACTAGGAAGATCAGACCCTCTGTGGGCTGCCTATGTATCTCGACTCGAAAGACGAAAATTAGGTATGCATAGTTCGGGCAGATTGGATACGAGAGAGAATTAAAAAAAACACTAATTTGAAGAAAACATATATTTTGTCTTTTTTTTTTGTTAAAAAAATGATTAAACATGTAAAATCTTTTTTGTTTTCTTTTTCTCTTTTTTTTTTGATATTTTTTTGGAAAATAATGGAAAAGTGTAAAATCTTTTTGAATTTTTTATTTTCATTTTTATTGTCTTTTTCTTGAAAAAGTTGTGAAAGAAAATCGTACTTGGGCCCTACTTGCTTCAATTTTATACATCACCCTCTTTCCCAAAGGTCAGTCTGCCAAATGACCTTTCTACCCTCAAAGATGCAACATGTACCACATAGGGATGATTGAATGTCTTTTGGGCCATGAGCCCATTTTGACAAAATTTGAATAGGCTTCCTACAAAGGGACACGGTACCTGGCACCGAGCCCGGATAGGTCTAAATGACATGATGCAAATAAAAATGACCTAAAGGCTAACCTAAATTTGGGGTTCACTAACAAGGCAAATCGGGGAAGCGTATGGTCGATGGTGGCTGCTCAAGCTTTCCACCCACTCCATACGTCCGACGGTCCCCCTCCTAAAATAAGGTTGACTCAACCAAGAGTTCGTGCATGCGATGCGTACTCCGAGACTTGTAGCAGAAAGAAGACCCATGATTGTGCAAATGACAGTTATAAAGCGGTAAACACATAAGGAAAAGCGATAAATAAATAACCAACAAAACAGGAAACATGACAAACAAACTAAATAAACAAAGCAAATAAAGAAAAGAAACACCTCAACCGAATATCCTAAAAGCCAACAAGATCAAGTACCAGCTCGAACGTGCAAGTCCCCAGCAAAGTTGCCAAAGTTGTCACACCCCTTTTTTTACCTCACTTACCCTCTTAAAATAAATAAAAGTGATTGATGAAGCTCAAAAAGGGATTTTAATTAAAAGTGGCAAAGAATATTGTGTTTCAAAATATTTTAGAGATGCCACCAAGCATTTGATTTCAGTGTGCCAGGTCACTTTTTTTTTAGAAATAATTTTTCCTTTTAAAACACTCTAGACGCCAAAACTAAGTCTGCACCAGAGATTCGAGTAAGGGAGTTCATTTGACTCGGGAAGAAGGTGTTAGCCACTCCCCAAGTCCCGTAACTAGTACAGTTGCTGTGACGACCCAGCCGGTCGTCTTAAGAATTAATGCCCCGATCCCCTATTAACTGCTTTTTCCGTATTTATTTCTGCTATTTTGATTAACCGGGATGTTCGGTTTTGAGTTTCGGAGAGTTTTGGGACACTTAGTCCCTAAATGAGAGTTTAAGTGTTGGAATTTTGACCATAGTCGGAACGGTATAAAGATGGGCTTGGAATAGAATTCCAATGGTTTCGTTAGCTCCGTTGGGTGATTTCGGGTTTAAGAGCGTGTTCGGATTGTGTTTTGGAGGTCCGTAGCTAATTTAGGCTTGAAATGCTGAAAGTAGAATTTTAAAATTTCCGGTTCGATAGTAAGATTTTGATCCAAGAGTCGGAATGGAGTTCCGGAAGTTGGGTTAGCTCCGTAAATATGACATGTGTGCAAAATTTCAGGTCATTCAAACGAGGTTTGATAGACTTTTTGATCGAAAGCGTATTTTGAGAGTTTTTGAAGTTCTTAGGCTTCAATCCGATGCTATATTTGTGTTTTGATGTTGTTTTGAGCATTCCAAAGGTTGGAACAAGTTTGAATGATGTTATGGGATATGTTGGTAGGTTTGGTTGAGGTCCCCGGGGCCTCGGGTGTGTTTCGGATACTTAACGGGTCATTTTTTGGAACATAAAAAATTGTAGAAAATATTGCAGCAGTCAGTTCTTGTTTCCTTCTTCGCATTCGCGAGTGGGGTCTCGCGTTCGTGAAGAGGAGCTGGGGCTGGTGAGGAATTTGTGCTGTGCATTCACGAAGTGTCTCCCGAGTTCACGAAGCTGGGGGTTCTATACCTACGCGTTCGCGTAGGAGGATGAAGTTGTGAATCGTGTTCGCGTCCCGGGCATCGCGTTCACATTGAAGAAATCTGGGCCCAAGTGAAATTGTGCTTCCCGAATGCGAGGGACCTTCCACGTTCGCGAAGAAGGAATAACTGGGCAGTATTTAAATAGCCATACGCGACCCTTCTTCATTTTTCCACCATTTTTGAACGGGATTGAAGCTTTTGAGGGTGATTTGTTGAGGGAACCAAAGGGGAATCACTTGGAGGTAACATTTTTGACTTTATAACTCATTTATATGTGATTAAAGACCTAATTAGTAGTGACAATTTGGGAAAAATGGGTAATTAGGGTTTGAGATTAAGAGACCTTAAAATGGGTATTCGAGGGGTCAATTGAGCTCCGATTGCAGTATTCTTGTTATGTATAAACTCGTGAGAGTATGAGGATTCTGAAAATGTAAATTTTACCAAATTCTAAGATGTGGGCTTGAGGGGCATTTTGGTCATTTTATCTAATTTTGCGTAGTAGCTAAGAATTTAATTGTAGAATGAGCTACTTAAAGTGCTATTTACACTATGCAATTGAATTGAATAGATTTGGGCTATTTGGAGTCGAGTACTCGTGGCAAAGACGTGGTTTCGGGTTGATTTTGAGTTAGTTCGAGGTAAGTGGCTTGCCTAACCTTGTGTGGGGGACCTTCCCCTTAGGATTTGGTATATTTGGTAATTGAGATGCCTTGTACGTGATGTGACGAGTGCGTACTTGTGCTAATTGTTGGAAATCCAATTTTTCATTAAGTAATTACTAGTATGTTTCCTTTCCTGTTTTTATTACTTGCACTATTAAGCCTGTTGTTAGCTTAGGAAAGTATGTCTAAGTGATTTAATTGATGCGTTTACTTAAACTGCCTTACCTGAACTCTGTGCAGCATGCTAGGCTAGAATTACTTGTTTGCCTTAATATGAAATTAGACATTTTTGAATATTTCTCCTGTTGCTGCTATGTATTTACATTGGGACTACGGATGTGGGATTCTGGTAACTCCCCTATTCTGTTTACTTTTGGACTATGGATGTGGGATTCCGGTAGACCCCCCTGCACAGTTATATGGAACTATGGGAATGCACTCGGTAGATTCCCCCAGTATTGGGTATTTATATTTGGGACTACGAAACGGGATTCCGGTAGATCCCCGCGCACTATGAGTTGGACTACGGGACAGGATAACAGGAGATCCATTGGATATGTATAATTGGGACTACAGGACGGTGTCCTGGGAGATCCCCGATTGTTATTTTGGTGCTGAGCCTTATTTCTTTCTACGTTTACCTTGCCTCTGTAATAGTTTGTACCCTTTTATATCTTTTGTTACTTTTACTACTGTACTTATTTATATTGATCTGTTCTACACTGTTGAACTTTATATCTTATTTAACATCAGTAGGTCCCTGACCTTTATCGTCACTACCCAACCGATGTTAGGCTTGGCACTTACTGAGTACCGTTGTGGTGTACTCATGCCCTTTCTGTGCATGTTTTTCATGTGCAGATCCAAGTACTTTGACTCAATCCTATCACCCTTGAGGCGAGGCGACTGTTCCAGAGACTTCGAGGTATATCTGCCGCGTCCGCAGACCGAGGAGCCCCTTTCTACTCTCCCTATTGTATTAGCCCTTATGTATTTTCTTTTCCTTATTAGATATTGTGTTAGACACTAGTAGACATTCCAAGGCTTGTGGTTTCATAGGTTTCCGGGTTTTGGGTATATGTATTAGTTTTTTAGAGTTAATGTTGTGTATGCCGAGCAGCACTTTTAAACGTTGTTTTATTACTCTATTTCTATTTTAATTTGTTTTCTTCCGCAAATTGGTTTATGTTCCGCATTTTAGGCTTATCTAGTCGTAGAGACTAGGTTCCATCACGATGGTTCACGGAGGGTGAACTGGGGTCGTGACAAGTTGGTATCAGAGCTCTAGGTTTGTAGGAGTCATAATTCACAAGCTGGTTTATTAGAGTCTCGTTGATCAGTACGGAGACATCTGTACTTATCTACGAAAGGCTACGTAACCGTTAGGAAAATTTCCACTTCATTTGATTTCCTTGTCGTGCGAGATTTGATGTCACAATTCTAACTTCTGTCTTTTATTCTTTCACAGATGGTGAGGACATGCGCTACCCGAGATGATCAGGCACCCGCGCCCCCTACTGCAGCTGTCAGAGGTCGGGGCCGGAGTAGAGGCCGAGGACGTGCACATGGTGCAGCCAAAGCACCTGCGCGAGCTACCACTGAGGTACCACCAGCAGTTCCATCCGAAGTCCAGGCACCTGATATGCCTACTGCTATCAGTTCACAGCACTTTAGGAGACTCTAGCACAGTTCATGAGCATGTACACCACTTTGGCTTAGTAAGGGTTGCTTCCCCTTGCTGCAGCTACGTCTCAGGCCGGGGGAGGAGCATAGACTCCCGCCGCCTGCACTCCTGAGTAGCGATTGCATGTTGAGCAGGTCCCTGAGATTATTCCTGTACAGCCCGTAGTCCGAGGTCAGCCCGAGGACAGTGTAGTGGTTTCCGAGGATGAGCAGTTGAGGCTTGAGAGGTTCAAGAAGTACAAGCCTCCTGTATTCGGTGATCTAGCATCGGATAATGCTCTGGGATTTCTAGACAAGTGTTACCGCATTCTCTGTACCATGGGTATATCAGGGTCGAGCGGGGTTTCCTTCACTACTTTCCAGCTTTGAGGAGCCGCCTATGAGTGGTGGCGCACCTATGAGTTAGATAGTCCGGATGAGGCTGCTTCCCTGACTTGGACTCAGTTTTCAGATTTGTTCCTGAGAGAGTATGTTCCTCAGAGCCTTAGGGACGCATGGCGCGCAGAATTTGAGCATTTGCGCTAGGGTGCTATGAGTGTCTCAGAGTATACCGTCCATTTCACTAGTTTGTCTAAACATGCACCAGCCTTGGTTTCTACAGTTCGTGAGAGGGTTCACCGGTTTATTGAGGGTCTTATTCCTAACATCAGATCTAGTATAGATCATGAATTAGAGATGGGTATTTCTTATCAGCAGGTGGTGAGCATTACTAGGAGGATTGGGGGTATGCATGCTAGGGAGAGAGAGGAGAGGGAGGCCAAGAGGTCTGGAGAGTCGGGCCATTATTCTGGTGCCCGTGCCCCAGCTGTAGGTCATCATGGTAGGGGTTATATGAGTCACCCTATTCATTTAGCTCTTCCAGCAGCCAGTGGTATTCCAGCTCCTCATAGACCTTAGAATCCTTATTATGCACCTCCGGTTTCTAGCGCTCCTCCTATGCGGGGTGCATTCGGAGGCCAGTCTAGCAGACCTGGCCCAAGCCAGTCACAGTCTCCACATCCTCCTAGAGCTTGTTTTGAGTGTGGTGACACACGCCATATGGTGAGGGATTGCCTCAGACTTGGTAGGGGTGCACCTCCACAGACTTCTCAGCTACAGCGTGCCCCGCAGAGTTCTCAGGCTATGATTATAGCTCCAGTTGCTACCCCACCTGCTCAGCCATCCAGAGGTGGAGGTTGGGGAGGTAGAGGTTGCCCTAGAGGGGGAGGCCAGGCCAGATACTATGCCCTTTCTGCCCGTACCAAGGCTGTCGCCTCCGATTCTGTCATCACATGTATTATACTGGTTTGTCACAGAGATGCATCGGTTCTATTCGATCCAGGCTCAACTTACTCTTATGTGTATTCTTATTTTGCTCAGCATTTGGGTGTACCTCGGGATTCTTTGAGTTTCCCTATTTTTATTTCTATTCCTGTGGGAGATTCTCTTGTTGTGGATCGCGTTTATCGGTCATGTTTGGTTACTCTTGGTGGTTTTGAGACCAGAGCCAATTTATTGTTGCTCAGCATGGTAGATTTTGATATTATCTTGGGCATGGACTGGTTGTCACCCCATTATGCTATTCTTGATTGTCACGCCAAAACCGTGACGTTGGCTATGCCAGGTGTACCGCGTGTTGAGTGGAGGGGTACTTTAGATCACACTCCCAGTAGAGTTATTTCTTTTATTAAAGCTCAGCGTATGGTTGAGAAGGGGTGTGACGCGTATTTAGCTTATGTGAGAAATGTCAGTATTGATACCCCTTCAGTTGATTCAGTGCTAGTAGTACAGGATTTTCCCGATGTGATTCCAGTTGATCTTCCAGACATGCCGCCTGATAGAGATATTGATTTTGGCATTAACCTGTTGTCGACCACTCAGCCCATTTCTATTCCCCCGTATCATGTGGCTCCTCCTGAATTGAAGGAGTTGAAGGATCAGTTATAGGAATTGATTGATAAGGGTTTTATTCAGCGCAATGTATCACATTGGGGTGCTCCTGTCTTGTTTGTGAAGAAAAAAGATAGTTCTATGTGTATGTGTATTGATTATTGTAGATATGTGATTTTTGACCCTCCCCAAGATTTTTAATATTTTAGCATATAAAATATTTAATTTAGGCCTAATATAGCTATTTCAACTAATTTTTACTCTTTTACTTTATTTTATTACAAGAAAACAAAAATTACAAAAACAATAGGTTCATTAATGTTCTGTAGTCATTTTTAATCATGAAAATACCAAAAAAAAAACAGTTTTGTTTTAACGGTCAGTCTCATTTTAATAGTTATTTTACTTAAGTAGGTTTAATTAATAAATGAGGTCGTATTTTAGTCCCATTAGCGGAGAAAGAATAAAACTTGGGCTCGAGCAACCTATTTTTAGGCCTAATTTTCGACCTAACCCATAATTTTCAAGCCCATAATTCCTAGGCCCATATCCCTTAACCTAAATATAACCCTAAAATCCTAAACCTATAAAATGAAGACCCTAGACTAACTCCAAGAGGAGGAGATCCCTAGACCCCTACATAGAGGAACGGCGCCTCTCTGCTCAAAAACAAAAAGACAAACGACCAGCTCCCATTTTCTTCTTCACCATTTTTTCAACCCCAAAAATCAAAAGCTAATCATCATATCTCACACTCTCTCATCTGCATTCACTCACTTCACTCACGTAACACACACCTTTAGAAGCAAAAAAAGGTGCTAGAAATAGAGAAATAAAATTCTAGATCTGAAGAAAAAGAAGAGCTCCAAAGAGCAAAGCAAAAATAAAAAAGGGATTTCCAATACTATTCTGATTTAGGCTACATCAGTGCATTAAATTCTGGGTTTCGAGTTGATTTTTGGATTTTAAATTGAAAATATTTTGGTGATTTCGGCTGTTGAAATTGATGCTTGTTAGATGAACTTCACCTTATAGCTTCTTCAGACATTTATTTGGTCCATCCTTGTCGTTTCATACATATTAGGTGTTACACACCACAATATTACGTCGATATCACATTCCACAGTATTATATTACAATGATTTTGTGCCTTGCAGTATTACATTACGGTGATGTCACGCTTGCAATATTAAGTTACGACGATTTTGCACCCTGAAGTATTGTACGTGGAATTTGTCGTAAGGTAATTGACATCAGTCCAAGTAAAAGATTATTTGGAGGTTATATAGATTATTCTATTTCACAAGTAATTAGTAAATTTGTGAAGGCGAGAGGGGAAGCAAGTCGAAGAAAATAAATTTCGCTAAAAGTGACTAATTTGGAATAAAATACAGATCAAGTGATAATACCCGATAATTATGAACTAGTACCATGCAAGGTACCATATGACCACGGTAGTATAATATATAAAGTATATATGAAGTATTTTTAAAAATAAATAGAATTTTAAGTAATTTGTGATAATTCTTAAATTTTGCGGGTAATTGATTAATTATCGGATAGCAAGACATTACCCGGTTACCTAATAAGTGGATAAAACTTAATTAATTATACTCCAAAAAAACATGTGGCAACACATGAAGTGACTAAGCATTAAAATAACCTAGGTGGCAACCTAGGAAATGATAATGCATGTACAAGTCTTAGAATTTATAATGATCACACAAGTCTTTAGCTTCCATTCATATTTTTGATTTAAAATTAAGTCTTAAGAACATCCAACCAAGAACAGAACATGGATATTGCTTTCCAAAAATTCAATACGTTGGATATGAATGATATATTTCCAATTCATTCCCATTTGAAGACTTTGCTTTTTGCATTTAAAATCTTAAGAGCAGAAAATTGCTCATGCTATTTGAATTTCAAATTCAAAACGTTGGTCCCTCTTTCTGTCATCAATCCATGAGATTTGGGTTTCACTCCTTTGTAAAATAATCAGAACATCAATCTACCTCTGTCTTAGAGCAAAAAAATGTTAAGGCAGAAGCAAGTAATTTTGTTCAGGTGTTAAATAATTCAAGGAACATGTATGTTAAGGCTATCCCTTCTTTCTTTTGGCATGATCCATACGATACGAATGAAACGTGCAAATGCACAAATTCCATGAATGACTCTATTCATAGAAGTATTACAGATATCTATGTTCTTGAATTTCTGTGTCATAATATTTTATCATCTGTTCATGGGTCTCAGAAAAAAAATACGAAAGTTAAAAAGAGTTTACTTTATGATATTACTCAAAGGAAAAATGGTCTTATGAAGCTCCGAAAGATTTTATTAACGTACTTTTCATGCATTTCATTAATGTACATTAACCCATGACCAGATGGCATTATATATATATATATATATATATATATATATATATATATATATATATATATATATATATATATATATGTATGTATATATATGTATGTGGGATATGGGAAAGGTTATGGCGTTATATACGCACCACCACCTGATCAGCTGGTATATGATGATGATGTTGCCCACAGTGGCTGAAATATGATTCAAACGGTGTTATATATGCATATATATATATATATAAGTATGATTCAAACGGCGTTATATACGCGTATATATGTATGTATATATGTATATGGGATATGGGAAAGGTTATGGCATTATATACGCACCACCACCTGATCAGCTGGTATACAATGATGATTTTGCCCACAGTGGCCGATATGATGTGATGGGATGCCCTCAAAGGCTGATGATATTATGAAATATGTACCTATTCATGACATGGAATTCATACGCATATGCACGACGCTAAAAGAAATTTATGATTTACAAAGTTATTCAGACTTACAGGTTAAGTCATGTACTCTATGTGTCTTTCATGCCTCTTATGTATTTATTTATTTGCCTTACATACTCGGTACATTATTAGTACTGACGTCCCTTTTGCTTGGGGACGCTGCATTTCATGCCCGCAGGTCCTGATAGACAGGTCGAGAGCCCTCCAACTAGGCTATCAGCTCAGCGAAAGATGTTGGTGCGCTCCATTTACTTTAGAGTTGCTCGTTTTGTTAGTATGATTTAGACGTGGATTGTTTGGTAAGGTGGGACTCTGTCCCGACCTTTATGACATTTATGTACTCTTAGAGGCTTATAGACATATGTCGTGTATATAAAAGATTGTACAGCCTTGTCGTCCTTTGTTTTGAGTTTGTAAATAATAATGTTGGCATATTAGGACCGTATGTCACGTGTATATGATGATGTAATATGAAAGATACGTTATGTTGGTACTCGGTTGAGTGAGGTACCAGGTGCCAATCGCGGCACATCGGTTTGGGTCATGACAAAAGTGGTATTAGAGCAGTTCTTTCCTAGGGATGTCTACAAGCCGTGTCTAGTAGCGTCTTGTTTTTGGGTGTGTCGTGCACCACACTTATAAGCAGGAGGCTACAGGGCATTTAAGACTATCACTCTTTCTTCTTACTCTAGATCGTATAGTAGAGCTCACTTATAAGAATTCAAGTCCCGAGCTTCTATTTTTTATTCGTAATAAGATGATGCCTACGTTCAGAAAGATGATTAATAAGAGATATAGCTGTGGAAGTGCTGAATTAGAGGAACTCGACTTTGTATCATGCTTATGATAAGTAAATATGAGATCTTCAGCAGATCATGTGCGTACTGAAAGGTGTAAGCCTCTTGATAAGGAGCCTTAAGGTAAGAATGCCTATCCACCTTTATGGTGAAAGACAATAAGAGCTTTAGAAGGTAAATACAAGTGTCAATAAGTAAAAGAAGTAAGATGAAGAAAAGTACGAGGTGCCCAGTTAATGAAGATTAACGATGTTTATAATTCAAGCAGAGGTATGTATAATTGGTTGTACCCATCTTAGTTATGCCCTGTGGGGGGGCTAACAAACATAGTTTAAGAAAAGGACAAGTTATCAGGATCCGGCTAGGGATATAGTAACCCAAAATAGTGGATGGATTGGTAGAGTTAGTTGACATTTCTGAAGGATAGTGCAAACATGGTAATGGATCTCCCTGTGAGACACCTCGATGGTGCACCCTAAAATAGTACAGCCAGATATGAGTACTACAAAGACATGCACTATAAGCCTTGAAGGGATAAATATTACCTTAGTGTGGTTCACGTCTCTAGTAAAGCGAGAATGTTAAGCAACTTGAAGTGCCATTGGATAGAGCAAAGGGAAGCTAAGAGCAAAAGAATGTCTTGTTCAAGTTTTAAGAATAAAGTGATAGGCATAAGTGTTAGCGGGAAATAAGAAAAGAGTTAATAAAGCATTATGAGTAAGATATGATACATGGATGACAACGGTATATCAAAAGATGACAATATTACAAAATCTATAGTCAAGTGAAGGAAGAAACGAGAAGTGACAGGCCCTAGAACAACAAAAGAGTATAGGCCATACAATCATGTCCTCATTTCAAGAAATAAATTCGCAACTCTAGCGTGATTACCAAGAGGAAAAGTTAGACCCCAGAGTAATAGAACCAGTATGGATTAGTGAACAAGATAAACTAAACATGAATTAAGAACTAAGTGACTGGTGATGGTCGCCATCATAAGGACTTCAGATTTTGTTTTGCTAATAATAGAATGGACGACAAAAGAAGATTCATGAGAAATTCAGAGATTGATCATTCAGGAAGACGCTTCCCTACAGCAAGCAATGTGAGCAAAGTTCAGCTTAAGGGACTGTATGTGCCAGTTATACTAAATTTCACCATCGCGAGTGAGGAACGTTGTTATCTTTGGTACAAAAAGATTTGCGCGAGTGAGTAAGAGTCATCGATGATGTGAAAGGATGCCAAAAATGAAGAGGAAGAACATCTATAGGCAGGTCGTCGTAGCTCCAAGTCTTAGTACTCCCCTAAAGGGGGGAATATGGAATAATAAAAGGAAGAATGCGATAAAAATGAGAAAGGGATGCGATTACACCTATCCAAATGTTGCAGATATGCTACGATTCCAGAGCATTATGCAAACGCGACATCAAGGAGAAGAAGTAAGGGTTCCTACCCAAGATGTTATTGATAATTAAGGAGCCAGTGCGAGATGTTAGTTAAGAACAAGGAAATAACCCAAGAAAGATTTTTCACGGAATATTGACATGAGGATGGGCCAACGAGTAGTTAGTAGTTGATTGAGAAAGAGTCTAGCTATGGCTAGTAAAGAGGATACAGAATAAGACAGTAGGTCGTGCAAGAGAAAGATAGTAAAACCCAATATAGTGAATTTAGCCCCACAGTTATAACATTGTAATACTTGAGAAATATTCAAATAGGAGTTGGGGTAGTTAAAGGTACCGTATGAGTATTACCGAAATAAAAGATAGTTCCACTAGGAAGACAGTGAAAACTTCAGTTCAGAAGCAGTCGTACGAGCAGATGAATATGGAGGTAAGTAACTAAGGATAATTACAAGTGAGCACGAACATCAAAAATTCTATTGGGAATATGGTATAATAAGCTCGCATCTTTACAAGAGTCAGATGGTCTTCCCTAAGTACTACCACGAAAGACTAGCTGAGGAAATAAGGAAGAAGGCATCACCCTCAATACAATGACCTAAAGAGGAAATGGTTGTGTAACAACAGTCTCAAAACAGCATTGTATGCACTCTCTAAGAAAGTGGTACCTACAGTGGCTAATGAATAGGGAGTAAAATCAGAAGTGATATTTAGGATCATATGAGTTGTATGGAATTTCAATATATATGGGCACTAAGATAAGCTACGTATGGACGCAACAAGGGGGCAGAAAGATCAAAAAAAGTAATAGCTTACGTTTAAAGAAAGCTAAGATGCAAAAAAAGGAATTACTCGATCAATGATCCAGAGTTAGTTGCGTTAAGAACTCACTTAAGGGTTTGGAGTTTTATATATGCAGCATATACAGCCGTAGAAGATTCTGGTATACGTTAAAAGAAATAACTGAGCCCAGGTCATAAACGAAGGATTAAATTGTTAAAGGATTGTATCATGCATATTCCTCAGTGCCCATGAAAGGCTAAACAGAATAAATAATACCATGAACCACATATGGAAAGATAGCTTAAGTCGACGTAAAGGCCGATCAGAAGAAGGAGGAAACTAAAGAGTTACATCACCCAGGTAAATCAGGAGTTTGATTATTGGACATAGAAAAATAGAAATATCGTGATCGAGAACATTGCAGGATCTCCCTTAAAATCAGAGGTACGAAAGAGATAGAAGATGTGATGTGAGGCTTTAAGGAAAGTAAGGTAAAGATGAACAATGTACGAGATACTCAAAAGTAGAAGGTTGAGGATATTCCATACTCGGGATATAAGGCTAGAAGCGCGAGGATTCAATATCCAGGAATGATAGCGGCATCGTCAGTGGCATATCTTCTAGTCAGTGATTTCTGGGTATCGAGAGGTCTAGTTAAGAAAGTAAAGAAGAGTTAGAGACGATGTGATGTCTCTCTTGATGTTCTAAAATAACACAAGGAAATTCAAGCAAGTTGAAGGAAGATTACGAGTAGTATAAATAGATATGTATAGGTCGCAAGCTAAAGTATAGTAAAGCGATAAAGTTTTATGACAGGATGTAAGAACAAGAAAAGGAGAGTGAGAAGGTGATGAGAATGGATTAGTCCTCAGGATTAGGCCCATGAAAACAAGGGAGCTAATGGATTCTCTATGTTATAAAAAGCTCACTATAGCCTTAATGAACTCAAATGAGTCTAAGAGTAATAGCATTTAGAAGGAATGAAACGCTAACCTGGTAATAAAATGAAGATATAATTGTGATAGATAAAGGATGACATTTGAGCCTTTGTTTGAATAATGATTTGAAAAAGAAAAAAAAGAGAAGGAGAAAAAATTTCGCTGGCGGCACGGAAATTAGGATACCCCCATAAGGTGAATCACATTGAGACACTATGAAATACGATTATGGGAATCACTTCGAATATTCCTTGAGGTAACGTAAGCCCCAGGGGCAAAGTATTACATAAGAAGTTTCAAGTTATAAGTGGTGTATTGTAGATCAATATTGAGGTGAATCAATAATGGATGGACAAAAGTCACAAAGTATGAGATGAGATTAGGCGGTTATTCTAAAGATGAGCAGTAATGAGGAAACATTAAAGGACTTAAATTTATACATATGGAATAAGCAATGAGAGTAAGCTGGGATTTAGTAGCAGCAACGATAAATTAAAGTAAGAGTTATGGCAGTAGATTCATACGAATGGCTAAATGGACCTATACAATGAGATAAATATTCGTGAATTCAACAAAGTACCGAGCAAAGAACTTCAGTATACTCATAGATGCCCAAAGGGACATCTTATCAAACTCTACATATGAAGCCTAGAGATTGGGCACCCTTACAAGGTCAAAATCATACAGGCTGCATGATGAAAGGTAGCAACAGTTACGAGATTGGAAGGATTCCGACTACAAGTTGTGGTATGAGAAGGAGGCCTAAGGGGGGAATGCCCTAGACTTTGGAATTATTCACAGAACAGTCGCCTATATGGAAAGGAAAGTTCTAAATTATTCGGAAGATATAAGTTATGAAAATAATAAGTGCATCAGTCAACATTCGAGGACGAATGTTCCAAAGGGGGGAATAATGTTACGCACCGCAATATTACGTCGATATCACATTCCGCAGTATTATATTACAATGATGTCGTGCCTTGCAGTATTACATTACGGTGATGTCACGCTCGCAATATTAAGTTACGACGATGTTGCACCCTAAAGTATTGTACGTGGAATTTGTCGTAAGGTAATTGACATCAGTCCAAGTAAAAGATTATTTGGAGGTTATAAGGATTATGCTATTTCACAAGTGATTAGTAAATTTGTGAAGGCGAGAGGGGAAGCAAGTCGAAGAAAATAAATTTCGTTAAAAGTGACTAATTTGGAATAAAATACAGATCGAGTGATAATAACCGATAATTATGAACTAGTACCATGCAAGGTACCATATGACCACAGTAGTATAATATATAAAGTATATATGAAGTATTTTTAAAAATAAATAGAATTTTAAGTAATTTGTGATAATTCTTAAATTTGCGGGTAATTAATTAATTACCGGATAGCAAGACATTACCCGGTTACCTAATAAGTGGATAAAACATAATTAATTATACTCCAAAAAAAAACATGTGGCAACACATGAAGTGACTAAGCATTAAATAACCTAGGTGGCAACCTAGGAAATGATAATGCATGTACAAGTCTTAGAATTTATAATGATCACACAAGTCTTTAACTTCCATTCATATTTTTGACTTAAAATTAAGTCTTAAGAACATCCAACCAAGAATAGAACATGGATCTTGCTTTCCAAAAATTCAATACGTTGGATATGAATGATATATTTCCAATTCATTCCCATTTGAAGACTTTGCCTTTTGCATTTAAAATCTTAAGAGCAGAACATTGCTCATGCTATTTGAATTTCAAATTCAAAACGTTGGTCCCTCTTTCTTTCATCAATCCATGAGATTTGGGTTTCACTCCTTTGTAAAATAATCAGAACATCAATCTACCTTTGTCTTAGAGCAAAAAAACGTTAAGGCAGAAGCAAGTAATTTTGTTCAGGTGTTAAATAATTCAAGGAACAGGTATGTTAAGGCTATCCCTTCTTTCTTTTGGCATGATCCATACGATACGAACGAAACGTGCAAATGCATAAATTCCATGAATGACTCTATTCATAGAAGTATTAGAGATATCTATGTTCTTGAATTTATGTGTGTCATAATATTTTATCATCTGTTCATGGGTCTCAGAAAAAAATACGAAAGTTGAAAAGAGTTTACTTTATGATATTACTCAAAGGCAAAATGGTCTTATGAAGCTCCGAAAGATTTTATTAACGTACTTTTCATGCATTGCATTTATGTGCATTGACCCATGACCAGATGGCGTTATATATTCATATATATGTATGTATCTATATGTATATGGGATATGGGAAAGGTTATGGCGTTATATATGCACCACCACCTGATCAGCTGGTATATGATGATGATGTTGCCCACAGTGGCCGAAACATGATTCAAACGGCGTTATATACGCATATATATATATATATATATATATATATATATATATATATATATATATATATATATATAAGTATGATTCAAACGGCGTTATATACGCGTATATATGTATGTATATATGTATATGGGATATGGAAAAGGTTATGGCGTTATATACGCACCACCACCTGATCAGCTGGTATACGATGATGATTTTGCCCATAGTGGCCGATATGATATGATGGGATGCCCTTAAAGGCTGATGATGTTATGAAATATGTACACCTATGCACGACATGGCATTCATACGCATATGCACAACGCTAAAAGTAATTTATGATTTACAAAGTTATTCAGACTTACAGGTTAAGTCATGTACTCTATATATCTTTCATGTCTCTTATATATTTATTTATGTGCCTTACATACTCAGTACATTATTCGTACTGACGTCCCTTTTGCTTGGGGACGCTGCATTTCATGCCCACAGGTCCCAATAGACAGGTCGAGATCCCTCCAAGTAGGCTATCAACTCAGCGAAAGATGTTGGTGCACTCCATTTACTTCGGAGTTTCTCGTTTGGTTAGTATTATTTAGACGTGTATTGTTTGGTAAGGCGGGACTCTGTCCCGATCTTTATGACATTTATGTACTCTTAGAGGCTTGTAGACATATGTTGTGTATATAAAAGATAGTACAACCTTGTCGTCCTTTGTTTTAAGTTTGTAAATAATAATGTTGGCCTATTAGGCCCGTATGTCACGTGTATATGATGATATAATATGAAAGATACGTTACGTTGGTACTCGATTGAGTGAGGTACCGGGTGCCCGTCGCGGCCCATCGATTTTGGTCGTGACATTAGGTATGTTCTACATCACATTAGATTTTTTTTTTGAGTTTATGAGATGAGATTGTGAGTTTTCTTGGGATCCCATGGCAACCTGTTAGAATGTATTTTCTTTTTTAAAAAAATTAATATTTTTTTCGGGAAGAGATTTTGTTATTAAACAATCAGAATATAGACTTAGTTGGAAATGATTATGTAATTTAGCTAAAGAACGATATGGACGGTGGGGACTGATCTTTAATTGTGTACTCATTTGAGCTTATGTACAAATTTTCAAAAGGGTGATCATTTCTGGTCTTTTTCTTCAAAAGTGGACAAAGTTAAGATTGGTGTTGGTTTTAGTCATTCAAACATAAATTTATTATTTTATTGACCAAAAAAAGTAAATGAAAAGAAAGTCACAAACAGATAGAACAAAGATGAGGTCTGACTTGCACTATTGTTGTAATTTAAATTATGGGCGTATTATGATTGAGATTTAGCACCTCCTGATTTTTTTTTGAGTTTTTTCTGAAAAAATGGGAGTCCTATGCCAAAGAGAATATTAACTTGTGAGTATCATACAAGTTCGAGCCTTACCTATTTTATGGCCATGGATTGAACTATTTCTTGAATTGATTTTTAGTTAATTTGAACTTTCTTCTAGTTATGGACGTTGTGGTAGTACTATTTTTCCCAAGAGCTTGAATTTCAATTCTTTAGTAGATTTTTACAATTTTGTGTTAATTAATTCACGTTACCTCTCCTACAACAATCTCCCACAATCAATAGCCTCACAATAATCTTAAAGTAGTTTAGGAAATAACTTGAACATTCGTAGCTTACTTTAGGCGCGAATTAATCTATCGTCGTGATTGTGAAGACGTTTGTGTGACATAATTACGATTTTAAAAAAATAATAAAACTGGAGTATGGTTCACGCAACTTTGGCCAAACTTTTCTTCATAATAATAAAGCGTCACTAATTGTGGACACATCCGCGTGACATGATTTTTGATGCACCAAGCAAATGGGTACACGTACGCGTGACCCGTTTTCAAGATAATTTTCTTAATTTAAAAGCGGTTAAGAGGTGAAAGCACATAGGTTCCAAAATGAGTAAGTAAACAATTTAGTAAGCCAAGTATAATCAAAGCGACCATGCTAAAACCACGGAACTCGGGAATGTCTTACACCTTCTCCCGCGTTAACAGAATTCCTTACCCGGATTTCTAGTTCGCAGACTGTATAATAGAGTCATCTTTCCTCGATTCGGGATTTTAAACTGGTGACTTGGGGCACCATAAATTACCCCAAGTGGCGACTCTGATTTTTAATGTAAACAATCCCGTTTTGATTGTTACTTCGAGTTGGAAAAAACTCCCTTATACCCCCTCGGGGTGTAGGTAAAAAGGAGGTGTGACAACTCTGGCGACTCTGCTGGGGATCGAACCCAGAATCTCTGGTTCAGGGTACAAGAATTCGAGCTTGTTAATATGATTTTGCTTGGTTTTATTTATTGTTGATATTACTGTATTCTGTGAACTTTTTGTGTTAAATGTTATATGTTTACCGCTTTAATATTGTTTGAATTGTATATAACTATCTTCTTACGCCACCCCTATGAGTCTTCTGAAAATGGTGCATACGTTCGCGTGGCCCGCTTTTTCTGTAGAAATTCTACCAATTAGAACGAGGCTGGGCAAGCGACAAGGCCGGGTAGACTTCAGTTCTCCCGGTTCGTCGCCCCCTCTTCGGCCCCAGTTGTCCGCTCGGGTACCCCAAGTCTAGACCAAAACCCCAGGATTTAAACCTAGAAAAAAACACAGCCTCATGTCAGATCCCTAGTAGGAATGTTTGTTTGCATCATATGCATTTGACTTAGGGGACTCAACACAGGGGTTGGGTCCGTCTAGGACAGGTGTGCCCAAAATAACAAACCACCTTGATGCATCCTATGTGCTATATGTTGCATTTCTTCAAGGGTGAAAGGGTCATTTGGCGGACCAATGATAGTTAAGGGCAAAGGAAAAAGAAAAAGAAAAAAAAAAGAAAAAGAGGTTGAAGTGTGAAAATAATGCAAGTAGGGTCTAGTTATGTTTTGTTACATGTTTAAGAAAAAGACAAAAATTGAAAATTCAAAAAAAGATTTCGCACTTTTTCATCATTTTTCAAAAATCAAAAAAAAAAAATCCAAAAAAGATTTTGCATGTTTCGTCATTTTTCAAGAAAAAGCAAGAATAATGTGATTTCTATGAATTAGTGGTTTTTTTTATTATTCTCGCCCGTATTCAATTCGCCCGAACTACGCGAACCTGATTCTCGTCTCTCGGGGCGAGATACGTAGGCAACCCACATAGGGTCCGTTCTTCCTAGTAAATCTTAGGTTCTTGGCTTTGCGGAGTCTTAGCTAAATTTTGCACTTCTAGCCACCTTTTGGCCAAATAAGTCATTTTGCAAAAATAGTCCCAATTATGTCTTGCATGTGTTTAATAGAGAGTGTTATTATCTTACATAGTGATGGTTTCAGTTTTCTCATACAGATGCGGATTTATTTACCGGAGTTTGAGCATGACAGATTCCCCGTGACCATTCAGTCAGAATCGCTTAGTCAGGAGTTGTTTAAAGAGATTTGTTTTATTTTTTATGTTTTGAGTCTGTTCCTCACTTTATGCCATCTTTTACTCTCTACTTTTGTACAGTAATGTCAAGTCTTTTATTATTGTTATTTTCTGTTTTATATTTGAAAAAATATATTGTAACTCAAAAATCCAAAAAGAGATGTTGCATTTTATATTTCGTTATAAATTTTCTTTAGAATGCTAATTCTATAAATGAGAAAATTTTGAGGTTGTTTTTCCTTTAGGCAATTAATATCTAGGACTTAAAATGAATTGTTTTTAAGTTTCCTTTAGTATATTAGAGCCAAAATTAAAAAAAAAAAGAGAATTTTCTTTTAACACTTCTTTAAAAGCTTTCTTTAGGGTGTTAATTCCAAAATTCAAAAAGATTTTCTTTTGAGGTGTCGCTTTGGGAAATTAGTGAAAAATGAAAAAAAAAATTCTTTTATTTTCATTAGAACTTTAGGATATTGTACATAGAAAAAATACTTTATCTTTTGTTTATCATTAGAATTTCCCCTTTAGGTAATCAAAAAATGAAATCCAAAAATATCGTTTATCTTGTTCATTTCTCGCTTCGAAATCCTTTTTCAAGGATATCAAATGCAAGTTCAAAAAAGATTCTCTTCTAGGGTTTGTTCCCTAATAATTTCCGTAGAGTATTTGTTTCAAAAAGAAGAAAAATTCAAAAAAAGAGGTTTGTTTCTTTTATTTCTCTTTTTTCATCAGATTGTCAAAAAAAATAATAAGAACGTTGGTTTGTTTACTTTATTTCCGATCTTTCTGAACTACGCAAAGATCTGATTCATGCGGCGTCATGATACGTAGGCAACCTACATAGGGTTCGATCAAATCATTTTTTTAAACTGTTAAAAGAAAGGAAAAAAGGGGGAAAAGGAAAAAGAGAAAGAAAGAAAGAGATGAAATTATGGGATGTGAGAGAAAGAAAGGGGGATGATTAAAAAAAAGTAAAAGAAAAAAGAAAAGAGAAATGAAGGAAAATGGGCAAGCCAGCAAGTGCTAGAAAGCAAAGAAAAGAGAGGTTGAAATGAACAAATTGGGATGATGCCAACTGACCTTTGTACCCTCGAAGTCATTTTAGAACCGATAACTGTGGCTAGGTGCATTGCACATAAAGTGAGATTATCTTATGTTAAATGCCCTAACGCTAATGTGATGGCTTCATTTTGTTATATTCATAGCAGAAAGGTGGTTGGTTTGTGGTTTTTAAAGTAGTAACTTTTCTCTAGAACACAAAGTCAAAAGGCAATGACAGACGACAACAGAACTGAGTTGGTTGATACCAGTGCCCGGAAGCAGTCAGTTGAACAGGACAATGAGTTGGTTGAAGAGGTAAAAATGTTAAGACAACACATGGCGTACATGTATCAGGCTTGGATGACCGGGAAGGCACCACCCCCGCCACCACCTAGCTTCCTAAATACCATCCTTACCCGAACACCGGTCACAGTGCCAGATGATCCCCCATACTCTCCAGATTCACCTGCCTATCATGGCTTTCCCAACCATCCTAGTAGCTCCATCACTCATTTTCCAATTACCTCTCCCCAAAATCGCCCTCCTATCACATCCACCATCCCCAACAATGAACACCCACTCAAAGCTCATGATGCCCAATATTACCCCTCAGAGTTTTCCCACAAGGTTCCCAACTTATACAAGCAGGGTCCGCAGGATGGGCCTCACGTTGTAAATGAAGAGTTCACAGGAAGAAAAGGGCGAGATGGGATACCCAGGAGGCTGAAAGGCATAGAACAATCCTTAAAGAACAAACAAGGAAGGGGGACCAGGGTAGCATGGCTTACAAAGAACTATCTGTATCCCCTAACTTTCGCCTGCCCGCGGGGTTTAAAGTGCCAAAATTTAACTTGTATGATGGGTGTGGAGATCCGGTAGCCCATTTGAGGGATTATTGCAGTGAAATGAGAAGTGTTGGCAAGAAAGATGATTTGTTGATGGCGTCCTTCAGTGAGAGCCTGACTGGGGCAGCTTTGGAATGGCATAATCGTCAAGATGTTGGTAATTGGCCTACATTGGGTGACATGGCTCAAGACTTTGTTCGATACTTTCAATACAGATCGGGTGTTACCCCAGACCACTCCTCCCTATCTAAAATGGAAAAGAAGCCAGAGGAAAGCTTTAGGGAGTTTGGGCTCAGGTAGAGGGAGCAAGCTGCTCGAGTCAATACCCCGATTGGTGAAGAAGAAATGGTCGAGCTTTTCCTACAAGCCCAGGGGCCCACCTACTTCAGTCATTTGATCCCGGCCTTGGGAAGTCCTTTCAAAGATGTGTTAAAAATGGGGGAGCTAGTAGAAGAGGGAATCAAGTCAGGCAAAATCATGAGTTGTTCGAAAAACATTCAGAACATCCCAGTAAGCTTGGGTGGAAGAAAGAGAAACAGAAAAGATGATCCGATGGTCTTTCCCGATCAACACTTCCAACCTCAACATCGTCCCCATGGATATCCTGATGCACCAGATGATCCTTCCCAATGCCACTTCTCTCCACGAAACTCCCAAAATTGTACATCACTCTCTCAGTACCCAGCTCTCAAAAATGCCTATCTACCCCCACGAGCCTATCGAAAACCCCCTGGATCAGGTTTCCGACCCAATCAAGCATTTAAAAATGAGAGGTTGCTGAAAAAAAGAAAAGGCTTTCACACCATTGGGAATGATATACGCCAGTTTGTTCCAAAAGTTGAAGCAATTGGACATGTTGAAGCCGATTCATATAAAAATGCCAAACCCTTTGTCGAAGAAGTTTGATTTTTCTCAAAGGTGCGCATATTGCTCAGATGCCCCGGGGCATTACATAGAGAAGTGTTGGAATCTGAAGAAAGCAATTCAGAAGCTTATTTATGCAGGTGACATTATCGTGCAAAATCCAGATGCAGCAGACACTAGCCAAAGTCCATCGCCTGAGACGCATATGGTGAGTATGATTTGTTTTGAAAAGGAATATGAAAATTCTTCTGAGATCCTCGAAGGCCCACGCGCTGCAAAGTTTTCAGTGCTATCAGAGGTTGATCTAAGAACGAGCCAGCAAAGGGAACCCAAAAGCAATTTGTTAAGAACAATGTGATGGAAGTTTGTGAAGGTCCTAGTAATGTTGATGCGAAATTCAGTGGTTAAGATGCCGAGCTTGGCAATTGAAAACGCTTCTGTCTTGGTTAGCCAGGGAGGAGTTTTGGTGGTTTATTTTGTTGTCATTTCTGTTGTCCGGGTTATTTCAGGGTTGTAATCCAGATACTGTCTTGTGACTCAAACCCTTCTATCCTTTTATTTTGCTTAGTTTGTTTAGTCATAATAGCCAGTTTAGTGTTGTCTAGGTTTGTTCTAGGTTTGTAACCCCAGTTTAGTTTGGTTGTTTCGTTGTCTAAACCCTTTCATCATCTATCTAATGCCATTTTCTGTTTTCCGTTATTTCTAGTCATTTTTGTTTAGTTCTCTTTTCCTTTTATAGTCCTTTTCCTGTTGACTCTAGTGACGTGACATGCACGCGTAATTCTCAGCCTGGTTTTAAAAGTCAGTTTAATCACGAAGCAATGAAACAATGTTGAAGATGTAGGGACATTTGAGGGGAAATAAGTAAAGGCATTTTGAGATCACTTCAAGCCCGAATTGTGTGAAACTGGGACAGATAGAACATAAAGAACCCGTATTGAAATACATCCTGCCGTATCAATTTGAAGATAAAAGCAAGTTTGCCCCAAATTTATAGGGGGACGTTCGTGGTAATGAGTGTGAGAGTGTTGTCCAATGGTGCTTTGTATATAACAAATGTAGAAGGCGAATGTGTGGGTACGGTCATCAAGTCTGGCGCAACCAAAAGATGTTACGAATGTTTTGCTTGGTTTGTTCAATTGTGTTGTTTGTACTTGGCATGTTTTGAAGGTTGGAATGACGAAGGCATTGTGTTCTGCTATCTAAACACTTTATCCCTCGTCACCCCTTTTGAGCCTTATTTATTTTCTTTCATACCCCTCTTTCGGAATCAGTAGCGAATATCAGAAACACAAGCATGAAAGATAAGAAAAGGAAGAAAGAAAAAGAGAAAGAAAAGGAAAGAGAAAGAAAAAGAGAAAAAAGAAGAAAAGAGAAAAGAAGAAGAAAAATAATAAAAAGAAAAAGAGAAAAAAGAGAGAAGAAAGAGAAAAGAAAAAAACACAACAACAAAGTGATTTCTTGTCACAAACTACGTTCGACCTGATTCCTTTTAAGGATACGTAGGCAGCCTCAAGGTTCGGTCCCATCAAAATAAAAATCCAAAAGTCCCCAAGCAAGAAACTGGGGCAGAAGTTATGGTTGGTGTAAGAAAATCTGGTTCCGAAAGTTGTAATGTTGAACCCATGTAAATTGTTTTGAGTCTTTGATATCCTTTCTTTTTAACCCTATCCAAAAGCCCACGTTACGGTCCAAAGAAAGACCTTCTGATCAGTCTTCGAGGAATGCCCAGTCAAGCAAGGAGAGGTAATTCCTATCAGGGGCAACTCTCTGGTCCAAGCAGAAAAATAATGAAAATGAGAGAGTCTTATTGGTGAAAACCCTCGTGGGCACCGTAAGGCGACGATAAGTTGAGAGAAAGAACAAAATGAGAGAGGCTTGATGGTTAAAACCCTTCGGGCACTACAAGTCGAATAAGGATTTTGAAACAGATTGGATGATCGGGGCATTGAAGCCCAGTTTCACGGTTCAGACGTATAACAGGGGTTGAACATAAGACTTGCTCAACAAAATAGGCTGCATGTGCATGTCATGGTCATTAGAGTTGGTATCGACATCTGATAGGTTTCTACTTTGTAGTTTTCTTGTTAGGAATCATCTCTTTCCTTTGTTCTTTACTCTGTTCCTTTTTTCTTGTTTACTTCCTCTTCCTGAGTCTGTTTGGTCAAAATAAGTGAGAAATGACTTCAAAATTTGCCACCAGCTTTTCAATTGCACAAAACAAGATCTGTCCAGTACATCAAAGTGTCATAAGGCAGGAAAGAACAACAAGCGCATTGAGCTGGTAATAGTCAACATGCTTTGGGATCCTTATGAAATACAAAGGTTTGGTACACATCAATTCAGGAACAATGCAACAGATGGAGGGTGTTAGGTGAACAGATCAAAGGTATTTTCGATGAAACACGACGGTTTGGTACATATCAATTCATAAATAATGCAATAAGATAGAGGGGTTTGGTGAACGGATCAAAGGTATTTTCTGTGGTAAGATCAACAAAAGGTGTTTAATCAGTGACAAGCGAGGTCCTCCGAGCAGAAATCAAAGTTATCGTGGCAAGTGAAGGAGCAACAGACCTCAAGGCCAAGGCCATTGGTTTAAGTCAAGAAAAAACAACATGCGCGATGAGTGGGTGGCAATTGTCGTGCTTTGGAATTCATGAGAAACACAAAGGTGCAGTACACGTCAACACAAGAGCACGATGCAACAGATAGAGGGTGTTAGGTGGGCGGATCAAAGGTATTTTCAGTAAAACACAAAGGTTGGTAAATGTCAATTCATGAGCAGTGCAACAGATAGAAGGAATTGGGTCTGAACAGAGAAGGGGCATTTTCTGTGATAATGATGGCAGAAAAAGTGGCTGGTGCATAAGCAAGCAAGGTCCTTGAGGGGAAATCAGTTATCATGAGAAGTGAAGGAGCAACCGCCCTCAAAGTCAAGGCCACAAACCAACCACCACATTTTTAAACTGATAAAATTTTTCTTTGATTTGAAACATGGGAAGGAAATTTCGGTTGTTTCGGAGAAACCCTCTATGGAGAAAGGCAGTCACCAAACATGTTTGATTCTTGATTTCCAGGACCCTCCTGAATAATGGGACTTAGCTTTAAGATTTCGATTAGATAACAACATTTAGCGTAAACTCTGTTGTAGGGTAGTATAATTCATCCATGAAAGTTGTCACCCTTAAGATAAAATTGGACCTTTGATTTTCAGGACCTTCCTGGATAATGGGGAGTAGTTTAGAAACCCTTTTAGATAACAAGATTTAGCAGAAGTCACACCTTTAGAAGATATAACGTAGATTTAAAATTGTCATTTAATTAAGAGTTGTCAGGACCCTCATAGATAATGGGACCTAGCTTTCAAATTCTTAATAATACTTGGTAATATGACTTAATTTTACACTCACATCTGTTCCCAGCCACCAAACTGGGGTAGAAAAATTTTCTTTGTCTATTTTGTTGCAGTCAGGAGCCCGCCTGAGGAGTAGGGAATATATTTCAAGTTGAAGTCAGGAACCTTCCTGGAAAGCAGGGAATACTTTCAAGCGTAGCAGTCAGGAGCCCGCCTGTAGAACAAGGGAGTACAATTTAAACTTTATCTTTCAAATCCTTTGTTTTGTCTATGTTAAAGTCAGGAGCCCGCCTGGAGAGCAGGGAATACATTTCAAGTCAGCAGTCAGGAGCCCGCCTGGAGAGCAGGAAATACATTTCAAGTTCAGCAGTCAGGAGCCCACCTGAAGAGCAGGGAATACTTTCATATGCAGCAGTCAGGAGCCCGCATGGAGAGCAGAGAATACATTTCAAGTCAGCAGTCAGGAGCTCGCCTGGAGAGCAGGGAATACATTCAAGTTCAGTAGTCAGGAGCCCACCTGAAGAGCAGGGAATACATTTCAAGTCAACAATCAGGAGCCCACCTGGAGAGCAAGGGAGTACAATTCAAGTTTTTGCTTTAAAGTTCTTATTGATATTTGGTAATATGGTTCAGTTTACACTTATATATATGCCCAGATACCCAAACTGAGGCAGAAAACTTTTCTTTGTTTGTGTCTATTTTGTTGAAGTCAGGAGCCCGCCTGGAGAGCAGGGAATACATTTCAAGTTCAGCTGTCAGGAGCCCGCCTGGAGAGTAGGGAATACATTTCAAGTTCAGCAGTCAGGAGCCCGCCTGGAGAGCAGGGAATACATCTCAAGTTAGCAGTCAGGAGCCCGCTTGGAAAGCATAGGAATACATTTCAAGTTCAGCAACTAGGAGCCCGCCTGGAGAGCATGGGAACATTTCAAGTTCAGCAATCAGGGACCCGCTTGGAGAGCAAAGAATACATTCAAGTTCAGCAGTCAAGCATCCACCTGGAGAAAAGAAAAACATCTCAAAGTGTAGTTGGCAGTCAGGCATCCACCTGGAGAAAAGGAAAGCATATCATATTACAATTCAAGTCAGCAACAAAAGAAGCTCGCGGCAAGAATGCGAGTCAATAGTCTAAGGTGATCAACAGAAGTTAGTCACAATAAAGAAAAAAAAAGAGAAAGGCAAGAAGTTGATCCAAACGCAGAAGTTGATGGAAGACGTGGGCTGCTCAAGACATGGCCGAGGTCACAAGCACTGCATGCCCGGTTTTGATCCGAAAAGATGAAGAAGAACGAGTTAGCTCAAGGTTCACATCCAAAGTCTGCATGAAGAACCATTCAAGACTCAAGATCAAACTTCAGAAGACTTATAGATAGGAATCTTGTAACTCGTAGTTGATAGGCTTAGCTAGTTTCTTTTTCATGTTTTGATTTCTGATGTAATAACAGGACCGCGGACCGGAACCTCAGCGGAACGGCACCTCGACTGGCTCTCCACCTTGGCATACTCCATCATCTCACTCACCTCTGAACTACACGTGGCCTGATTCCTTTATAGCCAAGGATATGTAGGCAGCTCAGATACCAGGGCTCAGCCACATTCCAATTTTCTCTTAGTTTTGGTATCTTTAAATAAGGGTCGGGTCAAAATACCTGTCTAGTCGTTCTTTGTCCGAAAATGGTTCGCGTTTCCAGTCAAAGAGCGACAACTGTAGACATGTGATTTTTGACCCTCCCCAAGATTTTTTATATTTTAGCATGTAAATATTTAATTTAGGCCTAATATAGCTATTTCAACTAATTTTTACTCTTTTACTTTATTTTATTACAAGAAAACAAAAATTACAAAAAAAAAATAGGTTCATTAATATTCTGTAATCATTTTTAATCTTGAAAATACCAAAAAAATCAGTTTTGTTTTAACGGTCAGTCTTATTTTAATAGTTATTTTACTTAAGTAGGTTTAATTAATAAATGAGGTTGTATTTTAGTCCCGTTGGCGGAGAAAGAATAAAACTTGGGCTCGAGCAACCTATTTTTAGGCCTAATTTTGGACCTAACCCATAATTTTCAAGCCCATAATTCCTAGGCCCATACCCCTTAGCCTAAATATAACCCTAAAATCCTAAACCTATAAAATGAAGACCCTATACTAACGCCAATAGGAGGAGATCCCTAGACCCCTACATAGAGGAACGACGCCTCTCTGCTCAAAAACAAAAAGACAAACGACCAGCTCCCATTTTCTTCTTCACCATTTTTTCAACCCCAAAAATCAAAAGCTAATCATCATATCTCACACTCTCTCATCTGCATTCACTCACTTCACTCATGTAACACACACCTTTAGAAGCAAAAGAAGGTTCTAGAAATAGAGAAATGAAATTCTAGATCTAAAGAAAAAGAAAAGCTCCAAAGAGCAAAGCAAACATCAAAAAGGGATTTCCAATACTATTCTGATTTAGGCTACATCAGTGCATTAAATTTTGGGTTTCGAATTGATTTTTGGATTTTAAATTGAAACTATTTTGGTGATTTCGGCTACTGAAATTGATGCTTGTTAGATGAACTTCACCCCATAGCTTCTTCAGACATTTATTTGGTCCATCCTTGTCGTTTCATGCATATTAGGTATGTTCCACATCACATTAGATTTTTTTTTTGAGTTTATGAGATGAGATTGTGAGTTTTCTTGGGATCCCATGGCAACCTGTTAGAATGTATTTTCTTTTTAAAAAAATTTAATCCTTTTTTTTTGGAAGAGATTTTGTTATTAAACAATCAGAATATAGACCTAGTTGGAATTGATTATGTAATTTAGCTAAAGAACGATATGGACAGTGGGGATTGATCTTTAATTGTGTCCTCATTTGTGCTTATGTACAAATTTTCAAAAGGGTGATCATTTCTGGTCTTTTTCTTCAAAAGTGGACAAAGTTAAGATTGATGTTGGTTTTGGTCATTCAAACATAAATTTATTACTTTATTGACAAAAAAAAGTAAATGAAAAGAAAGTCACAAATAGATAGAACAAAGATGAGGTCTGACTTGCACTATTGTTTTAATTTAAATTATGGGCGTATTATGATTGAGATGATTTAGCACCTCCTGATTTTTTTTGAGTTTTTTCTAAAAAAAATGGGAGTCCTATGCCAAAGAGAATATTAACTTGTGAGTATCATACAAGTTCGAGCCTTACTTGTTTTATGGCCATGGATTGAACTATTTCTTGAATTGGTTTTTAGTTAATTTGAACTTTCTTCTAGTTATGGACGTTGTGGTAGTACTATTTTTCCCAAGAGCTTGAATTTAAATTCTTTAGTAGATTTTTACAATTTTGTGTTAATTAATTCACATTACCTCTCCTACAACAATCTCCCACAATCAATAGCCTCACAATAATCTCAAAGTAGTTTAGGAAATAACTTGAACATTCGTAGCTTGCTTTAGGCGCGAATTAGTCTATCGTCGTAATTGTGGACACGTTCGCGTGACATAATTACGATTTTAAAAAAATAATAAAACTGGAGTATGGTTTGCGCAACTTTGGCCAAACTTTTCTTCATAATAATAAAGCGTCACTAATTGTGGACACGTCCGCGTGACATAATTTTTTACGCGCCAAGAAAATGGGTACACGTACGCGTGACCTGTTTTCAAGATAATTTTCTTAATTTAAAAGCGGTTAAGAGGTGAAAGCACATAGGTTCCAAAATGAGTAAGTAAACAATTTAGTAATCCAAGTATAATCAAAGCGACCGTGCTAAAACCACGGAACTCGGGAATGCCTAACACCTTCTCCCGGGTTAACAAAATTCCTTACCCAGATTTCTGGTTCGCAGACTGTATAATAGAGTCATCTTTCCTCGATTCGGGATTTTAAACTGGTGACTTGGGGAACCATAAATTACCTCAAGTGGCGATTCTGATTTTTAATGTAAACAATCGCATTTTGATTGTTACTTCAAGTTGGAAAAAACTCCCTTATACCCCCTCGGAGTGTAGGTAAAAAAAGGTGTGACAATTATTGCTAGTTGAACAAGATTACAGTGAAGAACCGCTATATTTTGCCTCGTATTGATGATCTATTTGACTAGCTTCAGGGCACATAGGTGTTTTCTAAGATTGACTTGCGCTCAGGTTACCATCAGTTGAAGATTCGAGAGCCTGATATCCCAAAGACTACTTTCAGGAATCGGTATAGTCATTACGAGTTCCTTGTTATGTTATTTAGGCTGACTAATGCCCCAGCAACCTTTATGCATTTGATGCACAATGTGTTCCGGCCATATCTTGACTCATTCGTCATTGTCTTTATTGATGATATTCTATTGTATTCTCAGAGTCGGGAAGATCATGACCAACACCTGAGGACAGTGCTCCAGACCTTTAGAGAAAAGAAGTTATATGATAAGTTCTCAAAATGTGAGTTTTGGTTGGATTCCGTGGCATTCTTAGGCCACATGGTGTTGAGTGAGGGTATTCAGGTGGATCCGAAAAAAGTAGAGGTTGTGCAGAGTTGGCCCAGACCATCCTCAGCTACAATGATTCGCAGTTTTCTTGGCTTGGCAGGTTATTACCATCATTTTGTTGAGGGGTTTTCGTCGATTGCAACCCCTATGACCAGACTGACCCAGAAAGGTGATCTATTCCAGTGGACGGAAGAGTGTGAGGCGAGCTTTCAGAAGCTCAAGATAGCTTTAACTACAACCCTAGTTTTGATATTGCGTACAGGCTTGGGGTCTTACACTATTTTTATGATGCCTCGAGGATTGGCCTTAGAGAAAAGTTGATGCAAGACGGTAGGGTGATTGCCTACGCGTCCAGACAGTTGAAGGTACATGAGAAGAATTATCCGGTCCACGACCTAGAGTTAGATGCCATTGTTCACGCCCTGAAGATCTGGCATCATTATTTGTATGGTGTTCCCTATGAGATTTATACTGATCATCGGAGCTTGCAGCACCTGTTCAAGCAAAAGGATCTAAATTTGTGCCAAAGGAGGTAGGATGATAATATCACTATTGTTTATCACCCAGTCAAGGCCAATGTGGTGACCGATGCTTTGAGTCGTCGGGCAGAGAGTTTGGGGAGTTTGGCTTATTTACCAGCATCGGAGAGGCCTATGGCGATGGATGTTCAGGCCTTAGCAAGCCAGTTTGTGAGATTAGATCTTTCGGAGCCCAGTCGGGTTCTAGCTTGCGTGGTTTTTTGGTCTTCCTTATTTGATCGTATCAGGGAGTGTCAGTATGATGACCCTCATTTGCTTGTCCTCAAGGACAAGGTCCAGCATAGTGATGCCAGAGATGTGACTATTGGTGATGACAGGGTATTGAGGATGCAAGGTCGGATTTGTGTACCCATTGTTGATGGACTTTGGGAATTGATTCTGGAGGAGGCTTATAGTTTGCGGTATTCCATTCATTCGGGTGTCGTGAAGATGTATCAGGATTTGAGATACCACTATTGGTGGAGTCGGATGACAAAAGATATAGTTGGATTTGTAGCTCGGTGCCTCAACTGTCAGCAGGTGAAGTATAAGCACCAGAGACCAGGTGGTTTGCTTCAGCAGATAGAGATTCCGGAGTGGAAGTGGGAGTAGATCACCATGGACTTTGTAGTTGGGCTCCCACGGACTTTGAGAAAGTTCGATGCTATTTGGGTGATTGTGGATTAGCTGACCAAGTCTGCTCACTTCATTCCATATTTACTACCTATTCTTCGGAGCACTTAGTGAAGATTTATATCCGGGAGATAGTTCGTCTGCATGGTATTTCAGTGTCCATCATTTCAGATAGAGGTACTCAATTCACATCACGATTCTGGAGAACTGTTCAGCATGAGTTGGGTACTCGGGTGGAGTTGAGTACAACATTTCACCCTCAGATGGACGGACAGTCCGAAAGTACTATTCAGATTCTTGAGGATATGCTCTTTGCATGTATGATTGAGTTTGGAGGGTCTTGGGATCAGTTCTTGCTATTGGCGGAGTTTGCCTACAACAACAGCTATCAGTCCAACATTCAGATGGCATCGTGTGAGGCCTTATATGGTAGGCCGTAGGGTTCCCCTGTGGGTTGGTTTGAGCCGGGTGAGGCTAGATTATTGGGCACATACTTGGTTCAGGATGATTTGGAGAAGGTTAACGTGATTCAGGATAGACTCCGCACAGCTCAGTCCAGATAGAAGAGTTACGCATACCGGAAGGTTCGTGATGTTTCCTATATGGTTGGAGAGCGGATCTTGCTTCGGGTTTCGCCTATGAAGGGTGTTATGAGATTTTGGAAAAAGGGAAAGTTGAGTCAGAGGTTTATTGGCCCTTTTGAGATATTGAGGCGTGTTGGGGAGGTTGCTTATGAGCATGCCTTACCTCCCAACATGGCAGGAGTTCATCCGGCATTTCATGTTTCGATTCTCCGAAGGTATCACGGTGATCCGTTGCACGTGTTGGATTTCAGTTTGGTCCAGTTGGACAGGGATCTATCTTATGTTGAGGAGCCAGTGGCAATATTGGACAGGCAGGTTAGAAAGTTGAGGTCAAAGAACATTGCATCAGTAAAGGTTCTGTGGCGGGGTCAGCCGGTCGAGGAGGCGACCTGGGAGACCGAATAGGATATGTGCATCCCTTACACTCATCTTTTCACTACTTCAGGTATGTCTCTATGATCGTTCGAGGACGAACGAATGTTTAAGTGTAGAAGGATGTGACGACCCGGCCGGTCGTCTTAAGAATTAATGCCCTGATCCCTTATTAACTTCTTTCCCCGTATTTATTTTTTCTATTTTGATTTGCCGGGATGTTCAATTTTGAGTTTCGGAGAGTTTTGGGACACTTAGTCCCTAAATGAGAGCTTAAGTGTTGGAAATTTGACCGTAGTTGGAACAGTGTAAAGACGGGCTCGGAATGGAATTCTGATGGTTCTGTTAGCTCCATTAGGTGATTTCAGGTTTAGGAGCATGTTCGGATAGTGTTTTGGAGATCCGTAACTAATTTAGGCTTGAAATGACGAAAGTCGAATTTTGAAGTATCCGGTTCGATAGTGAGATTTTGATCTGAGGGTCGGAATGGAATTTCAGAAGTTGTAGTAGCTCTGTAGTGTTGAATATGACGTGTGTACAAAATTTCAGGTCATTCGGACGAGGTTTGATAGACTTTTTGATCGAAAGCGTATTTTGAGAGTTTTTGAAGTTCTTAGGCATGAATCCGATGCTAAATTGGTGTTTTGATATTGTTTTGAGCGTTCCGAAGGTTAGAACAAGTTTGAATGATATTATGGGATATTTTAGTATGTTTGTTTGAGGTCCCGGGGGCCTCGGGCCTCGGATGTGTTTTGGATGCTCAATGGGTCATTTTTTGGAACTTAGAAAATTGCAGAAAATATTGCAGCAGTCAGTTCTGGTTTCCTTCTTCGCGTTCACGAAGAGGAGCTGGGGCTGGTGAGGAATTTGTGCTTCGCATTCGCGAAGTGTCTCCCACGTTCGCGAAGCTGGGAGTTCTATACCTATGCGTTCGCGATGGCTTTCTCGCGTTCATGTAGGAGGAGGAAGTTGTGAATCGCGTTCACGTCCCGGGCATCGCGTTCGTGATGAAGAAATCTGGGCCCAAGTGAAATTGTGCTTCGCGAACGCGAGGGGCCTTCCGCGTTCGCGAAGAAGGAATACCCGAGCAGTATTTAAATAGCCATCTACGACCCTTCTTCATTTTTCCACCATTTTTGAACGGTATTGAAGCTTTTGAGAGTGATTTTTGAGGGAACCAAAGGGGAATCACTTAGAGGTAACATTTTTGACTTCATAACTCGTTTATATGTGATTAAAGACCTAATTAGTGGTGGAAATTTGGGAAAATGGGTAATTACGGCTTGAGACTAAGAGAGCTTAAAATGGGTATTCAAGCGGTCAATTGAGCTTCGATTTTAGTGTTCTTGTTATGTATAAACTCGTGAGAGTATGAGGATTCTAAAAATATAAATTTCACCCGATTCCGAGACGTGGGCCTGAGGGGAATTTTGGTCATTTTTATCTAATTTCGCGTAGTAGCTTAGAATTTAATTGTAGAATCAGTTACTTGAAGTGTTATTTACACTATGCAATTGAATTGAATAGATTTGGGCTATTTGGAGTCGAGTACTCGTGGCAAAAACGTAGTTTCAAGTTGATTTTGAGCTGGTTCGAGGTAAGTGGCTTGCCTAACCTTATGTGGGGGACCTTCCCCTTAGCATTTGGTATATTTGGTAATTGAGATGCCTTGTACGTGAGGTGACGAGTGCGTACTTGTGCTAATTGTTGGAAATCCGGTTTTTCATTAAGTAATTACTAGTATGTTTCCTTTCCTATTTTTATTACTTGCGCTATTAAGCTTGTTGTTAGCTTAGGAAAGCGTGTCTAAGTGATTTAATTGATGTGTTTGCTCAAACTGCCTTACCTGAACTCTATGCAGCATGCTAGGCTAGAATTACTTGTTTGCCTTAATATGAAATTTGACATTTCTGAATATTTCTCCTGTTGCTTCTGTGTATTTACATTGGGACTACGAATGTGGGATTCCGGTAGCTCCCCCTTGTCTGTTTACATTTGGCACTATGGATGTGGGATTCCGGGAGATCCCCCTGCATAGTTATATGGAACAACGGGAATGCACCTGGTAGATTCCCCCAGTACTGGGAATTTATATTTGGGACTATGGAATGGGATTCCGGTAGATCCCTGCACACTATGAGTTGGACTACGGGACAGGATCTTGGGAGATCCATTGGATATATATAATTGGGACTACAGGACGGTATCTTGGGAGATCCCAGATTGTTATTTTGGTGCTGAGCCTTATTTTTTTTCTATGTTTACCTTGCCTCTGTAATAGTTGTTGTTGCCCTTTTATATATTGTATTACTTTTATTGTTGTACTTATTTATATTGATCTGTTCTACACTGTCGAACTTTATATTTTATTTAACCTCAGTAGGGCCCTGACCTTCCTCGTCACTACCCGATCGAGGTTAGGCTTGGCACTTACTGAGTACCGCTGTGGTGTACTCATGCCCTTTCTGCGCATGTTTTTCATGTGCAGATCCAGGTACTTTGACTCAGTCCTATCACCCTTGAGGCTAAGCGACTATTCCAAAGACTTCGAAGTATATCTGCCGCGTCTGCAGACCGAGTCCCTTTCTACTCTCCCTATTGTATTAGCCCTTCTGTATTTTCTTTTCCTTATTAGATATTCTGGAGTTAGACACTGGTAGACATTCCAAGGCTTTGAGAGTTAATGTTGTGTATGTCGAGCGGCACTTTTAAACGTTGTTTTATTACTCTATTTCTGTTTTAAATAGTTTTCTTCCGCAAATTGGTTTATCTTCCGCATTTTAGGCTTACCTAGTCGTAGAGAATAGGTGCCATCATGATGGTTCACGGAGGGCGAACCGGGGTCGTGACAGTTGCGTACTCGATCTAGTTGGCTTTTAAAATATTCAAATTGAGGTATAAACATAGAAAAGAAAATTAAACACACTAGAGGCTCGAGGTCGTCCCCACCTAACCAAAAGAAAATAAAATTAAGAAAATAAATGTAAAATCCTAAATACTAATATATACTATACTTTTCCACGAAGTTCTTCTTGGCCTCCAAATACATGGTACTACGGGGCATACCCCCGATAAAATATATATAAATCTTTCGGGGCATTCCCCGGATACATTTAACTTAGGGAATGACCTCTCACCTCGAAACTAACAAAATCCTAAGGCTTGTCTACCCAAGTGTGGTCGGCCTAAGCATGCTCCTAGTGATTAAGTCAGTAAAATAAAATAGTAAATGTGTAGCATTCAAATCTCAATTCTATTTCTTTTTTATTCCAGCACCACATCCCAAATCCATTTCACTAATCTTGGCCAAAATTTCTTTTTCAAAGTTTGCCAATCCACAACCCATTATAATTGTAAGCTTTCAATGCACTATCTCGTTACTCTTTCTTTTAATTAGGCTTACTAACAATCGAGTGATTCAACAATAATTCTTAAAACTAATGAAAGTGCATTGGGAAACAATAGGAATTCCAACCAGACAAATGTATATATAATATCAATCACATATGGCTTCAATTCATCAACACAACTGCAAATACATGCACAATTGAAGAGAAGATTAAGAAATGGACCTCGATATGGATGGAAATTGATTGCTTCACCGGTTTGAACTCAAAAATGTGACGAACCGCGGATGGAACAATGAGCCAACTCCGAATAGCCTACACCTCAATCAGATTTGAACCCAATTCCAACACTTAAAGAAAAAATCATTTTAGGACCCAGAATCTGAAATAAAAAATGAACAGATTTTCTTCTCTCAACTCGGTTTTTTCTCCTTCCTTTTTTGTTTGTTGACTGTAGGTGCGTATAGTGTGTTGTGGTGCATGTGCGTATGTGTTTTGTGAAGAATTGAGAGGTCGGCGGCGGCTCTTCTAACGACTAGTGGTGTGCTCGATCTGGACTGAAGAGGGAGTGATGCGACTCGCTGAGGGGTGTTTCTCGGTGAGCTGGGATGAGTCACTGGCGGAAAGATCGGGTATGGTGCGGCGGATAACTTCGTTGAGGTGGGTGGTGGTTGTTGATGTGTGTTCTAGGGTGGCTGGTGTTGGTGGTTCTCTGGAGGAGGGCAGCGGCGCCGGGGAGTTATGGGGTGGACGGCTGTGATCTTTTTGCTTAGGGGGACTAGGGTTAGCTCTCTTCTAGGGTTTTAGGTCTAAGAAAGAAGAATAAGTGGTCTCTTAGGGTTAGTTAAGTTAAAGAGGAAGGGGAGGTGGGCTAGGTCTTGTTGGGCTTCAAAATTGGGCCAAAGACTAAAGATGGACCTCCTTCATTAAAATGGGATAAACCATCGAAAAACTCAATCTTCCTTATAAAATGATATAAAATTTATAATATAAATATAAAACTAATTATAATTATTAAAATAAAAAATATAATATTGTGAAACTATTTTCTAGAGTATGTAAAATAAAAATTCTAGTAAAATAGTATCACTATAAAATATTAATGAAACTATTTTTTGTGATAAAATAAAGTAAATGAGTCAAAACTAGTTAAAATAGCGATATTAGACCTAACTAACTATTTAAACGCTAAAATGTGTAAAATCTCGGGGAGGATTAAAAATTACATGTCTACATTGGTGTCTAGTTTTCAAAAAGTTAAACCATTTATCATTTGGAGTTTTTTTACAAAAAGTTATGACCATTATACAAGAGGCTGTCTGAGAAGAGTTTGGAAATGGCTTTTGAGAATTTTGTTCATCGGGAACGCGATTGGTGACCCGCGAATGAGAAGAAGGGTTGCTTGGCAGTGTAAAAGTTTGAAAACATGGGTTTGTCTCATTTCATCTTATTTCCTCCATGGGAGACGACATAGGAGCGATTTTGGAGCTCCATCTTCACCATCTATGCCAAGGTAAGTGATTCGCACCTATTGCAAGTTAAATACTTGGATTATATTTAGATTTTAACATGGAAATTCATGGAAAATTAGTGAAAATTTGGGGTTTTGGTAGAAAATCTAAAAGTTGGTATTTTTGGATTTTGACCAAGAATTTGGGCATGGAATTGAGAATAAATTATATATTTGAGTTTTTGATGTTATGGGTTATGTTTATCTTGGAAAAGTTTTGGAATTCGGGCACGTTGGCTCGAGGGTTGATCTTATCGACTTTTCGAGCAGAGTTAGAAATTATTGTAAATTGGATTATAATAAGTATTGGAGTATATATTTATGGATTTGCACATTTATTGACTAGTTTTGGAGCGTTAGACATCTGTTTGAATTGTTGGAAAGGCTTGGGAGCTGGCTATGGAATTTCGGAGCAAGGTAAGTCTCCTTTCTAACCTTGTAAGAGAGAATTAACCCCATAGTTGAACTAAATTATTATGTGCTTCTATTTATGGGAGTTACGCACACACGAGGTGACAATAGTCCGTGTGTAGCTATTAGCTATGTCTGTGTCCGGATAGTTCTAGGATTACACCATGCCTTGTTGATATTGTTGTTGATTTATATTTATTGCTTGTCTTGAGAAGAAGCGAGATTGAGATAGCTTATTAAATGTTTGAACGGAGTTGAAATTGAGGAAAAATTGGGAACTTAAAATTTTTCATTTGAATGCGTATTTTGAAAAGAATTGAGGAATACTATAATAACTTAAGAAATCTATATGTAACCACGTCACACGTATGATCCGCGAGCGGGATAATTCCTTAAATTTATATTTGACCGCGTCGCATGTATGATTCACAAGCGGGGTAAATAGATGGATCTATGGTTCGCGCCGTTCGACCCTCGGCAGTTCACAGTTTAAATATTATGTTGGATCGGGTCGTACGACCTCGACATGATTTGCGTATGACTTGATTGATTGTTCTGGAAATTTTGATAATTGATGTGGCCTCATTGTCCGGAGATAAGAAAAGAATTATTTACCTGCTTCATGTTACTGAGTTTACAGTCTCCTTATAAAATTCATAATTTATTATATTATCGGTATATTATTGTTGGCCATAGTAAGTGTCGGAGTCAACCTCTCGTCACTACTTCTTCGAGATTAGACTCGATGCTTACGGGGTACGCGTTGTTTTCGTACTCATACTACACTTGTTGTACATTTTGTTGTACAAGAACATGCATGTCTAGTGGCCTTGTGGGTGCAGCAGCGTGGTTGATCCGGAGACTTAGGGGAGTTGCATCTTATGAGACGATCAGCTGCCATTAGAGTCTCCTTGAGAGTACTTGTATTTTCTTTTCTTTCTGAATTTGTATTCCGGACAGTTATTGTATTTTATTTTACTTCCTAGTAAATGCTCATGCACTTGTGACACCGGATTCTGGGATGATTATGGAATATTCAGTATTGAAATTGGAAAACATTATTATTATTTTGTAAAGTTCATCTTTTACTAGTTAAATTAAAGGAAATTTATGATTTTAAAAATATTAAAATGAGAATTTAATTAACTATTTAGTGTTGGCTTGCCTGACAGTGGTGTCCGGGGCCATCACAACTTTTAATGGATTTTGGATCGTGACACACGTCTCTCCGCATTTAATGCCGGCACATGCGTCACCCCACAATTTAACATCATGTTTGCCGATTATCGAAGTAATTACGGCCACAATTTTAGCATATTTCTTTACTTATACGCATCAAAATTCTTCATTCACACTTCATAATTCTCCAAATTTTCTCAAGCTCTCTTTACTCAACTAGCACTTTGTCTTCAACTTTTATTTAACCTTCTTCTTCAAAGAAAACCTTTCTTCCTGTTTGATAAAAATGGATTCTTCTTCGAGAAATATTATCTCCTTAAAAAAAAGGTAAAGCTAATGATGATGATCCTCCTGCAGTGAGCACACTCATTCCAAAAAGTCTTTTTATAACAAAAGACTTCGAAAAGAAGTATCCTTCCGCTAACCCTCGTACGTGGGTCGTTGGCGTGTGCCCTCCTTCCAATCGTCCTTCCAGCAATCCTGATGTGAAATAAGACTGTCATTACCATTATTTGAATATTATCGCTCCTGATCTGGTGGGGCGGATAACCTTACCTAAGAAGGATTTCACGTATTTTTAGTGTGTCCCTTCACTTTAGGGTCATTCTCTTTGAGCGGGGAGCTTCATTCTGTTATTGTGGTGTTCTGCATCCGCTACCAGATATTCCTGGAACAAGTAAGTCCTTTTGTGTTGAGGACATTCGCTTGTCTTTAGTGTCTGTGCCAGGAGACGGGAGAGGATCTAACCCTAGATTGATTAATGAACCTTTATTCCCCAAAGATCTTTTGCGGGGGAATGATAACCTTTAGCAAACGTGGCCACCATGCCCTACTAGCCAGCATGGACGTTGACAACGTCCATAGATGGATGGAACGGTTCGTTGCAATTGCATGACAACTTTTCTCCATCTTGATTTTTTAGCTCGTATGACCCTTTCCCGGTGATAGCTGAAACTCGGTAGGGGCCTTCCCATGTTGGACCCAGCTTCCCTGCATTGAGCTCCTGGGTGTTCTGAGTTACTTTCCTTAAAATCAAGTCTCCAACTTTGAAATAACGGAGGTTGGCTCTTCGATTGTAGTATCTTTCTATTCTTTGCTTTTGGGCTGCCATCCGGATATGCGCCAAGTCACTTCGTTCATCGAATAGCTCCAAATTGACCAATATCGCTTTATTATTTATTTCTTCATTTGTCTGGAAATATCTCAGGGTAGGCTCCCCTACTTCCATCGGGATCAATGCTTCTGCTTCGTACACAATAGAGAAGAGAGTCTCCCCCATGCTCGATTTGGGCGTTGTTCGACATGCCATAGTACTCCTGGCAGCTCTTCTGGCCATTTACCTTTAGCTTCTTCCAATCTCTTTTTGAGATTTTGTAAAATAAACTTGTTTGTTGATTCTGCTTGACTATTTGCGCTCGGATGATAGGGTGATGATGTGATCCTTTTGATCTTCAAGTCTTTAAGAAACTTTGTGACCTTTGCGCCTATAAATTGTGGCCCATTGTCACAAACTATCTCTTTTTGTATTCCAAATCTGCAAATTATATTCTCCCATAAGAAGTCTACCACTTCATATTCACTGATCTTCTGGTATGGACGTACTTCTACCCACTTAGAAAAATAGTCAGTTAAAATCAAAAGAAATCTTACCTTACTAGGAGCTGGCAGTAGTGATACGATGATATTCATTCCCCACTTCATGAACGACCACTGCGATAAATTGAGTGCAATGGCTCTGTCGGTTGATGTACCAACGATGCTTAGAGTTGACATTTATCACATTTTTGAACATAGGTTTTGCATCTTGTTCCATCTAGGGCCAGTAGTATCCTGCCCTAATTAATACTAACACTAAGGAATCTGTGCCTGAGTGATTTTCGCAAATCCCTTCGTTGATTTCTCGCATAACATAATTAGCTTCGGAGGCTCTCAAACATCGGCCAACGGTCCTTGGAAAGATCTTCTGTACAATTGACCCCCCTTGAAGCTATATCGAGTTGTTTAGTATGCAGTGCCCGGGATGCCTTAGGATCTTCAGGCAATCTGTTGTGCTCGAGATAGTCAATAATCTCATTTCTCCAGTCCTAGACTAAATTAGTCACATTTACCTCGTAATAGCTATCTGTGTCCAATATCGAATACCTAAGTTGTACTATCGTACCAGAGTCTGATCCCTTCATCTTTGTGGATGATCCAAGGTTAGCTAGTGCATCTACTTTATGCCTGGACTTTCATTACATATTGTTGCATGCGTTCCTCTTTGGCTTCGAAGATCTCGTATACCTAATTTACCACCAACTGGGAGTCACATTTGATTTCTATGACCTTGAAGTCCAGTCCCCGGGCAAATTCAAGCCCTACAATCAAAGCCTCATACTCCGCTTCATTGTTAGTCAAAGACACAGTTCTTATGGCATGCCTAAGGGTTTCTCCAAAAAGCATGGTTAACACTATGCCAATCCCGGACCCTTTCATATTGGAAGCTCCATTTGTGAATAAAGCCCAAACTCTTGAAGTTGATTTCGACACCATTACTACTTCTTTTGTAGCCAGAGGTAAAAGTCCTATACTGAAATCAACCATAAAGTCAGCCAAAACTTGTGACTTAATTGCATTCCTATATTTATATTCTATGTCAAATTCGCTCATTTCGATAGCCCATTGGCCAGCCTACCTGGGATTTTAGGTTTATGGAGAATATTTGCATTGGAAAATTGGTTACCACAAGTATCGGGTGACACTGTAAATAAGGCCTTGTCTTTTGAGCGACAACTACGAGGGCTAAGGCCAATTTTTCCAGATGCGGGTAGCGAATTTCTTCTCCCGTCAAAATTTTACTTACATAATAAATAGGATATTGTGTACCTTCGTCCTCGGGGACTAAAACAACACCTATCGCTACCTCCTAGACCGCTAAGAACAACACCTATGCCAGAATGCCTTTCTTCGGTTTTGACAGTAACAAAGGACTTGACAAATACCACTTCAGATCCATCAAAGCATACTGGCATTCCGGTGTCCACTCAAATTTATTCTTATTTTTGAGAAGTGCAAAGAAATGATGGCATTTTTTTCGAAGATCGGGAAATGAATCTGCTCAAAGCGGCTAGTCACCTCGTTAGCCTTTGAACCTCTTTTACGCTTGATAGCCGGTCCGGGATGTCTTCAATGGCTTTGATTTTTTTAGGGTTAACCTCAATCCCCCTCTGCGACATGAGGAATCCCAGGAAATTATCGGAGCTGACCCCAAATGCACACTTCCTGGGATTAAGTTTCATGTTGTGTTTCCTCAAGATGTCAAAGGTCTCTTGCAGGTGTTTCAGATGGTCACCTGTGTTCAAAGACTTAACCAGCACATCATCTATATAAACTTCCATATTTTTCCCTATTTGCTTCTCAAACATTTTGTTTACGAGCCATTGATAAGTGACTCCAGCGTTCTTTTGCCCGAAAGACATCACATTGTAACAATATGTGCCAAAATTCATCATGAACAAAGATTTTTCCTGATCCTCCGGGTTCATCTTGATTTGGTTGTACCCGGAGTAAGCATCAAGGAAACTTATCAACCCATGGCCAGATGCCGCATCAATCATTTGATCAATGTTTGGCAATGGGAACGAGCCTTTTGGGCATGCCTTATTTAAATACTTAAAGTCTACGCACATGCGAAACTTATTATTCTTCTGTGGAATTACTACTACGTTAACTAGCCAGTCAGGATACTTTATCTCTTGGATTGAATCGATATTAACAAAGTGACTTACCTCTTTTTTGACAAATTTGTTTCTGACCTCGGCAATAGGACATTTTTTCTATCTTACCGAAGGGATGCTGGGGTCCAGGCTTAGTTTGTGGATGGCCACTTATGGTGGGATACCTTTCATATTCGCATGCAACCACACAAAACAATTGACATTAAATTTATAAAATTCAATAAATCCATACCTGAGTTCGGGGTGTAGTCATGTCCCCAAGTGGAACTTCCTCTCCAAGAACTTTTTGAATAATGCGACTTGTTCGAGTTCTTCCACTATGGACTTTATTGTGTCTGTCTCTTCTGGTACATGGAAATACCTTGGAACCTGATAGGATTGCGACGACTCTTCCCCCTGGTTGACTTCGCTAGGCTCGGGAGCATGCGCCAGTTCCTGTAATTGTTATGCCACATGTGCCTTCCCTTTGCTACAGGAGATTGAGATTGCATTCATATCCCTTACTGTCGGTTAGTCACCTCTTATTTGTGTAATTCCCTCGGGAGTTGGGAATTTTAGAAACTAATGATATGTTGACGGCACAACCTTTATCTAGTGCAACCATGGTCTCCCCAAGATGATATTGCAACCCATATCACCGTTTACTACCATGAAAAGGGTGGTCTTCATCACCCCCTCGGCATTCGTGGACAGCAGGATCTCTCCTCAGGTTGTCACAATTGCCAAATTGAATTCGGCGAGAAGTTTCGTGGCCGGAATAATGCTTCTGGTGAGCTTTGCTTGCTACAACACTCTCCACTGGATAATATTGGCTGAACTTCCTAGGTCCATCAGAACACGTTTAATTTTAAAATCTAAGACATTTAGAGAGATTACTAGGGTGTCGTTATGCGGTAGCAGCTGTCCATCTGCGTCTTCCTAAGTGAAACTTATTTCGTCCTTTGCGACTTCCCGGAATCTCTTGTTGTGTGTTACCGATGCCTCTGTCTTTTTGCCGCCAAAAATGTCACATCGTTAATCTCGTTCCCCCCCAAAAATCATATTGATCATCAAACGTAGAGGATCGTCTCCTTATTTTGAAGGCTTCATGTTATCGCGACTGTGATTGTAATTATTTTTAGCCCGACCACTCAAAAACTTCATGACATGGTCGTTTTTCAGCAATGTTCCCACCTCTTCACTCAGTTGTCGACAGTCACCAGTCTGGTGATCATTTGTCCTGTGGTATTTGTACCACAAATTAGGATCCCTATGGCTTGGATCAGATCTCATTGGCTTTGACAGCTTTGTTTCTTTAATATTCCTTATAGCCAACACATGTTCCACTATCTGACATTGAAGATGTATTCGAAAAGTTTGGGGTAGGAAGAATCTCGAGAACCTGACGTTTCCTTGTCCTGCAACGACCTGTTATTTTGGCCGCGATCAGTTCTCCTATCGGTAGTGAATCTATCCGCCGACCGGAAATCTCTGGCTTCGGCCCATTCATAGGGAATAAATCGACCCCTTGAAGACCACCGATTTGTGTTGACATCTTTCGATTTTTCTTTATTCTTTTCCCGATCCTGACCCCTAACCGACGCCGAGAAACCGAATTGATCAACCTTAATTCTTATCTTTGACTCGTACCAGTTGTTAATATCTGCTCAAGTTGTTGCTAGGAACTCGAGCAAACTTTCTTTCAACTTCGATGAAGTGCCAGAACTTCTCGGATTCATACCTTTTGTGAATGCTACAGCTGCCCATTCGTCCGGTACGGCCTGTAGCAACATTCTTTCCTTCTAGAATCTGGTCACAAACTCCTATAACAACTTAGATTCTCCTTGTGCAACCTAGAATATGTCGGCTATTCGGGCCTGTACCTTTCAGTCCCTGATATAGGGCTTGATGAAAGAGTCCATAAGCATCTCAAAAGAGTCTACGGAGTACTCGGGCAAAATCGAATACCATGTTAGGGCTCCCTTCGTAAGAGTCTCCCCAAACTTTTTTCAATAAAACTGACTCAATCTCGTAGGGAGCTAAATCATTTCCATTCACCTTCGTTGTATAGGTGGTGATGTGATCTTGAGGATCTGAAGTCCCATCATACTTTGGCATGTCCTGAAATTTAAACCGCTTCGGGATCAATTCTGGTGACGTGTTTGGTTTGAACGGCAATTATATGTACTTTTGAGTCCGGACCTCTCAGCATTGATGGTGTGGCTGAAATTTGATCCATTCGGGCCTTTATTTCCCTCATAAACTGCATAAGTTCAGTTTTAAAGGGATCATTTTTATTATTGCTATCGGGTCAGCCACCGTTCCCCCCGGTCCCATCGAAGCCAACCTCGCCCATCGGGGTATTGTTGTCAATCATTTGCGTTGTTTGATTTGCAGGAACACTAGGAGGAACTAGACCTCTTCCATTCGCGTTGTTGGAAGCACCTTGTTTATCGTGAAAATGATAATAACAATTAAATTTGCTGATGGGACTCTAAAAATACGTGATCTATTTTTATGCTAGTTGTTAAGCAGTTGATGCTAGGTATGTGAAGACAAAAGATAAAATGCGAGCTAAAATGGAATTATAATCGAATTGAGGGGTTAGCTATTCTAGCCTCGGACGGACCGATGAGGGGCCTTGAGGTCGATGCCTAGGCTCGGCTCAAGCTATAGAGGATAATCGGGAAAGGTCTAACAGTTAGAATATAATTAAAAGAGGCTCTTTATGGCCAGTAATAAGCAATAAATGAAGAACAAGTATGAAAGTAATAAGCAGTAGCAATAGTGTCTAGAGAGTATGTTAGAGAGAAAAAAAAAGTTCTTGTATATTTCGTGTAGAATAGTTGAAGCAACAGTCGGGCTTTACAGAATGGCAAGGATCCTCTTTATATAGGAGGGGAATCCCAACATAGTACAAAATGCATTAAATGTAAAGGTAAGTAGATGGGATGTCTAGACGTGACACCAGGCTCTGCCGGTGCTATCTGCTAACCTTGGGGACTCCCCATCCTCGGCATCATCGTTGGGTCGAGCGTAAATGGACGTCGAGGGAGAGAACTCGACCTCAACCTCGTAGCCTCGAGATCTCGATATGACTTCTCGAAAACACCTTAATGACGAGGAATTGGACCCTCTGATTTCACCGTATATAGATTGTCCCCGCGATTCTTAGAGAGAAGCGACAAGAAATGATTTTGACATCTCACTCTGCGGTCTTCCCGTAATGACGTTGTGCTGATGATGCAAGCTTCCATGATTATCGAAACTTTTTATCGTCTCGCATTTCCAGGACCGTTCAACATGTTGCGGTTTCTCATTCTTCAGAGACATAATGTCGTCGTTGATTTAGCTCCCATGGACGCATTGAATGCGCCTGTCGTTACGTCTCTCGAGGGCGATAATAGCACCGTCCGTTACGTTACCCCTCTTTCTATAAATAGGGGTCTCCTAGGATCAACTTTTTACCCAAGTATCTTTCCATACCTATCCATTCCTCCTTTCTCACTATCTTTATTCTTTGTCATTCACCATGTTTGGGGCTCATGGCCTCAAGATTTTGTGGCGATATCAGGCATGCAACAGCCTATCTTCCGGACTTTCGCTGGTCGTACGAGATTACGCTGTTTTCATATTATTGTTGTTGTCTCCATCAGCTTGGGACGATGAAGCAGAGGACCGATTTCCTCCGACCCGAGGAAATATTTGGATTATACACCACTGCTCAAGAGGGGCCCGGATTATACACCGTTGCTCACCCTTCCCCCTCATCTTGGCACATTACTCCCTTTTTGGATTCCTTGGGGTGTGGCGGAACTGTCTACTAACTGTCACCTCCCATGCCGGGGCAACGTCTCAAGAAGTGGCTTTACAGCAATAGTATGGCGAAATCCATACTAGCCAGATTTTTCACTCGGCCACTTCTTCGTTCCTTCCTGCCTTTTCCGCGTTACTTTGCTCTTCTCCATCGCATTCCCCTTTATCGTCTCTCCTTTTGAAGATGCCATTCTGGGGAATTGAGATAGGACTCCCAAGGGGATTGTGCTCGGAAGATATTGTCTTTGAGGACGCGTGCTTGAGGAGATGATATCGAAAATGTTGCTGTCGAGGGCGCACCTTTGAGAACAGGCTAAACTCTTAGGCTTATATTGTATGCACACTCTTCTACTTTTTTGTTCCCATGTAAGGACCCCTCGTGGGCTTTTGTAATCATATGTAAGGACCCCTTGTGGGATTTTGTAATGGAATATTTCGTGAATACAAATATTTTTTACGATTTGTCTTCGATGCTTGCTACATTCTTTTATGTTTGTAGAGACTATGAATGCATGACTCTATCTATCATTGCTAATACCGAACCCGGGTGCGAGCATACCTTCCAGCCTTTGGTTGATAACAACGGCTTCGCACGGAATCCCTTGTGATTCCTTGGATCGAACCTGAATAAGGTCGATAGACTCGGGTTGTTGGGACCTTGACTTCGAGTAAAATGAGAATAATGTTTCGGGCCTTGGAATCATGACTTACTAGTTAAACTCCATGGTAACCTTTGAGAAAAAATTTGCTCGGGGGCCCGTAGGCAGGGGATGCCTTTGATCTCTTGAGGGCATTCCCCGAGCAGAGATTCGTTCAAATTCGGACCACCTAGAAACAACTCTGGGCTCAGTTTGAATAGCCTTATGGTGTTGTAGATAGATATTTAAAGAGGGTTTGTCCGATCTTGGACGGTACCCGGGGCCAAGCCGATACTGGTGGAGTTCAAATGCTTATTCCCTTGGAGCCTGATTCCCTTTTGACAAAAATTCCCTGAAGTCAAGTATCTCATTTGGCGAAGAAGTCGTCGGCTCTCTAGAGCCTAGCCTTTTCTTGATGGGGGTCCTCGAGGTCGGGTACCACCTCAGGACTAGAGAGGGTGTTCTCGGTTAGTGTTCCTAACCGGCTTTGAGGCAGGTGAATCGTCACCGTTTTTTTCCACGCATAAATAGGGTTATTTCTGCCTTTTCGGGGGTTACCCCATTTTAAGCAGCTGTCTTTTTCTTTCCGTGTCATCCCTTTGGCACTGCAGCACTAACGCGTCTACACATATCCTCACTATTTTAGTTCTCTAATTTTTTGACCACCACGGCAACTATGTCGGGGTCTGTCTGACAAAGTGGAGAGAGCTCCGCCTCCAGTCTTTGGGACCATCGAGGTATGCTGACTTTGCAGTGTCGATTGACTACGCCTTTTGTTATTATTGTCGAGGAAAATGGAGACTGGGTATGGATGAGTCGCTATGCCTGGGTATGGACCGCTGACATTATACCCGAGGAGCTTATGCCATTCACTGAGGAAGGAAGCTATACTCGTAAGTGGTGCATCTCGTGCTTTATCAGTTCTGTCTAAGGCAAAAGTTTCGTAATCATGCCTTCTTCTCTTTCTCTACAGCGGTTTCATGGGTGTCGGGCGACGTTCATGATTTGCCGGACTAGGTCCGAGAATTGGCGACCCACTCAATTTGTGAGGAACGTGAGTGGCGAGTTTTTCCCCGGGGCAGGTGGGAAGCGAAATATCATGGTGAGTGTTGTGCTATTCCTCCCTTGCTACCACCTTCTTTTTTCATTGACGGCATTTCGGGAGATACTAGAGACCCGGGACCACATATGCCGAGTGATAGTGCTTCGACCAAAGCAATCTCTTTTAGGGTTGAAGGGACTGTATTGGCAGGTGTGCGTTTGGCCTTCGAGGAAGCCCAACGGCTTCACTTTGCGGTGAGTTTCGGCACAGGTTGTTCGAGCTTTACGCCCTCCTTTCCCTACTGAGTTTTCTTTTGCAGACATTTGACAAGCTCGAGTCCAGGATACTTTGTTGTGAAGCCAAGGTATGGGAAGCCCTGGATGAGGAGAGAACCCTAAGGCTCTTTAGTGATGAAAAAGAGATAGAGTTGGTGCATTTTGCAGTGTGAGGCGAGCCGCAACTTAAACTGCAAAAACCACCTAAAGAAGTGGGTAGCTTTCTACCCCAAATGAATGTGCATTCCGCCTTCTGTCTCCTGGGTCTGACACTTAGTTTATTTTTGTTGTAGAAAAAGACGGAGGCCCTGGAATGCCTTGAAGGTGAAGTTTGCCGGGCCAGGTGCGAGCGTGATGAATTGAAAGCTCGGGCGGAGGCTCGGGCTTTAGGGGGATGAATGCTCTGGCTGAAGTTCCTGCTTTTGAAGCTCAACTTCGCCTAGCTCGCGACAGTGCTTTGGCTCAGACAGAAATGTTTGAAGAGATCGAGTTCGAGCTTTCAAAAGATGGGGCTGAGGTCGTTGATTCCCGGGTAGAAGCTGCAATGAGTTGGACTGAGGCTGACCAAGAGATGACGATCTATTCAAGGGATGTTGCCGATGCTTAAGCCAAGCTGAAAAGGATCCTCCGTCATGAAGGAGGATTGGAGAATATGCTCGTTGCAAGTCTTTAAGGAAGTCCCTCGAAGAGACCCTTGATAGGGGTTTCGCCCTCCCGGAGGAGCTAGCGCAAGAAAAGGCGGGTGAGTGTGATGCTCGATTGCTTTCACCCGATGCCGAGGAAAGTGAGGATGAAACCGGCAGGCCGTAGCCCCCAGGGGGGAGGGTATAGATTTTATCATCTGTATGTAATATTTCCAAAGTGTGTCTGTAGCTGGAGGTTGCATCTCTTGCATGTGTATGAAAGAAAACCCTGTGGCTTTACTCCTTTCGCATCTTTTTCTGCCCTGATCTTGGCCAGGCGAGCTGGTTCTTGCGTTGATATGAACCCTCTGGGAAGCGACATAGTCTAGGGGCTCTTTGGGTTGGCGACAATGGCTCTCATACTTTGGGTCGATGAGACCTTTAGCATAAGCTGGCATTAGAGCTCTTATGCTTTTCCCTAAGTCATTTGTATTTTAACTATTTTGGGTTCAGTCTCCGAGTCGGGTTTCGACTCGAGCTCAATCTACCCTCAAGTTTTGCATTTGTGTGAACTGGCGACAATGGCTCTTACGCCTTGGGCCGAAGTGACGTTTTAATGTAAGTTGGCAACAGTGGCTCTTACATTTTGCTTTAAGCATACATAGTTAACTATTTTGGGTCCACTCTCCGAATCGGGTTACGACTCGAGCTCATTTTGACCCTCAAGTTTTCAAATTTTTAGCTGGCGACAGTGGCTCTTACGTTTTTGGTCGTTACGACCTTTTAGTGTGTGGCCCTGAGGCTCGTTAGGCTGGAGACAATGGCTCTTACGTTTTTCCCTTAGGCATACGTAGACTTTATTTTCCTCTCGTTAAGGACTTTTTGAAATGATTTTGCCTGATTAGTCGTCGGTTCGGGAAGAACCTCGATTTCAAGTCGGTTGCAGTGATGTTTGAGCACCTCGGAAGGTTTAGCTTGTAGGTTGAGTAGCTCGAAGCCTTGTGATTTGGAGCTGACATGGTCGAAGCTCTTTTGCCTGTCAAGGGTAGCCTGTTTAACCGGTTCTTTTCGAAGTAGATTCGAAGTAATGGCCTATGATTTTGTAGCGACGATCGGGCGTCCCCGAGTCGCGTTAATTTGGTTGGTACAGCTGTATGACCGTAGTCGTTTGTGTTTGGACGGAGCCATTTTTGGTCCCGAGTATAGTAGTTTGGGCGTCTATATCAAGGGTATGCCTCTTTATGGGTCTTACAAATTCGATATATAGCCTAAACTTCGGGATCGAGTTTTATGCATGTAGTAAGGTCTTACAAAATTTTCATGCCGTCGAGGTCTTACAGGTTATTCATGCCTATTGAGGTCTTACAGGACCGAGTCTGCCCGCTCGGGGTCTTATGGCTGTCGCTCCCTCTTTTGTTTCCCTTTGGCGGGGAAGTCCGGGTTCTGACATTCCATGGGTGTAATGACTTATTTCTTTTGGGAATTAGGTATTTGAAAATTTTGCACCTAACGGATTACGGTGCATTAGGGCACCTAGAGTGATTAACTTTTGGGTTAGTTTGCATTATCAGAGATTAGGGTAAGGGCTCGAAGTAACCTCGAGGGGAAGGTGTTAGGCACCCTTCTTGGTCCACAACTGTAGGTCCCAACCGAACTTATATTCACAAATTAGTCCATTACAAGTAAACAATTGAATCAAATAGGTTGCAAGTAAAGCACGTTGGATAACTCAAGTAATATGATAAAGATTTGGATAAGTTGTAAAACAAAAGTTTTAAATAAAAAGGGAATTTTGGTAAAGGAGGGTTCCTAGGTTGGTTATCCTATAGGATCACTCCTCAATGAGAGGTTACACGTGACATTAGCGCGTAGTCATCATATCCCATATCTACCCTTCCCATCCCCTTATTGGTCATGCAAAGCGAGTGTTTAGTCAGCAATCTCTATTGCGTGTTGCTACCCGTCCTGTCTTAATGGTCCTGGGGGAGTTAGGACCTCTATCTATAGGTGGTTCTAGACGAACCCCTAAGGGTTTAAAAGGTGAAAATTCTAAGGCAACAAGCAAAACACTTAGGACTTTCAGCACATAGAAAGAAGCAATTAGAGGCTCAAAGTTTCCTCCTCAAATAAGCACATAACATCATGACTCAAGCACAATTAAGGTTTTTTATCAGACAGTGTCCTAAGGCAGGATATCTAGGTGAATATGCAGAAACAAGTAACTTATTTTTAGACACTCAGGAGTAGTGATCCTAGCAGTTGCCTATGGATTTTTTAAAGCCTGTTAGGATCAGAAAATATTAAGCAATAGAAACAGTTTTTAGAAATGCAGTTTTGAAAATGCCCTAAGGGCTTGCCTATACATGGAGTACTGATTAGCACATTTGTATAATGAAACAAAGCAAGTTTTGAAACGGATTTTCTGTGACACCTATAGGCATGATATCTAATGAGATTGAGGCAGTTTTAAAAAACTCGTTTCAGGAAATGTGGAATACTTAATTAAACCAATTCAGAAATGAACTAAGCGTGGACTAAGTTAAATTATTCAGACTAGCTTAGATTAACAGACAGGAATTTGAGTATGATTTCCAATAGGCATATATCTACGTTTGATACTGATTTTAAAAACTTGCAGGCATGGAAACATACATAACACTCGTTGTAACAGAATCTGAATTAAGTCCTATAGGCATGGCATCTATTAGTTAATCTGATTTTAAGACATTGAAGGCATGATTATTTGGAACCTATAGGCATAGTTTCTAAACATGACAAAGTGTAAAGCCTTATAAACATGATTTCTACTTGGTAAAGCAATCAGATTAAATGTAAAGTCCTACGAACATGATTTCTTCCCGAATTACCCCATAAACATGTATCTACCCACCCTTTTCACTAAATACCCCAATATATGTTTACAAGTTATTACAGACCAATGAATGAATTATATAAGTAAAAGAAAAATCAAGAAGCTATTCTATAGGGAGCCTCCGATTAGGCCCAGATTTCCAATGGCCTCAAATGCCTCAATTCCATAGACAATGACATAGTCTAGGTGCATCAAAGTTTTCTAATGATCTCAAGGATCCCGAGTAGTGCTTACACCTAGAATTGGTAACCAAAAATTAAACAAGTGCAGTGTGGAAAGGCCATCCTCAGTATGGCAGAGTTCAGAGGGTTCTCAAGAGGATCCCAAGGCAGTACACATACTGGAAGGGGCAGAACTTATTGACTAAGAGTAGAGTGAAAGTGATTGACACAAGTTGAGAGGTTTTAGTAAAAAACTGTATTAAAAGAGGAAGTCTGTTTGAAAGTAATGTAGTAAAACAACAGAGACTATTTGGAAAGAGATTGAAGAAATGAACAGAAGTCCAAACACCTTAGGACAGGTTTGTACATAGCCAGTAGTCACAGAATCAAAGTAGTCACAAATAGGGGTCAAGGGTGTTTGGGATACATAGAACACTTTGATTGCAAGGACATAATCAATCAAAGGTCTAGGAATTGGTATAGACATGCTCAGAAATAGCTAACCAGGCATAGTCACAAAACCAGACACAAAGAACAAGATCACTTACAGGGGGTGATAGGGATTTGGGGATTCATGGTGGTAAACACATAACAAGTAAGAGATGATTGGTAAGACATGCTCAGAAACACACATAAGGGGGAATATACTGATCTCGAGGAAGGGGAAGACATAATAACGTGCTAATAATGTAACCATCAACTACAAGTTTCGCAACAAAATCACAAATAGAAGCAAACTAGAAACAAAATGAACTGAAGCAATAAGAAAATCATATTGTTGTTGGGACTTTGAATTGAAACTAGAACATACCAGTAAAGAGGACAGTGAGCAGAATGAAAGAACAAGAGAACACAATGGTTAGTCTTGGATTGCAGCCAGCTAACTTAAAGCAGTAACAAGTAGTACAAAAGAGAGAATAGAAAGTTTGAGTGAGAGATAGTTTTTGAACCAAGAGTTCGTGTGTTGTGCTAATGAAAGACTAGTGTACTTATAGTTTGAAAGCAGGTAGTAAATAAGGTAAAAATCATAGTCCATTAGTAATTATGGAACTCAGAATCAGTCAATCAGAAAATCAAGGCAAGTACTCCCTTTAATTGAGGAGTTAACCTCAAACGGTCATAGACACATGACAAGTAAGTAAAGAAATCGTATAAGGCTGAACATGACAAATAAGGAAATATTTTTTGCACAGTACAAGTACACAATAGGTAATAGAGGCTAGGTTCAACACATTTAAATCAAGAAAAGTCTTAAGAAATCAATTTATAGCATGATTGACCATAGAATAAGGTCAGAAAGCATTTTACAAGGTAAAAATCATCAAAAATAATGCGCGGAATAAGTGAAACATCAATCACAAAGATTCAAGGATGCAAGAATAGGAGGTAGCATTGATTGAGCACCATTCTATAAGAACAAGCACATTATAAGCAAAATAAGAACCCTAAGAGGTCGAGTAGGACAAGAATCACATATAAAATTAGGGATTCATGTAGAGCATAGTATGAATTAGTAAGCTAAGCATGATACAGGTAGGAGAAGTGAAGAATTAGAAATATTGGTGAACCAAATAAGGCAAAATCACACAATAGGCAGGGATAACCACAATTAAGAACCATAACAAGCAAACATAGGGCAAAAAATCATAGAATCATATAAACATACAGATTTACTGAACACGTTATCAAACAGAACCCAAAAACCCAAGATTGGAACTAAGAAATTAGGGTTTTCCACATAGGCGAGTTGAAAAGGAAGTAAAGACATAGAATCAGTCAAGATATGCAAAGGATGGAAGATAAAACATGAAGAATTGATTTAAACAAAGTGTAGAAGAAGTTCCGAAAAACCCTAACTTTAAAAGAAAGTAAAACCACTTGAAATCGATGATTTTTTGCAAAAGAGGTTCGAGAACAGTGCAAAACATAGAAGGAACAGACTTGAATTGTTTAAAAATAGCACAGATCTAAGAGATACAAACAAAATTAGGGTTTCAAAGGAAACCCAAATAGAGATGAAGAACCTGTTTAGAACTTCAAAGATCGCAACAAATATAATGCGATTTTGCTCGAAATCACATCGGAGTAGCCATGAACAGCCAAAACAGCAAACCCTAGATATAAGTCAGCGTGGCCCAGGGCCCTTGAAGGCCTTAGAGAAGATGAACAAGGCAACGGAGGAGCCATTGGAGGCTTGGGGTTGAATGGTGGTCACCGGAGAAGACCGGAGAAGGGAGGCGGTTGAAAGAGGCTAATGTTAGGTTGAGATAAGAGAGGAGATGAGAGGATTTGAGGGCGGCGGAATTTTGGAAAATGAGATAAGGTTAGGGGTTGTTGGAATTAAAAAAGAAAAGGATTGATATGGATCGTTGATCTAGGAGATCAACGGCCAGGATTTGATCGGGTAGATGGGTTCCGGGTTTGGGTAAGTGTATATAGGGTCTGGGTCGGGCAATTGGGTAGGAAATTGGGATGGGGGTTGGGTTCAATTTAGGCTATAATCGAAATGCAAATCTAGCTATAATTTAAATAGCCAATTTTCCCTATTTAATTTATAATGAGTAAATTTCTAAAAAAAAAATAATTTTATGTACCAAAATGATTTAAAATATATATATTTATCATTTTAAAAATATAGGGACCAATTTTACGCATATAAACTGTAATTATCTATTAAATAGGCTAACATTCCAATTATATGCAATTTAGCTTAAAAAATACCAAATGCAATTATAAAAATGCATAAAAAATATATTAACCATATTTTGGCATAAGTATACAGATTAAATAAAGAAATCATCATAACAATAATTTGGAAAATAATTATTGGGGATTTTATGAATAAAAGGGAAGGAAATAAATCAATTTAAATCCTTAAAATTATGGAAAAATATAAAAACCTTGTGCATGCTTATATATGCACATATATGTTATTTCAAAGGTATTTATACATATAAAAATATATAAGAAAAAATTGGATATCAACAATGGCCTCGTGTTTTGATGAGTCAATGGAGGTGGCGTTTTGACGGCAGTTCCCGAGTCGTCGAGAGTTTCCTGACTCGGGAGCCATTTTTCGTAAACTTCACATTGACTCGTCGAGGGCTTATGATTTTGGAGATACCTACCCTGAGGTCGTGCGCTTTTCTTTTGAGATTTTGACGCCAGTCCCCGAGTACTCAAGGTGCTTTTGGTGTTGGAGATGTTTAGCAATTTCCGCGTTGCCTTATTTGGGGGCTTATGATTTTGGAGTCCCAACCCGGAAGTCATTTAAGTGTTGAATTATTGACGCCTGTCCCTGAGTATTCGGGACGTTTCCGGTGGAGGAATTATTTTTGCGAAGGTGTCGAGTCTCTTTTGGAGCGCAAGATGCCTTGACAAAAAGATGTTCTTCGATTATTTGATACAAGTGTACATTTAATCACCATCGGGGGCCCGTCTATATAGACACGGTTCGTTTGACCATTTGGCCCGGTACATTACTTTCCTATAGGGACCCTCGTTTGGCGTTTCTTGGTTTTTTTGAGCGGGAGGCTTCCGGGGAGGGAATGCCCCCCAGTGTTCGGGGTTGATTGCAAAAGAAGCCTCGAACATTTTTTGAGTTTCCCTTAGGTAGCATGCAGATGCTGCCTCGTTAAAAACCTTGTCGGTAAAACCCTTTTTCCGAATAAAACTCGATCAAAGGAAAAGAGTGCAACGGATACTTTAAAACCTTAAGGTCTTCGAGCTGGGTTAGCATTTTGACCGATTCGACTGGGTGCCTGCATAGAGGTTAGTCTAAAATATGAAATGAAAAGGGAGATGGTTATACCTTAATGTAAGACGCGCCGGTGATGTTTTAAGAATCAATATGTTCCAATCACTCGAGATGAGGATGCGGTATGGTCATTTATTTCATTTAATTTGGCTTGATCGAGGGTGTGGCTCGATTACCTTTCAGCTCTTTTGCGAGCGGAGGTGCCACATCATGCACCGCGAAAATTTCCATTGTAGCATGTTATTCCCCATAGACGGTTTTAATTCTGTCCTTCGTTGGGAACTTCATCATTTGGTAAAGGGTGGATGGTACCGCTCTCATACAGTGTATCCACGTCCGTCCAAATAAGGCGTTATACCTCATGTCTCCTTCAATGACATGGAATTTGGCATTTTGGGTCGCGCCGGCCACGGTGACCGGGAAGATGATTTCTTCTTTCGTTGTTTCACTTGCCATATTGAATACGTTGAGGACCCGAGTGGCGGGAATGATTTGGTCGAGCAGTCTGAGCTACGCTATCACCCTCGACTTGATAATGTTGGCCAAGCTACTTGGATCCACGAGTACACATTTTATTTGAAAATAATTTTACAAGGAAAAAGATTACCAGTGCGTCATTTTGAGGTTGAGACAAGGTCTCGGTGTCCTCTTCGCTGAATGTGAGGGTGTCCTCAGGAATATATCCACGGGTCCGCTTTTCTCTAGTGATGGATATTTTTATCCTTCTCATTAGGGGTTCTTGCGGGGCATCAACGCCTCCCATAATCATGTGGGTGACATGTTGTGGCTCGTTTGCCTCATTCTTCTTGGTTACCTTTCTTTCTCGGAACTGATTTTTGGCTCGATCGCTAAGGAATTCCCGGAGATGCCCTTTGCTAAGTAGTCAAGCTACCTCTTCTCGAAGTTGGTGGCAATCCTCGATACTGTGGCCATGTGTGTTGTGAAACTCACACACTAAGTTGTGATTCCTTTGTGAAGGATCCGATTTTATAGGCCTGGGCCACTTGGCATCCCTAATTTTACTAATGGCGAACACAATGTCCGATACATCAACGTTGAAGTTGTATTTCGACAAATGATGTGCACCTGTTGGCCCTGCATTCCTATCAAATCTGGCTCTGTTGATGAGTCCGCAAGGGTCCTGTTCTCGATCCATTCTCTGATCATTGCGAGGTAGTTTGCACCTCGGGGCATTCCTCCTATCTTTGATGTACGGCTGATATCTTTCTTTGTTTGGTTTCTGTTCCTTTGCCAGGAGCCTGCTTGGGTATACTGAGCCCGAGGGGGCCCCCAACTGGTCATCCTCGGCCTTGATTTTTGACTGGTACCGGTTGTGGACGTCCGACCAGGTCACAGCTGGATACTCGATCAAATTTTGTTTCAACTATTTTGAAGCCACCGAGCTTCGTTCGTTTAGACCTTAAGTGAAAGCCTATATTGCCCAGTCATCGGAGACTGGCGGTAGCTCCATCCATTCCATTTGAAAGCGGGACACGAATTCCTGCAGCATCTCATTCTCCCTTTGCTTAATTTTGAAAACGTCGGACTTCCTCGTCGCTACTTTGATGGCACCGGCATGTGCCTTTACAAAGGAGTCTGCTAGCATGGCGAATGAGTCTATGGAGTTTGGAGCCAAGTTGTGATACCACATCATAGCCCCCTTAGAGAGTGTTTCCCCGAACTTTTTCAGCAATACGGACTCGATCTCGTCGTTTTTTATATCGTTGCCCTTTACCGCGCAAGTGTAGGCAATAATGTATTCATTGGGGTCTGAGGTCCCGTTGTACTTTGGGAGTTTCGGCATTCTGAACTTCTTTGGAATGGGTTTCGGGGCCTCTTCTTTGGGGAACGACCTTTGTATGAACTTCTTCGAATCCACACCCTTCAGGACCGGGGGTGCGCCGGGGATCTAGTCGACCCTAGAGTTGTAGGTCTCGACCTTCTTATCGTTGGCTGCTATCATTTTCTCGCCTGATTCGATCCTTTTAGTTAGGTATTCGAGCATTTTAATGATTGCAGGGTTGGCCATCGATCCATTGTTGCTCGATATCTCAGGTATCTGTTCGGCTGGGGGAGCTGTCCCCAGTGCTACCGTGCTGGGAGTCTTCAGGTGGCTTTGCAGCTGAGCGATAGCCAACTATTGTGCCTACAACATTTCGAAAATAACATGAAGGCTAACTTCCCGTTCTTCCCAAGCTAGGGTTTTTTGGGCTTCCTGTTGGTCGCCATGTTGTATGCTCCTGTCGGTGTGTGAGGTTTCATCAACCTACTGTGCATCTTGCAAACCCGCGTCCGCTGGAATCGGTCCAGGCGCGTTGTCGGGGTTCTGTGGTGGTGCGCCAATAATTGGAACAACCACACCGTTTTCTCTGTGGTCTTCAAGGTTGTCGTTCTCAACTCAGTTCACTGAGCCAGACATTTTGACCTGAAATCGAAGATCTTGGACAAGAAAAGTGTGAAAGATAATTTGCATTGTGTAACGAAACCAACAAGAAAATAATCACTATTATTTTTAGCCCCACGGTGGGCGTTAAATTGTTTACCGTGAAAATGGTAATAACAATTAAATTTGTTGATGGGACTCTAAAAATACGTGATCTATTTTTATGCTAGTTGTTAAGCAGTTGATGCTAGGTATGTGAAGACAAAAGATAAAATGTGAGCTAAAACGGAATTATAATCGAATCGAGGGGTTAGCTATTCTACCCTCGGACGGACCGATGAGAGGCCTCGAGGTTGATGCCTGGGCTTGGGCTCGACCATCGGGGATAATCGAGAAAGGGATAACAGTTAGAATATCATTAAAAGAGGCTCTTTATGGCCAATAATAAGCAATAAATGAAGAACAAGTATGAAAGTAATAAGCAGTAGCAATAGTGTCTAGAGAGTATGTTAGAGAGAAAAGAAAGAGTTCTTGTATATTTCGTGTAGAATAGTTGGAGCAACAGCCGGGCTTTACAGAATGGCAAAGATCCCCTTTATATAGGAAGAGAATCCCAATATAGTACAAAATGCATTAAATGTAAAGGTATGTAGATGGGATGGCTAGACGTGACACCAGGCTCTGCCAGTGCTATCTTCTCACCTTGGGGACTCCCCATCCTCAGCATCGTCGTTAGGTCGAGTGTAAATGGACGTCAAGGGAGAGAACTTGACCGCAACTTCGCAGCCTCGAGATCTCGAGATGACTTCCCGAAAACACCTTAATGTCGAGGAATTGGACCCTCCGATTTCATCGTATACACACCCGACAACGATTGCTTTAATTTTGTCATGACTTGATCCTGCCGTGAGAGCTGGCCCATAATGGCCCTTTGTTGTTCCTTCAGGATCCTTACTGTTTCAACGACGTGTTCATCTTTAGCATCGTCAGGGGTTGCCTCTCGAACATGTCGTGGATATTGCCCATCGTGAACCGGCGTGGCCTTATTCCCCTTGTTGCGGGTATCACTGATGGAATCTTCGTGCTGAGGTTGATTTCCTTGGGCCTTAATGTTGTGTGTGGTATTGACACGGATATCTGCCATTTTTATAGATTTTTGCCAAGAACAAAGAATCAAACAAGTTAGTAATAGATGCAGGGATTAATTCAATTACACGACTGTCTATGTCCCATGGTGGGCGCCAAATTGTTTGCCCGTAAAATAATACGGTTGAATTTATACATGGTTTATAGACAAGTGAATCGATTTGATCCAAAAATAATAAATGAATTAGACAAAAATGTAAGACTTAGCCTTGAAATTGAAATAAAACGACAAATATCTTAGTCCCGAGCGCAGAGCTATCGGAGGCAGTAAGAACAATATAAATAAGCAAGAAAGTAAAATGTTATTGAGCTTTTGATAGAATATAATTTATGCTTGTCAGAAAATTCGTCCTCTTACAATGATGGTATAGCTCACTATTTATAGTTACATCTAGGGAACAAGGTCCTAGGATCAAACCCCTCTTAAATGACAATTATAAGGGCCATTGAAGATTGTGTAATGGTGGGTAATGAATGTCATATTTTTTGTACGAACCATGCACTTAATGCGATAGAATATTCTTCATTGAATGCTACCGGGTGGAAGGCATTTATTTGTCTTTATGAATATAATTTTCTCCGATGGCAAACGAGATCATTGCCTCCGAGGCCGACTGTCTTCTGTCTTCGGCTCTACGTGTCGCTTTCTTATGTGATCATTAAATATGAACATATTTTACCCTGTACAATATTGCCATTTACTTTTTTGTACAGAATTTGGTCAAAAAGCTACAATACATACAATTATATACAACTTGTACACAATTATATCAGTTGCGTATATGGTATGTTATGTTTAACCCGAAAACAAAATATACAGAATTTATTTATGTCCTCTTTTTCGAGTTTCAATCCAAAATTCCGATCAAAACCAGCTCGAATCTTTGCCAAATTTTCTCAAAATTGAGATGTAAATTTCAAAAACAAAATATTCCCAATCATTTGTAAGTTGTAACAATATCCAATCCAAACAAATAATAATTTTGTAAAATTTAATTTTCAAATTTAAAGCTTCAAAGCTTTTTAATAACTGTCAAAATAGCTACTATATTATTTTATTTTTACTGTTTTAAAATAACTAAACCAACAGATTCTTCGCTCTTTATCAAAACTAAATGAGACTAAGAGAGGACATTGGCAGAAAAAGAATCCAATTTCAAAAGTGGTTTTGATGAAAAAGCTGAAGGATCGAAGTAATAATATAAAATTTCTGTGATTATGTCAACGGAAATAGTAGTAGTAGTAAGAAATTCAAGCATATAATTTGTAGTGGATACTGACATACTGTATTGAATTAGGCTACTGTTCATCTTCAACTTTAATAATACAAACATCTGATAAAATGTTTTTCTGTGTCGTCATCATCGCCCCAAGAATTAAGAAATTCTTGAATGATCTGGAGAATTGTGTGGAGTGTTAATGAATTTAAAGAGATTTGAATCTGGAGAAGGAAAAAGAGGGTGAGAAAACGAGTAAAATTGGAGTCTAATACATTAATTTATATATAAATAATAAATTATATATGCTAGTAATGACTGGAGTCTAATTTAGTGTATGTTAGTATGCTACTATCATTTAAAATGTAGGACTTGCCAAGGAAAGAGTCTAATAAACATTACTTATTTGATTGCAAAGTACTACGGATACCTATATTTTCCAAGATAAAATAATAGAAAGCCAATGTCAAATTGCAGCTGTTTTCACACTTAACCGGCTCCATTGAAAAAAAGATCAAAATCAAGCCAACCGGTCAAATCCTTAATGAGGTAGTGACTTCCATCTCAAAATTTCAGTTGATTTCATTCTTGCCAATGTCATTATCCTTCTTTATTTTTGTCTTCTTTTATTTGCATGGAGTCAAGTCTTGAAACGCTAAAAACAATTTACACTCAGCTTATAGGTTTGACAATCTTGTGAAGGCCTTATTTGGTAGTCAATGCTCTATCATTACATTTTCTTTTATATTTCTTGAAATAAGAACGTGATCGTATTTTTGCATCCTTTGGACCTTGTATATGTGATGACCTGAGAGGTCATCTTATGAATTAAAATTAAATTCTGTCTTCTCAGACCTTAAAAACCTCATATTATTCCTATTTCCGAAAAGCTTTTATGTTGGAAGTTGATAAAAATAAGGATTTTTGCTTCAAAACTTCATTTGAGTTGACTTCGGTCAATACTTTTGGTAAACGGACCCGGATTTGTATTTTGACAGTCCCGGTGGGTCCGTATCAAAATATGGGACCTGAGCGTATGCCCGGAATCGGAATCGGAGGTCCCTAGCTCGAGTTATAAATTTTTGTTGAACATTGAAAGTCTAAAAATGTAATGGTTTTTGTCACACCTCCTTTTTCACCCGCGCCGCCGCAAAGGGGTGCGGAGGGGAGTTTTTCCAATTAAAGGACAATCGAAAAGGGATTTTATTTAAAGATTCAGAATCGCCACTTGGGAGATTTCTGGTGTCCCAAGTCACCGGTTGAAACCCGAATCGAGGAAAAGAATGACTCTGTTTAACAGTCTGCGCACCAAAAATCCGGATAAAGAATTTTGTTAACCCGGGAGAAGGTGTTAGGCATTCCCGAGTTCCGTGATTCTAGCACGGTCGCTCAACTGTCATATTCGGCTTGATTATCTGATTTTATACAATTATGAACCTATGTGCAAATTTTAACTGTTTACCGTTTTTGTTATTATTTATTCAAAGAATTGCAACGTCGTGAGAATGCATCTCGAATTGCGCCACATAAATGTACCCGCAATTTTCGATACGTTCCAACTTCGTTGAGATTTGGATTTGGGTCACATAAATGTGCACCCGAGTTTAGGAAGATAACATTATTAAATACGCGCCTAAAGATACTAACGCATTGTTATTTTGAGAAAAGCCGTAAAGTTCGCTATGCGTCCTGTCTCGAAATCTAAGCATTTGAAATAACTGTCCGTTGAGGGCCCCGCAGTTTGTGTATTCTTGTTTGTCGAGGCTCGTCTCATTCATTATTTTTTAAAGGAATTTGCAACGTCATGGAAATGCATCTCGAACCACGTCACAATCAATGTACCCGTAATTAACGACACATTTCGACTTCATTGAGATTTGTATTTGGGTCACATAAATGTGCACCCGAGTTTAAGAGAGTAAATTATTTAAAGTGCGCCGGAAGTGACTTGTGCGTTGTTATCTTTTGGGGAAGGCCGTGAAATTTTGCTAAACTGCCCGTCCCTAAGTCTAAGTATTTTAAAACAAATATTTATTGAGGGCCCCGCAATTTTGTATTTTTTATTCGGCGAGGCTCATCTCATTTTTTATTCAAGGATATCCTAAAGCGACTATGATTTTCTATTTATTGGTCTCTCAGAATAAAGAAAAATTCTAATCAATTAGCATTAAAAGTTCGGGCTTCAAATTCAAGTCCGGGTCCAAACAAAAGAAAATATGAACCCGCTACCTAACTTAAGATCCGCCGCCTGCCGTTGTAAATGTTAACAAATCAGCTACCATTTCAATCTAGTTCAACTTTAGCTTTATTATATGAATTGGATTATTGGAGTTAACTATGTGGAATATAAAGCCATTTTTTAGCTCTTTTTGCGATTTGTTGAAAAATGCATCAATGCTTAAAACTGACATCAAGCTAACATTAATCACTAACATTCGAGAACTAACATTAGTTAATAACATTATTTACATTGCTATTTAAAATGATATTATTTACTCAAGTGAACTCGCGATTTCAGAATTAGACCTATTAAACTAACTTGCTCATTTCCATAAACTATTTGAACCTGTTTTTTGACATAAAACTATTTAAAACTGTTTCACGACTACTGAACAAAAGAATTAAATACAGTACATTTCATACCTAGTAATCACCAACTAAGATTAATTACAATTGATATTCCATGCTCGTAGAAATAGATTCAATCATTCCAGTTTATGCATTTCAAAATCATTCCAATACATACTAGGAAATATCAAATGAAATACTGCTTATACATCAAATTAAACACAAAGAAACAGTTATTTTCAGGAATCCATTCCAACAACTCTTTACTTCCGTTCCTTTAAATTTGAGAGCTGTAGAACATGTACCTGGATAACGGAAATACAAGAAGATGAAGGAGCGGTCAGCAACAGTAATAGCCAGCAACAACCTGTAAACAGAACACCCAGTGACAGATTTGAAAACCAACAGTTTTCCAGCAACACCCAATGAAAACAGTAGCCAATAACCAATAGCAAACTCAGGAAGAACCAATTGAAACCCCAGAAATACCAAACAGCACCCCAATGAAACAACAGTACTAGTTCTGATATTCAGCAGTAAAAGAAGAGACCCACTTTTCAGCTTCTTAGCTCTCCAAACACTGCCCCTTTTGGATTAAAAACCAGTCTGTTTTTTTTTTACTCTCAAATTACTGAACTTTTAAATGTTAAAAATCCAGCCTAGACTCTAAGAAAACTGGAAGAGAAACGATTTTCTTCCTCCAAAAACCAGCCCCGAAAAACTGAAAGAGAACCGATCTTTTTTTTTCTCTCCAAAAACCCGTGCCCTTTTCTGTTTTGAATTGACCCTATTTATAACCCAAAAGAGGTATGGGCAACATATTTTAATCAATCCTTTTTTAATCTTTTCATACCATTATGTTTTGTTCCCTACTCTTGCATGCCTTATCCCCCACTATATTAAACAAATGTATTAATTCTCACTACCACATGTCTTTTCTTTATTTAATTCCCTTATTCCCCACTACTGCATGCTTTGTCCCCCACTATATTAAACAATATATTAATTCCCACTACCACATGTCTTTTCTTTATTTAATTCACTTATTCCCCACTACTGCATGTTTTGTCCCCCACTATATTAAACAATGTATTGATTCCCACTACCACATGTCTTGTCCCCCACTATGTATTAAATAATGTATTATTTTAATATTATTAGTACTTAGTGGATAGATCACTCAAATTAATCATTTTTTAAAACTTAAAATCCCGAAAATGCCCCTGAAACTATTGAAATTACCATTCTACCCCATCAGCTATATCCAATCCTCCTAAGTCAATTAACCAAACTTTAGCAGTTATAACCAATTCATCTAATCAATTTCCAATTAATAATCAAACTCTGATTAAACAAACTCGCCAAACAAACCCCTAATCGACAACGTTCATGAATTGACAACAGAGTCAGATTCATGTCAGAACAAACTTAACGGAACAAGCGAGTAGATTTCAATCACTAAACTTGAGCATCAATCGAACTCAAAACAGTAGGAAAGTCGTCCAAAACGCACACACACACAATTTCAACGAATATGCAGTAGGAATATCATGCGAAAAAATGTTCAAAAATGAAACCACATATTAAAACGAAACCAAAGAAAAAGCAACAAAAATCCGTGAACGAACTATGGCTGACCTTTATGCTAACGATCCAACGTCGAACAATGTTGAACTTCCGATGAAACACAACTTCGTTCGCAACACTGTTTCGACGCTTGACTAACAGACACGGACTCGAACGGAATCCTCGAATGGACGGTGAAAACCTCAAACCAACCTCAGCTTAAAACTGTTTTGCATGTGTACACGTAGTTTCTGGTGGACTGGTTGGTATTGCGACTGATTGGAGATGGAGTTGGGGTGAGCTGCTGTGGCTTGGAGATGTTGCTGGTCGACGGAAAAGAAGGAGGGGGTAGCTGCTTGACTGAAGAGTGGTCAACGGGCAGTTGGTGACACTAACGAAGAAGAAGAAGAAGCGGCCATGGCGGACTGGCTGTGCAGGTCGTGACTGGAGGTGAACAACGACGAGGGCAGCCATGTACATGGGAGCTGGAGATAGAGGGGTCGTTTAGGACGATGGGTGATGCAGCAGAGGTGAAGCAGCAACAGCAGCAGCAGCGTTCGTCGCTTGGTTGCTGCTGGACATGAGGAGCAGTGACTGACGAAGGCGGAGGGCAACCATGGACGTGGTCGTTTGGACGACGCTGAAGAAGGTTATGAAAGCTGTGAGCAGCTGCGGCGGCTTGGGGTCTGCTAGGGTTTCATTGTCTAGGAAGAAGAAGAGGTGGGGTGCTGGGGGTCTCGAAGAAGATGAAGGAGGAAGGGGCAGCCATGGGAGCTTGAGGGGTTGGTTGGAGAAGGAGAAGAAGGGGGGCGGTTGTTTTAGGGTTTTATGTAGGTTAGGGGTGTTTTAGAAAAATGAAAAAAATGAAAAGTGGAAGAAAGGGGGGGTGTTTGGGTTAGGGGCGGACCGGGTCGGTGGGTTTTTTGGGTTGGATAAGGGGTTATTTGGTTTGGGCCTGGTTGATTTAATTTAAAAGGTGGCCCATTCTGATTTTCTTCTTATTTCCATTGCTTCTTTTTCTTCTTTTATTTTTCTTTAAATAAAACTAAAATTCTAAAAATCCTAAATTAGCCTATAGAACTAAATTAATTTATAAAAGTGCTAATTAACTCTTAATAACAATTAACACACAATTAAATAGAAATTACGATAAAATCACACAATTTGGACATTAAATTCTAAAAATACAACGTACATTATTTTTATGATTTTTTTGTTCTTGTAAAACAAAATTAATTTCTCCTAGTTGTAGAATTAAATCCTAAATGCAAATGCGACATATTTTGTATTTTTTATTAATTTAATAAATAAACATGCACAGACAAATACAAATAATTATCCAAAAATGCCACGAAAATTCTCAAAATGGCACACAAAGGAAAATTGTTTTATTTTGAATTTTTGGGAGTAATTCTCGTATAGGGCAAAAATCACGTGCTCACAGCTTCCCCTCTTTGTCCGAAAACACAGAGTTTTTCGTGCAAAGATAAAGTGAGCAGATACGAGCGATTTTTTTCCGTTGGAATACTCCGTGTGAAGCAATTTTTGGAAAGATTTAACCGAACCTTTGGTTCAAAGATTTCCTACATATCCCTGGCTAGAAGGGAATCAGGTTAATGTAGTTCGGGAAGTTTTGGTAGCTGGAACTACCATGGGACTGCAATGTTACTGCTGTTGCATGCTGTTATTACTGCTTGCCGACCTCCTTATTACACCATGCTGAAAGAAAACAAGAAGCTAGAGTAAACTATAGTCTATGAATTACAAAATCTTATCTAGATCTTCAGCCGTGCTCTTGTATCTCTTGTTGCTTTGATGTCTCGGAGACTAATGTTTCCTCTGACGTTTCTTTCTTTCTGATTTGTCTTGTATTCTCCCTTGATTGCCGAATTTGAACTGCTCATTTCCTTTTTGTGAGCTTCGCATTACTTTTCCATCGAATCTTGAACTGCCTTCCTCTGCTGGGGATTTTTGTTATTTACCGCTGGGGATTTCGGTTGTATTCCTCTGCTTTACTGACTTCAACACCAATTACTTCTTAAAATATAACTTTTGCCGTTTCTTTATTTTTGGCTCGACTTGTGGTCTTTCTTCTGATTTTTGCTGGGGGTTTTTGTTGTAACCCTCCGCTTTACTAACTTCAAACTTCCTTGTATTCCTCTGTTATATGGGCGGTTTCCCAACTTCAAAACTTGAAATGTAAAGACTGAAATGTATTCCTCTATTATATAGGCGGGCTCCCAACTTCAAAACTTGAAATGTAACGACTGAAATGTATTCCTCTGTTATATGGGCGGGCTCCCAACCTCAAGACTTGAAATGTAAAGACTGAAATATATTGCTCTGTTATATGGGCGGGCTCCCAACTTCCAGACTTGAAATGTAACGACTGAAATGTATTCCTCTGTTATATGGGCGGGCTCCCAACTTCAAAACTTGAAATGTAAAGACTGAAATGTATTCCTCTGTTATATGGGCGGGCTCTCAACTTCAAAACTTGAAAATAAATCGACATTCCGTTCTTCAGGCGGGGCTCCTGACCTCAACAACAACTTCGAAAAATAAATCGCCATTCCGTTCTTCAGGCGGGGCTCCTGACCTCAACAACAACTTCGAAAATAAAGCGCCATTCCTTTCTTTAGGTGAGCGAGACTTCCACAACAACTTTGAAAAATAAATCGCCATTCCGTTCTTCAGGCCGGGCTCCTGACCTCAACAACTTCGAAAAATAAAACGTCATTCCGTTCTTCAGGCGGGGCTCCTAACCTCAACAACAACTTTGAAAATAAAGTATCATTCCGTTCTTCAGGCGGGGCTCCTGACCTCAACAACAACTTCCAAAATAAAGCGTCATTCCTTTCTTCAGGTGGGCGAGAATTCCACAACAAATTCAAAAAATAAATCGCCATTCCGTTCTTCAGGCGGGGCTCCTGACCTCAACAACTTCGAAAAATAAATCGACATTCCATTCTTCAGGCGGGGCTCCTGACCTCAACAATAACTTCGAAAATAATGCGCCATTCCGTTCTTCAGGCGGGGCTCCTGACCTCAACAACAACTTCGAAAATAAAGCGTCATTCCTTTCTTCAGGTGGGCGAGACTTCCACAACAACTTCAAAAAATAAATCGCCATTTCGTTCTTCAGGCGGGGCTCCTGATCTCAACAACATCTTCAACAAATAAAACGCCATTCCATTCTTCAGGCGGGGCTCCTGACCTCAAAAACAACTTCGAAAAATAAAATGTCATTCCGTTCTTCAGGCGGGGCTCCTGACCTTATTTTCCTTCTAACTTGAATTATCTTTCTTCAAAACCACTTCCCTCAAAACTTGTACTGTCTTCTCTGCGAACTGTTGGGGATAACATTTTTTCAAAAATATGTTATCTTACTCCTTCAAAGGCTACTTCCCTTAAGACTGATGTTTCATTCCTCTGCAAATTGTTTCCTTTTGCAAAACTGGTCTTCCTCTTTTTTCTTTTTTCTTTTTCTTCTTTTTTTTCGTTTTTTTTCTTTCAAAGACTACATCCCTTAAAACTCTTGTTATCTTCCTCCTGACATTGCTTTCTTTAAACTTGTTTTGCCTACTCCCAAAAACTGCTGGGGATATCACTTTTTACCAAACTTGTGTTAGACTTCCCGAAAATTTTCGAAATGAACGAAAATTTTCTGCCACAGTTTGACAATCTTTCTTGTGGCGCATCTTTTCGTCGTTAGTAACATTCCCTGTCCATGCTTCAAATCAAAGAAAATTTGGTCAGTTTAAAACGTGGTGGTTGGTTGTGATACTCCTGCTGGGGATGCTATCAACCATTTTCCCATCTATGCGTTGTCTGACCATCTTGTAGCTTGGCTGATACCTTTCGACTTTCTTGACGATTTCTTATTCACAAACCTCATGTATTTTCATGACAGCTGATTTCACTTGAACATCTTGCATGTTCATTGATTAACCACTCCATCCATCGTCTGTGTTACTGAAATACCTTTTTCTGGTGTAGACCCAATATCTTCTTTTGCGGTACTATCCGTGAACTGGAGTTTCCCCAACCTTTGAGTCTCCTATGAATTTCCCAATTATGTCCATTGCTTTCCGCGTTGTTCTTTCTTGATTTTCCACTGGCCTTGGCCTTATAACCCTCGATTTCTACTGGGGATATCCTTCTTGACATTGGTCCATCCTTTTGTCAATCTCATCATCGAATATACCCTCGGTTCAATCCCCCTGGCCCTCTTTTTGTTGCACTGTCCCTGAATTGATATGGACCAATCTTGGGTATTTTGCGCGAACCTCAAAGCACGTTGACTATTACCAGCTCATTGCGCTTGTTCTTTCCTGACTTATACCACTTTGATATACTAGTCAGATCTCGTCTTACATAATTGGAAAGCTGATGGCAAATTTTGAAATCATTTCTCACTTGTTCTGACCAAAGAGACTCACGAAGAAGAAATGACAAAGGTAAAAGGAACAGAGTAAAAGACAAAAGAAAGAGATGGCTCCTAACGAGAAAAACTACAAAGTAAAACCTATCAGATGTGGATACCAACTCTATTGGCCATGACATGCACACGTGGCCTATCCTCCGTCGTTATTCGCCTTTCACAATATTCGTCTGGTGATTTCCTGTATGATTCTCAATCTTTATTCGACTTGTAGTGCCCGAAGGGTTTTCACTATCAAGCCTCTCTCATTTTGGTTTTTCTCTCAACTTATAGCTGCCTCAAGGTGCCCGTGAAGGTTTTCACCGATAAGACTCTCTCATTTTATTACTTTTCTGTCGGGGATCAGAGTGTTATTCCCGACTTCCGTTTGCATGACTTGGAATCTTTTGAAGACTGGTCAAAAGGTCTCTCTTTAGACCATAACGTGGGGTTTTGGATAGTGCTAGAAAGAAAAGGTATTAGCGGCTCAAACAAATCAATTTGGGTTCAAAATTTACAACCTTCGGAACCAGATTTCTTTACATCAAACACAACCTCTGTCCCAGTTTCTTGCTTGGGGATTTTTTTATTTTTTTTACACTATGACCGAGCCGTGAAGCGCCTACGTATCCTCTTTGAGGAATCAGGTCAAACGTAGTTCCCAATTCCCTTTTTTTTTCCTTTCCACTTATTTATTATTTTCTTTTCTTTTTCTTTTTATTTTTCTTTCTCTTTTGCTCATTTCTCCTTTCTCTTTTGTTGTTTTGTTATTTCTATTGTTTTCTTTTCCTTTTCTTTTTCTTTATCTTCCATGCTTGTGTTTTCTAATCATTGCTACTAATTCTGAACGAGGGGTATGAAAGAAAACCAATAAGGCTCAAAGGGTTAACGAAGGATAAAGTGTTTAGATAGAAGAATAAAATGTCTTCGTCATTCCAATCTTCAAAACATGTCAAGCACAAACAACGGAATTAAACATTCGCCATATCTCCTGATTGTGCCGGACTTGATAACCATGCCCACACGCTCGCCTTTTCATTTGTCATTTTCAAAGCACCGTTAGGCAATACTCTTACTTTCATTACCATGACCGGCCCTCTTGGCAATATGGCTAACTTGCTCTTATGGGTTTTTTTCTTTTTTTTTTTCTTTATGTTTTACTTGCCCCAGTTTCACATGGCTCAGGCTTCAAAGGATCTCAAGCTGTTCCTATTTCCCTTAAGTGTCCCGATCATCCCCCAATGACTTTATAATTAACTCTTAAGATTAGGCCCAAACTGTGCGTGCATATCATGTCACTAGAATTGGCGTTGAAAAAGGACAAAACAAAAGGATAAAAAGAACTAAACAAAGAAGATGACCGGAGGTAACAAAAGACCAGAATTTGCATTACACAAGTGGTGAAACGGTTCGTATAACGAAACAAGCAAAACAACTGGGGTACAACCTTGGAACAAACCCTAAAACAACCCTAGACCACATTAAACAAACCACTATGACAAAAATGGAAGGATAAGAGTGTTTGATACAAGACAATGTCAGGATTACAACCCTGCAAATAACCCGAACAACAAAAATGATAACAAAATGAACCACCAAAACTCCTCCCTGACCAACCAAGAAAGGAGCGTCTTTCCAATTGCCAAGCTCGGCATCTTAGCCACTGAATTCGGCATCAACATTACTGGGACCTCCACCAACTTCCATCTCATTGTTCTTAACAAATTGCTTTTGGGTTCCCTTTACGAGCTCGTTCTTAAGAGCAACCTCTGATAGCACTGAAAACTCTGCAACGCGCGGACCTCCAAGGATATCAGAAGACTTCTCAATTCCTTTTCAAAACAAGTCATATTCAACATATTCATCTCATTACGAATAAGCGACGGACTTTGGCTAGTGTCTGTTGCATCTGAATTTTGCATGACAATGTCACTTGCATCAATAAGCTTCTGAATTGCTTTCTTCAGCTTCCAACACTTCTCTGTGTCATGCCCCGGGGCGTCCGAGCAATATGCGCACCTTCGAGAAAAATCAAACTTCTTTGACAGAGGGTTTGGCATTTTTATATGAATCGGCTTCAGCATGTCCAATTGCTTCAACTTTTGGAACAAACTGGCATATGATCCTCCAATAGGGGTGAAAGCCTTTTCTTTCTTCAGCAACCTCTCATTCTTAAATGCTTGATTAGGACGGAAACCTGATCCAGAGGGCTTTCGGTAGGCTTGTGAGGGTGGATAGGCATTTTGTGGAGCTGGGTACTGGGAAAGTGAAGCATGTTTTTGGGAGTCCTGTGGAGAGAAGTGGCATTGGGGAGGGGAGTAGTGTTGGGAGAATATAGTTGGACGATGAGTGATGGAGCTACTCGGGTGGCTGGGAAAGCTGTTATAAGTGGGTAGATATGGAGAGTATGGGGGATCATCCGTTATTGTGTTAGGTGCTTGGGTAAGGACAGAGTTCAAGAAGCTAGGAGGTGGCGGGGGTGGTGTTTTCCCAGTCATCCATGCCTGATACATATCTGCCACATGCTGTCTCAACATTTTCACCTCTTCTACCAATCTGTAGTCCTGTTCAACCAACCGCTTTCGGGCATCGGTACCAACCCACTCAGTTCTGTTGTTCTCTGCCATTGTCTTTTGCCTTTGTGTTGCAGGGAAGCGTTACTTTAGAATCACAACCAACCACCTTTCTAATTATTGAAAGAGGACAAAATGGAAGCAACCTGTTATCGTTAGGGTTTTCAACAGATAAGAAAACACACATTAAGGATGCAATGCAACTAGGCAATTAACCCTTTTCTATCATGCATTTGCTTCAGTTATGTGCGTCATTCCGGCTTCTTGTAATTGCGCTCCCTTTTTCTTTTTCTTTTTCTTTTTTCTCTTTTTTTTTCTTTTTAATGGTGGTCGAATCTTATGTGGATTGCCTACGTATCATGTCCCCGCATGAATCAGACCGGGCGTAGTTCTGCCACATAAAAGGTAAACAACAATAAAACATTTTTGGAATCACTAAAGACGAACAACAGACTCGAAAGTCAAACGACCCACATACTCTAATCAAAAGAAATACAAACTCAAGAAAAATAAAATGACAGATTCCTTCCCCTATATGCCGATTTTAACCAAATCGTTGTTTTTGCAAACGTGGCCCCTTCCCAATTTCACATGAATTTTGAGGTCGGGAAGATTATTTTATGACACTTCACAAACTTGTCCGTTCTTTTACGAAAATAGCCTTTTGACAACTGAAAGATACTCTAAGGCTATCTCGGCAAGAACGGTTTAAGACACCGTCGAAGCTGGCTCGACTTAAAAAAATTTAAACGATATTCTTGACCACTGACTCTTTTTCTTATTATTTTCAAATTAAAATAAAAGACCGGGTTTTGCCAACGCGGCCTTTTGGCACCTCGGGGACGAAGATTTTAAGGCTGCGTTAGCTAACAGACCAAAATCCTAAAAACATGACCAAAGGTGGCCGTTTATGCAAAGTCAGCCTTCCAGCATCCTTTTTGGGAACATTCGGCTATTTCTGACAAAAACAGCATCACCCAACTCTATGACGAAAAATTAAAATTTTTGACATTTTCTGGCTATTTTTGCAAAAAGGGAGGTTGGACTCGATGAGGGTTGCCTACGTATCCCACACCCTGTGAGAATCAAACCGGCGTAGTTCGGGCAACGACAATAAACTAATTTTGACAACAAGGCTTGTTTAAATAAATTACCCTAAAAAAACATTTTTTTTCTTTTTCACGAAATTTTGGCAAAGTTCGCCGGTAACTCGGAATTATCTCTCTACACTGCTATTTTTTTTTCATTTTTTTTTTCAATATTCCAGTATTTTCAGAAGCCGGTCAACATGCAAGTCTGCAGCAAATAAATGCATAAAACAAACAGGATGCAGCAGGATGGTCTTTTTTTATTTCAGGTCGCTTGTCCTAGACGGACCCAACCCCTGTGTTGAGTCCCCTAAGTCAAGTGCACATAATGCAAATAAGCGTTCCTACTAGGGATCCGGCATGAGATTTTGTTATACTAGGTTTATCTTGGGTGTTTGTTCTAGACCTGGCTTACCCGAGCGGACAACTCGAGCCGAGGATGGGAACTGCGTACCGGTAACCAAAAGATCATCCGGTTTTGCAACTCCTCCGAATCTTCGCTCTATTTTGGGATATGACACTAACAGAAAGAAGTCACGACCAGTGTGCACTCCTCAAGAGAGAGAAGAGAGAGATTTCGTAGCAGTTTATATATACAGTTCAGATAATATCAAAGCGGTAAGAGCAACATTTTGCACATTTAGGCTAAAACATGTAATAAAATCAGATAATAAATAAATCTAAATAATAACAATTAATATAAGCTCTAATTCTGAACCCTGAACCAGAGATTCTGGGTTCGTTCCCCAGCACAGTCGCCAGAGCTGTCACACCTCCTTTTTCACCCGCGCCGCCGCAAAGGGGCGTAGAGGGGAGTTTTTCCAATTAAAGGACAATCGAAATAGGATTTTATTTAAAGATTCAGAGTCGCCACTTAGGAGATTTGTGGTGTCCCAAGTCACCGGTTGAATCCCGAATCGAGGAAAAGAATGACTCTGTTTAACAGTCTGCGCACTAGAAATCCGAATAAGGAATTCTGTTAATCGGGAGAAGGTGTTAGGCATTCCCGAGTTCCGTGGTTCTAGCACGGTCGCTCAACTGTCATATTCGGCTTGATTATCTGATTTTATACAATTATGAACCTATGTGCAAATTTTAACTGTTTACCGTTTTTGTTATTATTTATTCAAAGAATTGTAACGTCGTGAGAATGCATCTCGAATTGCGCCACATAAATGTACCCACAATTTTCGATACGTTCCAACTTCGTTGAGATTTGGATTTGGGTCACATAAATGTGCACCCGAGTTTAGGAAGATAACATTATTAAATGCGCGCCTAAAGATACTAATGCATTGTTATTTTGAGAAAAGCCGTAAAGTTCGCTATGCGGCCTGTCTCGAAATCTAAGCATTTGAAATAACTGTCCGTTGAGGGCCCCGCAGTTTGTGTATTCTTGTTTGTCGAGGCTCGTCTCATTCATTATTTTTTAAAGGAATTTGCAATATCATGGAAATGCATCTCGAACCACGTCACAATCAATGTACCCGTGATTAGCGACACATTTCGACTTCGTTGAGATTTGGATTTGGGTCACATAAATGTGCACCCGAGTTTAAGAGAGTAAATTATTTAAAGCGCGCCGGAAGTGACTTGCGCGTTGTTATCTTTTGGGGAAGGCCGTGAAATTTTGCTAAACGGCCCATCCCTAAGTCTAAGTATTTTAAAACAAATATTTATTGAGGGCTCCACAATTTTATATTTTTTATTCGGCGATGCTCATCTCATTTTTTATTCAAGGATATCCTAAAGTGACTATGATTTTCTATTTATTGGTCTCTCAGAATAAAGAAAAATCCTAATCAATTAGCATTAAAAGTTCGGGCTTCAAATTCAAGTCCGGGTCCAAACAAAGGAAAACACGAACCCGCTACCTAACTTAAGATCCGCCGCCTGCCGTTGTAAATGTTAACAAACCAGCTACCATTTCGATCCAGTTCAACTTTAGCTTTATTATATGAATTGGATTATTGGAGTTAACTATGTGGAATATAAAGCCTTTTTGTAGCTCTTTTTGCGATTTGTTGAAAAATGCATCAATGCTTAAAACTGACATCAAGCTAACATTAATCACTAACATTCGAGAACTAACATTAGTTAATAACATTATTTACATTGCTATTTAAAATGATGTTATTTACTCAAGTGAACTCGCGATTTCAGAATTAGACCTATTAAACTAACTTGCTGATTTCCATAAACTATTTGAACATGTTTTGTGACATAAAACTATTTAAAACTGTTTCACAACTACTGAACAAAAGAATTAAATACAGTACATTTCATATCTAGTAATCACCAACTAAGATTAATTACAATTGATATTTCATGCTCGTAGAAATAGATTCAATCATTCCAGTTTATGCATTTCAAAATCATTCCAATACATACTAGGAAATATCAAATGAAATACTGCTTATACATCAAATTAAACACAAAGAAACAGTTATTTTCAGGAATCCATTCCAACAACTCTTTACTTCCTTTCCTTTTAATTTGAGAGTTGTAGAACATGTACCTGGATAACGGAAATACAAGAAGTGAAGGAGCGGTCAGCAACAGTAATAGCCAGCAACAACGAGTAAACAGAACACTCAGTGACAGATTTGAAAACCAACAGGGTTCCAGCAACACCCAATGAAAACAATACCCAATAACCAATAGCAAACTCAGGAAGAACCAATTGAAACCCCAGAAATACCAAACAGCACCCCAATGAAACAGCAACAGTACTAGTTCTGATATTCAGCAGTAAAAGAAGAAACTCACTTTTCAACTTCTTAGCTCTCCAAACACTGCCCCTTTTGGATTAAAAACCAGCCTGTTTTTTTTTTACTCTCAAATTACTGAACTTTTAAATGTTAAATATCCAGCCTAGACTCTAAGAAAACTAGAAGAGAAACGATTTTCTTCCTCCAAAAACCAGCCCCGAAAAACTGAAAGAGAACCAATCTCTTTTTTTTCTCTCCAAAAACCCGTGCCCTTTTCTGTCTTGAAATGACCCTATTTATAACCCAAAAGAGGTATGGGCAACATATTTTAATCAATCCTTTTTTAATCTTTTCATACCATTATGTTTTATTCCCCACTCTTGCATGTCTTATCCCCCACTATATTAAACAAATGTATTAATTCTCACTACCACATGTCTTTTCTTTATTTAATTCCCTTATTCCCCACTATTGCATGCTTTATCCCCCACTATATTAAACAATGTATTAATTCTCACTACCACATGTTTTTTCTTTATTTAATTCTCTTATTCCCCACTACTGCATGCTTTGTCCCCCACTATATTAAACAATGTATTAATTCCCATTACCACATGTCTTGTCCCCCACTATGTATTAAATAATGTATTATTTTAATATTATTAGTACTTAGTGGGCAGAGCACTCAAATTAATCATTTTTTAAAATTTAAAATCCCGAAAATGCCCCTGAAACTACTGAAATTACCATTCTACCCCATCAGCTATATCCAATCCTCCTAAGTCAATTAACCAAACTTTAGCAGCTATAACCAATTCATCTAATCAATTTCCAATTAATAATCAAACTCTGTTTGACTGAAGAGTGGTCAACGGGCAGCTGGTGACACTGACAAAGAAGAAGAAGCAGCGACCATGGCGGACTGGCTGTGCAGGTCGTGACTGGAGGTGAACGACGACGAGGCCAGCCATGTACATGGGAGCTAGAGATAGAGGGGTCGTTTAGGACGATGGGTGAGGCAGCAGAGGTGAAGCAGCAGCAGCAACAACGTTCGTCGCTTGGTTGCTGCTGGACGTGAGGAGCAGTGACTGACGAAGGCGGAGGGCAACCATGGACGTGGTCGTTTGGACGACGCTAAAGAAGGTGATGGAAGCTGTGAGCAGCTGCGGCGGCTTGGGGTCTGCTAGGGTTTCATTGTCTAGGAAGAAGAAGGGGTGGGGTGTCGGGGGTCTCGAAGAAGATGAAGGAGGAAGGGGCAGCCATGGGAGCTTGAGGGGTTGGTTGGAGAAGGAGAAGAAGGGGGGGCGTTGTTTTAGGGTTTTATGTAGGTTAGGGGTGTTTTAGAAAAATGAAAAAAATGAAAAAATGGAAGAAAGGGGGGTGTATGGGTTAGGGGAGGACCGGGTCGGTTGGTTTTTTGGGTTGGATAAGGGGTTATTTGGTTTGGGCCTGGTTGATTTAATTTAAAAGGTGGCCTAGTCCGATTTTCTTCTTATTTCCATTGCTTTTTTTTCTTCTTTTATTTTTCTTTAAATAAAACTAAAATTCTAAAAATCCTAAATTAGCCTATAGAACTAAATTAATTTATAAAAGTGTTAATTAACTCTTAATAACAATTAACACACAATTAAATAGCAATTACGATAAAATCACACAATTTGGACATTAAATGCTAAAAATACAACGTACATTATTTTAATGATTTTTTTGTTCTTGTAAAACAAACTTAATTGCTCCTAGTTGTAGAATTAAATCCTAAATGCAAATGCGACATATTTTGTATTTTTTATTAATTTAATAAATAAACATGCACAGACAAAAACAAATAATTATCCAAAAATGCCACGAAAATTCTCAAAATGGCACACAAAGGAAAATTGTTTTATTTTGAATTTTTTGGGAGTAATTCTCGTATAGGGCAAAAATCACGTGCTCACAGGTTTTAAGAAATTTTAATGTTTGATCTTGTTGGTATCGGGTCCGTATTTTGGTTCCGGAGTCCGGTACAGGTTCAATATAATATTTAAGACTTGTCTGTGAAGTTTGATGAAAAACTAAATTGGTTTGAAGTGGTTCGGACGACCTATTGAGAAAATAAAAATTTCAAAGTGTTCTTGAAAATTTCATTTGATTTGGTACTAAATTTGTGGTTCTAGGTGTTATTTTGGCAATTTGATCACGCAAGTAAGTTCGCATAACATTTTAAGACTTGTATGAATGTTTGGTTTGGAGTCCCGAGGGCTCCGTTGAGTTTCGTACAAACTACAGAGTGATTTGAACTTGGAAAAATTTGTTGGTGTAACTGATCAAGTTGCACGCCTCTGATCCCGCATTTGCGGGATCAGGTATCGCAATTGTGACCTCTGAGGTGTCCGCATTTGCGAGGAGAAACTAGGCTAGCAGTGTTCGCAATTGCGAACTTCTTTCGCATTTGCGAAGGGAGTCTGGGAATGGCAGGCATCGCAATTGCGATCAATTGGTCGCAATTGCGGAATATCAGGCTCGCATTTGCGAGACCTTCTTCACATTTGCGATAAAAGTAGGAATGGGGGACCTTCGCATTTGCGATAGGTTCTTCACATTTGCGAACCCAAGGTCGCAAATGTGACACCTGCAACTGATCAAAATGACTTTTGGACGGGATTTTTCATTCATTCTTCAAATTCTCAAAATCTAAAATACAAGAGGTGATTTTCCAAAGACTTATTATTCCCCCAATCATAGGTAAGTGATTCTTAACTAGTTTTTTTCAATCTTTCACTTCTTTTTACAAGATTTCAACCTAGAATCTGGGTTTTCATGGTGGAATTGGAGATTTTTAGGTAGAAACTAGGGATTTCAAAATTTAGGATTTAGACCTCAAATTGAGGCCGGATTTCAAAACCAATTGTATATTCGGGCTCGGGGGTGAATGGGTAATCGGATTTTGGTCCGAATTCTGGATTTGGACCAAGCGTACCCGGGTGTTGACTTTTGTTGACTTTTTCAATAATGACCTAAATTGAGTCCTTTGTTATCATAGGTGATTCCTAAGGCTTATTTTGAAACGTTTGGTTGGTAATTTTCTAGATATTGTTGGTTTAGAGGTGTGTTTGAAAGGCAAAATTAAGATTGAATTTTTGAGTGGCCTTTGGTTCGAAGTAAGTGGCTTGCCTAACCTTGTGTGGGGGAACTCCCCTTAGGATTTGGTAATGTTTGATATATGAGCGTCGTGTACGTAAGGTGACAAGTACGTACACGGGCTATTTGTTGTAAAACTCCATTTTTTTCACTAAGTCATAGACATGTTTTCTCTTGTTTGAATTACATTAGCATATATACTGTCCTGTTTAGATTAGAAAATTATGCCTATATATTTTAACTGCCTATTTGAACTCAATACAGCATGTTTAGCGATATTACCTGGTTTTCTTGGTTTGAACTTAAATCCAAACTGTAGCTTTTCTTGCTGTGACTGTTAATTATATTGGTTGAGTTACATATTTACTTTGGGACTATGGAACGGTATTTCGGGAGATCTCCCTGTACTGCATATTTACTTTGGTACTACGGAACGGTATTCCGGGAGATCCTCCAGCACTGCATATTTACTTTGGGACTACGAAATGGTAATATACAGTTTATTGTGATGCATCGCGAGTTGGACTCAATACGGTATTGATATAGGACCGTAGGGTGATTGCCTACACATCCAGACAGCTAAAGGTGCATAAAAAGAACTATCCTATCCACGACCTTAAGTTAGCTGCTATTGTTCATGCCTTGAAGATTTGGAGGCACTATTTGTACGGTGTCCCTTGTGAGATCTACACTGATCACCGGAGTTTGTAGCATACGTTGAAGCAGAAAGATTTTAATTTGCATCAGAGGAGGTGGTTAGAGCTGCTTAAGGATTATGATATCACTATTTTATACCACCAGGGGAAGGCCAATGTGGTGGCAGATACTTTGAGTCATCGGGAAGAGAGTTTGGGGAGTTTAGCTTATCTACCAGCAGTAGAGAGCCCCATGACATTGGATGTTCAGGCCTTAGCCAGCCAATTTGTGAGATTGGACATTTCTGAGCCTAGTCGAGTATTGGCTGGTGTGGTCTCTCGGTCTTCTCTTTATGATAGTATTAGGGGGCGTAAGTATGATGACCCACATTTTCTTGTCCTTAGGGACACGGTCCAGCACGGCGATGCTAAGGAAGTCACCATTAGGGATGATGGTGCATTGAGGATGCAGGGTAGGCTATGTGTGCCTAATCTAGATGGCTTGAGTGAGTTAATTCTTCAGGAGGCTCACAGCTCACGGTACTCTACTTATCCGGATGCCGCAAAGATGTATCAGGACTTGAGGCAGCATTATTGGTGGCGTAGGATGAAGAAGGACATAGTGGAGTATGTTGCTTGGTGTCTAAATTGCCAGCATATGAAGTATGAGCACCAACGTCCGGGTGAGTTGCTTTAGAAGTTAGAGATTCCGGAGTAGAAATGGGAGCGGATCACTATGGATTTCTTTGTTGGACTCCCACAGACTCAGCATAAGTTTGATGCAATTTAGGTGATTGTGGATAGACTGAACAAGTCAACTCATTTCCTTCCTATGATGACTACCTATTATTTCGAACAACTGGCTCGAGTTTATATCTGGGAGATTGTCAAACTTCATGGCGTGCCAGTATCTATCATCTTTGATCGAGGTACGCAGTTTATATCACGGTTCTGGAGAGCTGTACAACATGAGTTGGGTACTCGGGTGGAGTTGAGCATAGCATTTCACCCTCAGACGGAAGGGTAGTACGAGCGCACTATTTAGATTCTTGAGGATATGCTATGTACGTGTGTGATGGAGTTTCGAGGTTCTTGGGATCAGTTTCTGCCACTTGCGGAGTTTCCCTACTACAATAGTTACCAAACCAACATTCAGATGGCACCGTATGAGGCTCGGTATGGTAGGCTGTGTAGGTCCCTAGTGGGTTGGTTCGAGCGGGGCGAGGTTAGATTATTGGGCACCGACATGGTTCATGATGCCTTAGAAAAGGTGAAGGTGATTCAGGACGAACTTCGCATAGCCCAGTCTAGACAGAAGAATTATGCAGAGCGGAAGGTTCGTCATGTGGCATTCATGGTCGGGGAGCGGGTCTTGCTCCGGGTTTCACCTATGAAAGGCATTATAAGGTTCGGAAGAAGGTCAAGCTGAGCCCAAGGTTTGTTGGTCCTTTTGAGGTATTGCGGCGCGTTGGGGAGGTTGCTTATGAGCTTGCCTTGCCTCCCAGTCTAGCAAGAGTTCATCCGGTATTTTATGTTTCTATGCTCCGGAAGTATCACGGTGATCCGTCTCACGTGTTGGATTTCAGTTCAGTCCAGTTGGACAAGGATCTATCTAATGTTGAGGAGCCAGTAGCTATTTTGGACAGGCAGGTTCGAAAGCTAAGGTCAAAGAACATTGCATCAATAAAAGTTCAGTGGCGGGGTCACTCGGTAGAAGAGGCGATTTGGGAATCCGAGTCAGACATGCGGAGTAGATATCCCCACCTTTTCACTAGCCCAAGTACTTTTTTATGTCCGTTCGAGGACGAACGGTTGTTTTAGAGGTGGAGAATGTGATGATATGATAGGTCATCTTATGAATTAAACCAAATTCTATGTTCCGAGGCCTTAAAAACCTCATTTTATCCCTCTTCGATTTGCATTCGTAAACCAAGCGTGTTTCCAGAAAGCTTTTATTTTGGAAGTTGATAAAAATAAGAATTTTTGCTTAAAAACTTCATTTGAGTTGACTTCGGTCAACATTTTGGGTAAACAGATCCAAATTCATATTTTAACAGTCACAGTGGGTCCGTATCAAAATATGGGACCTGGGCGTATGCCCAGAATCAGAATCTGAGGTCCCTAGCTCGAGTTATGAATTTTTGTTGAAAATTGAGAGTTTAAAAACTTAATGGTTTTTAAGAAATTTTTAATGTTTGATCTTATTGGTATCGGGTCCGTATTTTGGTTTCGGAGCCCGATATAGGTTTAATATAATATATAAGGCTTATCTGTAAAATTTGATGAAAAACAGAATTGGTTTGACGTGATTCGGACGTCTGGTTGAGAAAATAGAAGTTTCAAAGTGTTCTTAAGAATTTCATTTGATTTGGTACTAAATTCGTGGTTCTAGGTATTATTTTGGCGATTTGATCGCGCGAACAAGTTCGTATGATATTTTAAGACTTGTGTGCATATTTGGTTTGGAGCCCGAGGGCTCGGGTGAGTTTCAGATAAGCTACAAAGTGATTTGAACTTAGAAAAATTTGCTGGTGTAACTGAGTAGGTTGCAGGCCTCTGATCTCGCAAATGCGAGATCAGGCATCGTAATTGCGACCTCTGAGGGGTCTGCATTTGCGAGCTAATTCTTGCATTTGCGAGGAGAAGCTGGGCCAGTGGTGTTCGCAATTGCAAACTTTCCTTCGCATTTGTGAAAGGAGTCTGGGAGTGGCAGGGATCGCAATTGCGGAAGATCAGGCTCGCATTTGCAAGACCTTTTTTGCATTTGCAATGAAAGCAGGAATGGGGAGACATTCGCATTTGCGATAGATTCTTCGCATTTGCGGGGCTCGCGTTTGCGAACCCTAGGTCGCAGATGTGGCACCTGCAACTGTTCAAAATGACTTTTGGACGGGATTTTTGCATTCATTCTTCAAATTTTCAAAATCTAAAAAATAAGAAGCGATTTTCCAAGGACTTCTTCTTCTCCAAATTATAGGTAAGTGATTCTTAACTAGTTTCTTTCAATCTTTTACTTCTTTTTACAAGATTTCAACCTAGAATCTAAGGTTTTCACGGTGGAATTAGGAATTTTTGGGTAGAAACTAGGGATTTCAAAATTTGGGGATTTAAACCTCAAATTAAGGCCGGATTCCAAAATCAATTGTATATCCGGGCTCGGGGGTGAATGGGTAATCGGATTTTGGTCTGAATTCCGGGTTTGAACCAAGCAGGCATGGGTGTTCACTTTTGTTGACTTTTTCAATAATGGCCTAAATTGAGTCCTTTGTTATCATGGGTGATTCCTAAGGCTTATTTTAAAATGTTTGGTTGGTAATTTTCTAGATATTGTTGGTTCTGAGGCGTGTTTGAAAGACAAAGTTGTGATTGAGTTTTGAGTGGCCTTTGGTTCGAGGTAAATGACTTGCCTAGCCTTGTGTGGGGGAACTCCCCTTAGGATTTGGTACTGTTTGATATATGAGTGTCGTGTACGTGAGGTGACGAATACGTACACGAGCTATTTGTTGTAAAACTCCATTTTCACTAAGTCATAAACTTGTTTTCTCTTGTTTGAATTACATTAGCATATGTACTGTCTTGTTTAGATTAGAAAAGCATGCCTACATTTTTTAATAGCTTATTTGAACTATGTGTAGCATGTTTAGCGGTTTTACCTGGTTTTCTTGGTTTGAACTTAAATCCAAACTGTAGCTTTTCTTGCTGTGACTGTTAATTATATTGGTTGAGTTGCATATTACTTTGGGACTACGGAACGGTATTCCGGGAGATCCCCCGACACTGCATATTTACTTTTGGACTACGGAACAGTATTCCGGGAGATCCCCCTGTACATTTATATTTGGGACTACGAGACGGTATCCCGGGAGATCCCCCTGTTGCTATTACTATATTCTGAGTTGTTGGCTTCCTTTGAGTTCTATTCCTGCTAGATTTTCTTATTTATTTTACCGTAATATTTCCTTCTGTATTGTTTCACTATATTATTCCAGTAGGGCCCTGACCTGATCTTGTCACTACTCGATCGAGGTTAGGCTTGGCACTTACTGGGTACCGTTATGGTATACTCATGCCCTTTCCTACACATGTTTTCCGTGTGCATATCCAGGTACTAGCTATCTGCCTCGAGTATAGTTGTGTGGTTGCTGCTTCAGGAGATTTCAAGGTACATCTGCCCACGTATGCAGACCTCGGAGTCCCCTTCTATCCCCTATGTTCATTTTTCTTCTTTTCCATAGAAATGATGTATAGAAGAGTTAGGACTTCACAGAAGTTTGTGACATTACGACATTCCGGGTTTTGGGAAAGATGATTATTGTATATGCCGAGTTGCACCGTTTCTGCTTATTAATTATATCTGTTAGCTGTTATCCTTGTGTATTATTTTATTTCCGCAATATTAGACACCTAATCGTAGAGACTAGGTGTCATCACGACAGTTCACAGAGGGAGAAATTGGGTCATGACAGTATATATTCGTAAAAGGATTTAAGTTATATGTATTGTAAGTGTGTATAATTTTAAATTCTATCAGTATAATTTGGCCCGTTATTAAAAGTTACCTATCTTTGATTGTAGATAATTAACCAATGCTTATTTTGATAAATTTATTTATAATTACCTTTTAAATATATATTAACAATGTAAATAATCTTATAATATCAATGAATAGAAACTTAAGCCGGTGTGAGTGATTTATTTCAAGCACTAGCACAACAGAAATTAAGAGAAAGAAGCATGGAGTTCTTCTAAAAATTAAAAAAAATGTGGAAATTCCTTCCACATTGGGGAACTAAGGAAGGCCGGAAGAGAAGTAGTGAACAGAGGGCACTCTAAAATTTAAATTTTATGGGTCTAACTTATAAGATTTTTAGTATTAATCATATTATATTTTTATAGTTATGAATAATATCTATTACTATATAATATAATTACAATTTTAATCACTATTTATATATAAATTCATGTTTCGCGTGGAAACCGAACGAATCTTATCGTATGGAATTAATGTTCTAATAACTCGTGATATCACTTTTTGGGTCTAGGAATAATTATGAATAGACAAAATAAAGTGCAGAAGCTACCTACGTAGGTGCATTAACCCTTTTGCATAAAGTTGTAACAAAAAGAGGTCAATACTCATCAGCTTTATGCGAGGTGTTACTGGCTTTTATCACATGAAAATAAACTATTGACATTTTGAAAAATGAAAACAATCCTCACTTTACTTTCCGTCCTACAAACTTTTGGATAACTTTATAATGCAATCCAGTTTAACTCCTAGACTAGAATGTTAGAATCCAATATGGAATAAAATAACTTGCAAAGGATCAAAGTCTTGGAAAGATCATTGTATTACATATCGTACTACTGAAATCTGTATATTTTTTCAAAAAATATATTTTTAAATGATTTAAGTTATATACATTGTTAATATAAAAAAATTATGCTATTAGTATTATTCTACATAATTACCAATCGATGCTTATTAAGTAGAGATAATCTCTGCAATTACATTTTATTTGACCTGATTTATTACATCACATAAGACTTAAATCCATCGTACTAAGCCAAAGTCAATTCCCGTTGTCGTCACGCTTGACTCGGCTCCAATGAAAAGGAAATCAAAATCCGGACAAATGGCCAAATCTTTACTGATTAAAATAGTGTCTTCATCTCAGATTTTTCTCTGTTGAATTCCATTTTTCCTTTCATTTTTCTTTTCAAGTTTTGATAATCTTGTGATATTTCCGAGTCATTCTATCTTTACATTACCTTTTTCTTTAAAGTCATAATCCTTTTTATGTTCCCATCAATTATTTTAAAAAAACTTATGTCTCTATTTGCAATAAATTTTAATAAACTGGAATCACAAAAAAGTAATTTGATTAATCAATTGTTAGTATAATTTTGTTTGTTCCTTTGATTCTTCTCTCCGAATTATTCTTCCTGACGCGAGGACGGGAGCTCGCCCCTCTTTTTTTTTTTTTGTAATATTAGAAAAAGCGGGCTCTTACTTATTCAGGGGGAATGAAAGACAAATGAAGGGATCGAAGGGCTTTATGAGAGTTTTTCTGGAACATAAGATAATGTAGACTTTCTTAGGATATATTTGATATCCATGAGAATATGTCATAGATCTTTTAGATCAATTTAAAAACTCATGGTCCATTTCTTAGAAGATCCCAATCACACTTGGGAAATTTCGTGAACCAGTTCTTTTTTCTTCTAGAGATATTGATGGCTTGTTCAATGAAAATTACATTTTTCGTCTCCGACGCATACGAGTTGTAAATGCCGTCATGATTTGGAGACAATGGTCGTCTCAAAATGCCACCGGCCATGTATTGACATATTTGACAATAATATATTGTTGTATTTTGTTAGAACGTTTTGTTGGTGTGTGAAAAAGTTCCACATAAAAAGTAGAAAAGAAAAATAAATTACTCATAAGGAATTGGATACTTTTAATAGGGTGAGGTTTTTTGGGGGGAACAGTGCGGGTTTGGTCCAAAGCGAACAATTTCACACCAAGTTAAGAGTATTTTTGGGCTGTTTTAGCCCAACAAACTGGTATTAGAGCCAATAATTTAGCGAGACGCGTATGGAGATGGCTAAGTAGGGTGGCGTAGTGTCCGGCTTAGTGTCTTTGCCCGTCTATGGGTCGGTTCACTACCTTTACTCATAGCTTCAAAGTTGCATGCACAATCTCTCCTTGGGTTTCGGTGACCATAAATACTCGAATCATGTGGGTAGCACACAATTAGTCTCCAAATTGTTGAGTGTGTGTAAACAAAGCTCACATCGAAAGTAGGAGATCTTTTGGGAAAAATCGTGCGAACTTGGTCCAAAGCAGACAATATCACATCATGTTAAGAGTATCTTTGGTTCGTTCTAGCTTAACAAGTTTCTAACTATTTTGAGAGATCAAAATTAATACTTCCAGAAGGGTAGAGAAAAAATATATTATTATTTCTTTCTCTTTCACTAGTGTCTGGGTATATAAGAAAGTAGCTTTATATATAGGTCAATAAGTTATATTTATTCATAACAGACATGTCCCTATATTCAAACGCCAGCTCTATTTATAACATACATGTTCTCAGATTCAACCGAAATACATTGTTAGTTAGCAATACCTTATTCTTGTTAGAAATTCAAAATAATCTCTAATATTTGTCTTGAATTTTGTACGTAGGTGGTTGATCCAATATTGAATGTTAAAATTCAAATTTCGAAATGCAAGATTTCAAACTTGTACTTTAAATATTAAAATTCATAAGAATAAGTGTTCCTAGAAAGTTTCAAAAATACAAGATGGATAACTAAAGAATATACTTACGAGCACCAATTGTTCACACAACCAAATAATTTAATTTTAGAAGTCATAAATTAAAGTAAGACTACGTATCAGTTACTTATCGTTAGTTATAAAAGATTTTCGTGATACACATATCTTGTATTTATTTATTTATTTGATATAAACTATGGAGTACGGGCAAGTTTTTTTTCAATAACCTAAGTTGAGAAGGAATTGGATTTTACACCGCAAATGAAATTTTTTTTATATATATATTAGCAAAGGGAAAAAAATATGCTAGCCTAGGGACCTTTTTGTATGGGTCCAAATTTGACCGACCACGACCGACAACGAGTACGACGATTGACGGAGCCTCCTTGAATTGACGTCCTGAGGGAGACGACCCTGAGACAAACCAGAGACCGGATGACCTTTGTAATAATGTATGGCCATTAGGGAAAATTAGGAATATTCCTATCCATAGCATGAGTAGTTAAAGCAAGTGAATTATTTATACCGTTTCCAGAGTAGGGTCCGCAGCTCAAATAAAAGCCATGAAATAAGTAGTTGGTAAATTAAAATTAGAACTAGCACGATTTGTAGAATTAGAAGCCTTTGCACAATTTGCTTCTGATCTCGATAAAGCTACTCAGAATCAATTGGCAAGCAACGATTACGTGAATTGCTTAAACAATCCCAATCAGCTCCTCTCGCGGTAGAAGAGCAGATAATGACTATTTATACCGGAACAAACGGCTATCTTGATTCATTAGAAGTTGGACAGGTAAGGAATCGAATATTCCTTGTATTTTATCTTTTGCAGTTTAGAAGAGTTTCTCTCTTAGTATAAAAAGAGGACAATAATCTTGTAACGGGCATTCCGAACTCTGGAGACAGTACTATTTACGAATAAAAAGAAACCTCGTGACCTATCCTCTATTTATCTATCACCCTTTCTAGAGATTATTATTCTCAGCTAAGATTTACCCTTTCTTCTTTGATTGATTTGTTCAAAAGAGTTTTAATTATCTTTTGAGTCAAACAATTTGGCGCCGTCTGTGGGGATTTCTATAGCTGAAATCGTAGGTTTCATCTCGATTCTTGAGAGTAATAATCACTTTTCTTCAGCTTCATAAAAGCTAACGATGGCGGGAAAGGGAGAAGCAAGGCTAAAGGCAGTAGTGGGTGTCACAAACAACCTCCTAAATTCCCTCAACGAAGCCAGTGGAGAAGACAATGAGAATGCAACGCCAAGTGTTACACCCAAAAGGGAGATCTCACCTCCTCCGCACGGGGATATAACGACCTTACGCGAGAGGGAAACTTCAATATCCGCAGTAGGAGAAGTGCCACCGACTGTTAAGAGGCTACTAGAAGAATGGTTAACGAGTACCTTGACCAACATGCTCGAGAAACCCATTCAGGGAGGTATCAAAGACGTGCTACCCACAGAAACCACAGCTGCTGTCGATGAGCCAAACGCTACACGAATAGGTAACACCCGTACTGTTGCTGATATAGGCAACTATGCACTCATGACCATCTTAAAGAAAATGGAAGAGATGGAAAATTAGAACAAAATACTCCTCGACCAGATGAAGGAACATCAGGGGAGGGTATACCAGGCGCTCCAAAGTTGTTACCAAAACGCGATGTGAGTCGATTCGTCAAACAGCCATACAGCGAAAAGGCAGCTCCCTATTCTATTCCAAATACCTTCAAAAGACCGTCATATTTGAAAATATACGATGGGACCACGGACCCGGAGGATCACTTAATCCATTAAGTTACCGCAGTAAAAGGTAATGACCTAGAAATTGTATGTGTTGCTGAAAAAGTTAGGCGAAACTCTGATGGAGGGAGCATTGACATGGTATTCCCAACTACCACCACGATCGATATTGACGTTCGAAGAGATGGCAGATATGTTCTCCACCGCTCACACGAGAGCGAAAAAGGTCGAGGCTAGGGTCAATGATATCTTCGCCGTCAGGCAAATGACGGCCGAGGGACTTCGGGATTTCCTAGCCCGATTCAACAGAGTAAGGAAGAGCCTACTGAACGTGTTAGAAGGGATAGCAGTAACAGCCTTTCAAAATGGGCTAAATAGAAATGGGTCAAAAGCGACCAACTAACTACTCAGTAGACTCATGAAGTACCCCCTACCACGTGGGAAGAAATCCACAACGCCTATTGCGCCGAAGTGAGGGCAGACGAGGATGACCTAAACGGCTCGCTTCAGCAATTAACATCGGTCCAGACCGAGACGAGGAGAGATCGACGTAACGACGGGCGAAGGCATCAATTGCCACATTTCAATCGAGAAAGGCATCAGCCTTATATTCGAACACCCAATCCGCTTCCTCCACGACATGCGGATGTCGTGCCCCGACACACCGCACCCCTCCGCAACGAAAGAGGTATGCCTCCATTGCTATCTGCTCATAACTTTTGTGTTTCCCCTTCAGAGATAGTGTACGCACTGGAAAAGCTTGGCACAAAGGTTCAGTGGCCGCAAAAGATGAAATCGGATCCGAGCACTAGGAGGTCGAACGTCCTATGTGAATTCCACCAGGAGAGAGGACACAAGACCAAAGACTGCATAGGTCTGCGACAAGAAGTAGTAAGGATGTTAAACCAGGGATACCTGAAAGAACTGCTGAGCAATAAAGGACGGGCCAACTTCGCTCATGGGCGCAACCAACCTCAAGGACCTCCAAAGCCACCATTACAACTCATACCAAACAAATGATCATTGGCGGCGGCAACGATACGATAATCAACCATGTGAAATTCACCACCACACATAAACTCAAACGGACAGTTGCCCACGAACGGTATGACGACCTCGAAGACAGTATCATCTTCGATAAGTCGGATACCGATGATTTGTCTTTCCCTCACTATGATGCTTTGGTTATAACTTTACGCATCGCGGATACCGATGTGAAAAGAATAATGGTGGATGATGGAAGTGGTGCATGTATTGTTCACCCACGAATCCTCGTGCAGATGAGACTCGAGGATAAAATAATACCGCATTGCATAACACTAACGGGTTTTAATAATTTAGTGGAGCGAACATCTGGAGAAATAGTGCTACCCGTCCTGGCAGGAGGGGTCATCCTGGAAATGACATTCCACGTCATGAATCAGGAAACAGCCTACAACGCCATCATAGGACGTCCATGGATACACGCCATGCCAGCCATCCCATCAAGTTTCTATCAATTAATCAAATTTCCCACCCCACAAGGGATATTCAGCATCTGAGGCGAGCCATGCACCGCCCAAGAATGCTACTAGATCGCCCAAGATTGCACACATACCAAACAACTAAAAGGGGCAAGTGCGGAGGCATAGCAATCAGCCATGTCGGGAGCCAAACCCGACGTACAAGTAAAAGCCATCAAAGACTTCGACATCGTAGAAGCTTGCAAGGAAACCATAGAAGATCTCAATCCCGTCCAATTGGACAATATCGACAGCACAAAAAAGGCTTATGTTGGACACAACCTCTCAGAACCAGGTAAATATTGTGAGTTTTTAACTGACAACGCATATTTGTTTTCCTTTTCCCACTCAGATATGCCAGGAATCCTAAGGGAGATCGCCATAGAGAGGCTGAATCTCGATCCACTTCATCCGCTGATACGGCAAATGAGGAGAAAGTTCAATGCCACCATCAATGAGGTAGTCAGCGAGGAAGTTGATAAATTACTCGCTAACGGTTCCATCAGAGAGTCAAAATACCCCCAATGGGTCGCCAATGTGGTCATGGTAAAAAAGAAGAACGGGAAATGGCGAATGTCTGTCGACTTCACCGATCTAAACAAAGCATGCCCGAAGGACTCCTTTCTATTGCCCCACATCGACCAGCTCATAGATGGACAGCGGGGCACGAACTGCTGAGCTTCTTGGACGCCTACTCTGGTTATAACCAAATTCTAATGGCTGAAGAAGATCAAGAAAAGACAACTTTCATCACTCACTGAGGGACATACTGCTATAAGGTAATGCCATTCGGACTTAAGAACGCAGAGGCCACATATTAAAGACTAGTCACCAAGATGTTCAAAGAACAGCTCGGCAAGACCATGGAGGTTTATATCAACGACATGCTAGTAAAGTTGACAAAGAAAGAGGACCACATCGGCCTTCTGAAGGAGGCCTTCGAGATATTAAGGCAATACAAAATGAAACTGAATCCCAAAAAATGTGCCTTCGGCATAACTTTGGAAAGTTCCTTGGTTTCCTAGTGTCACAAAGGGGTATAGAGGTCAATCTGGATCAGATCAATGCCATCGATGCAATACCGAATATACTGACCAGCAAAAAGTAGGTGCAGAAATTGACAGGACGAGTAGTCGCCCTGTCGAGGTTCATTTCACGATCCTCGGATAGATGTCACAAATTCTTCAATGTGCTAAGCAAAGACCACAGACTGCAATGGAATGAAGAATGCGTTGACGCCCTAAGAAAACTGAAAGCATATCTATCTTCGCCACCACTACTCGTTAAAGCGGACCCGGGAGAACGTCTATTTGTGTATCTAACAGTGTTTGAAGTTGCGGTAAGCGCAGTCTTGGTCCGTGAAAACTAAGGTACGCAATCTCCGATTTACTATATTAGCAAAACCTTAATCGATGCCGAAACAAGGTACCCTCACCTTGAAAAGCTAGCTTTGGCATTAGTCGTAGCTTCACGAAAGCTTAGACCATATTTTCAATGTCACCCCATAAAGGTGGTGACGACCTTCCCCCTAAGAGGGATCCTACACAAACCCGAACTATCAGGTAGACTGGCCAAATGGGTCATAGAATTAAGCGAGCACAACATAAAAACCACGAACTGCCATTAAGTCGCAGGTGCTCGCCGATTTTGTCGCTGATTTTAGCGCAGAAATACTGCCTGAAGTAGAACAGGAAGCACTTCACGCTTCCATGCACACCGACCTCTGGGTCCTTTACACCTATGGCTCCTCTAACGCCTCAGGATCGGGATTGGGACTCGTCCTCGAAGTCCCTACAAGCGAAGTAATTTGCCAGTCCATACGATGCCCTGAGATGACTAACAACGAGGCAGAGTATGAAGTCGTGATTGCAGGTTTGAAGTTAGCCCTCAAATATGGCGCCCGATGGCTCGTCCTCCATTGTGACTCCCAACTCGAGGTGACCCAAGTGACTGGGACTTTCCAAGTTGAAGAACAGAGATTATAGAAGTACTAGTCGGAAATTCACAAACTACTATCGGAATTCGATGAATGCCACCTCGACCAGATACCCAAGGCGCGGAATATCGAAGTAGACGGCCTCGCCTAACTAGCTGCGGCCACCAAAAACATCAACAGGGAAAACGTGGTCACCCTCCTCCACTCCGCAATAGACCATGTTGAGGTACATTCTGTAAACCTAACTTGGGACTGGCGTAACCGCCTTGTAGCATATTTTCAGTATAGAACGCTCCCGCAAGATTAAAATTAAGCCAAAAAGCTTTGGGTACAGGCATCCAGATACAACCTCATAAACGGTAATCTCTACAAACGAACGTTCGGCGGCCCCCTAGCCAAATGTCTTGGGCCAAATCAAACAATGCGAGTACTGGAAGAAGTACATGAAGTGCACTGCAGCATCCACACGGGAAACAATACCCTCGTACGATGCCTCATTCGCACCGGATACTACTGTCCCACCATGAAAAAAAAGTCGCAGACTATGTTAGGAGATGTGAATAGTGTCAGAAGTATGCCCCTATGATACATCAAGCAGGGGAACTCCTTCATTCCGTCACTTCACCATGGACATTCATAAAGTGGGGAATGGACATAGTCGGCCCCCTCCTAGCAGGACGAGGTAAGGTATGTTTCCTTTTGGTTCTAACTGATTACTTTTCTAAATGGGTGGAAGCAAGTGCATACACTCAGATACGTGAGCAAGAGGTCATCGCATTTATATGGAAAAACATAATATGCCGCTTTGTCATCCCCAAAGAAATCAACTACGACAATGGATCTTAGTTCGTCGGGAAAAGAACGACTGAGTTTTGCGAAAAATGGCACATCAAACGAATACTCTCCACGCCATATCACCCTTCCAATATTGGTCAAGCCGAATCCTCCAATAAAGTAAAACTGAATATATTGAAGAAGAAGCTTGAGGATGCTAAAGGGCTATGGTCTGAACTACTACCGGAAATATTATGGGCATACCGCACTATGCCAAAAACCAGCATAGGTGAGATTCCATATTCACTGGTCTGCGGGACTGAAGAAGTGATACCCGTCAAGGTTGGAGAGCCCAGTTTGAGATACTCTAACGAGAGCGGACCAAGCAACGACGAAAGTAGGCTATAAGATCTGGATGAAGTCAAAGAACGGAGAGACATGGCCCACAAAAGAATGTTAGCCCAGAAGCAACAAGTGTAAAGGTACTATAACAAGAGGGCCAAGGTTCGACCGCTCCAAGTCGGAGATTATGTCCTCAAGGCTAAAACACAAGAAGCCAAAGACCCTAATGAGGGAAAACTTGGAACAAACTAGGACGGACCATACAAAATCATAGCCACAGCAAATAAAGGAGCATTCCAGTTAGAAACAATGGAGGGAAAACTACTCCAAAACAGCTGGAATGTTCATCTCAAATACTTCCACTTTAAAAAGAAGGCTTCACCTAAGTCGTACAATTTTTCCCTCACCCGAGTTTTGTCCCAATCGGGTTTTCCCGGGGAGGTTTTTAATGAGGCGGAAAGGGAGAAGCCTTGAGGTTCGACATGTTGTTCATTACCCTGACCCGTCAACATGGTCTTCAAAGCGAAGTAATGTAGGGACTGGATATAGATAATCGTCTCCGTTGTATGTATAGTCATGTGATTCTCACAAGAATATAATCAAATCTCCATTGTATGTATAGAATCATGTGATCCTAACAAGTATATAATCAAACCTCCATTGCATGAACAAAGTCGACATGTCTTCTACGGGAATACGATAAAATCTCCACGAAGAAATGGCCAAGGCCATCGACAAAAATATGAGTTTGACCTCGTTCTAAGTACATCGTGATCCTACTTCGACGACAGTTCGAAGCAACATACCAATGGCCAAGATCATCGACAAAAATATGAATTCGACCTCCTTCGAACTATGACGGGATCCTACTTCGACGACAGTTCGAAGCAATATCCCAATGGCCAAGACCATCAACAAAAACATGAGTTCGACCTCGTTCGAGCTATGATAGGATCCTACTTCGACGACAGTTCGAAGCAACATCCCAATAACCAACTCCATCGACAAAAACATGAGCGACCTTGTTCGAACTACGATGGGATACTACTTCGATGACAGTCCGAAGCAACATCCCAATGGCTAAGGCCATCAAAAAAAAAAGAGGAATCTTCACCCAAAATCTAAATCGACTTAATAAGCTCGACAGGTATCCCGAATATCATAAACATTGTAAAGAAGAGCGAATCGACAAAATATATTTTACATTGCATCAAAATGTTTACACTTGTCTTTACAAACAGGCTCAATTACGCCCTGTGCAAAAACCCCAAACCAAAAGCAAGTACAAACAAAGACTACACATCACCCACAGTGGGGTAAGCATCTTCGTGCCACGAGTTCGAAGCAAGACAGTTCGCATCATCAGAGTTGATGTCATCCCCATCAGGTGAAAAGGGGTCGTACCCACATGCCTCATGAGCTGCATGAGCTTTGGTGTGCACGTCCTAAAACTCCGCCTCAGTTGCCCTCCCCTCCGCATGAAAAGACTTGTACACGTCAAGTCGAGCCTCAGCATGGACCCACAACTCATATAAATGACAAGGAACGACCGGATCGGCTGAGGCATGAGACGTAGAAGGCTGAGAACATCGATTTGCATCCTTCGCCCTCAGCAAGGCCACTTGTCCATTTAACGCAGACAACTCCGCCTCCAGTTCTTTGATATGCCCTTCGAGCCCCGCAACCTTACAACTAGAGGCCTCATTCTCTTCAGCCAGCTCCGACCTGCAAATGTGGAGGGCATTTTCCAAAGATGCAGTTCCAGAGGTAGCTGTCGCCAACTTATCAGTACCGATGCTCAGCTCGCCCTTAATCCCCTCTACCTTCACCGCCTTCGCACTCAACTCAGCAGTCAAACTAGCCACCTTTGCCTGCAAGTCGGCATTTTCGGCCATCAACCCCCTGCTCAACTCAAGCTCGTCATCCTTCACCTTAAGGGAAGCCTCGAGTTCACTATTACGAGTGGCAGTATTCATGAGCTCCTCATCCCGCTTCCTCAACTCTTCTATCTTACGCTCTAGTTGGTCCTCCCGCTGTTTGAGCCCCTCGCGAAACAACTGAAACTCAGGGTCCTGGTGATAAATGTCGGCCATTGCGCGATGCTTAGCACGATACTGATGATATTTGGACGACATCTTCTTGTAAAGGGTCGTCCTTCTCCTCTCCCTACGCTCTCGCTCAATCTCCATGATGAGGGTCTGGCAAAAAAAAGGGAAAAGTTAGAAACAAAATGCAGAACGATGATTACCATACAAACCTAATGACGAAAAGGGAAGGAAAGTCACCTACCCGCAAGGCCATACCGGCGACCTTCTGAGACAACTCCACATCGCTCATCGCCCTAAGCACCTCATCTTCAGGGGCATCACATAGAGGAGCTAGAGCAGATGCCACCTACTCGCCGTTTAGCAGCAAGTTATAGTCCCCCGGGATGACTATGTGACGATCATACCCTTCCGTTCTAACCTCTACATGAGTATGGCGTCCATCGAACTCATTGACATCCCCTGGGTTAACATATGAACCTGAGTCGTCACCCTCAACACAACAGCCTATGACGTTAGACGATACACCACCCTCAACAGAACGTACTAAGCCGGCCCCTAGGTAAACTCCTTCCACTTGAGGATATCTCCTCGACAAAATGGCGTCAGCCATACATACGAGCACGGGCGCCGTCTGTGACGCCCTACCTCTATCAGTGCCCATAGGCACGCACTTCCCAAGCTCTATCCTCCTCCTTTTTCTCAATAACGGCTCGTCCCCATTAGAGGATTCGTCCAAAAGGTGTGAGGCCGGTACTAAAGAAGCCTTCTCCTTCACGACCACGACTCGAGAGGGACCTTCTAATTGAATAGGTTGAGGATAACCCCCTCAAACAGACTCACTCAAAATAAACTCTGTATCCATGGTAGCAACGGCCTATCGAATCGTAGGGACTAGAGCCCTATGCCTGAAAGCTCCTCGACCTGACATCACGAAGGGTCGTATTAATAAACAAGGTCATACGACCAACAAAGTGGTAAGGAAAACATTTACCAGAGGGGACTTTAGGGTCGTAACGCTTCATGAAGGCGGGCCAATCTCGGGTTTCTGTTGCATGAGGCAACAGACGAGCTATTCAATCCCTGATATCCATAATCTGGCGAGGTGGATGCCCCATAGCTGCAAATGGGAAGCAAACGAACTTTATAACGAATACAGATGAAGGAAGAGTATAACGAGTGATGACACTTACGGGTCTCATTCCATCGCTCTGGGAACCTTGTCGAGTCAGAAACGACATGTTCGGTTTTGACAAAGAAGTACTTGTGCCAAAACTTGCGACTTGCCTGGTCATCCGTCCTGACCACCAGCCCTTTAGTACCACGGAGCCTCAAATGCACCATGGTACCCCCATGGAAGCCACGCGTGAACAGGTGCAAAAGGTGGTGGATAGAAATGTTACACTCTGCCAACTCTGCATACTTGGTCAGCAGCATAAGTACCTTGAGCGTATACAGCGAAAGTTGTGCCGGACAAACTTGGTAGAACCTGCAAAACTCTTCCGCTAAGGGAAAGAGAAGAAGAGTATAGCCAATCATGAAAGGGTATTCATAGAAAGTGCAGTACCCAGGTCTGTGGACATCTACAAAATCTCTCCCCGCCGGAACCATATCTACATGAGCGGGAATGCCATACTTTACACGAAGAGCATCAATATGAACTTGCTCTGTCTTAGAGAATACGAGGTCTGGAGTAGGAGGGGCTTCTTTAAAGAAGTCACTACGAGATAAGGGATACCTCGGTAGTAGCTCCTCCACCATAGGAAGGTTGTCACCCTCTTTCACCACCGTATCTTCACCGCCAGAAGAGGGCGTCGTGGATAATAGGGTGGCATCAGGAACCTCTTCACGAGAACGACGGGACTTTGGCATAATATCGTTCAAAGAGGCATCAATACAAATGGAAGAAGGAGGAAGAAGCTTCGAATGAAGAATATAAGAAGAAGCAGAAAGGTATAAGGGCATGCTCGGAATAATAAAGGAGGTTATCAAGAGTGGAATGGCCAAAAACGTTCGAAAAAACAAACCCTTCACCTATTTATAGGGTTGGGTGGCGCCAGAATCGAAGCAAAGAGTCACAAAGTAGCGCTAAAATCGAAGCATCAAGCCACCAACTCCTGCCTCGAAAACATGCATGATGATGACGCACTGAAGATGACATCATTTCCCGGTAAACCATATTACCTGGTGTCTTGCTAAGCATGTTGACCTTCTCCCATGGGCCACTCTGTAACGTCTCAATGGCTCAAATTTCTCCATAGGAACGCATGGTTTCCGCTCATCGATGACGCACCTAGTTGCGACCCCGACAAGCGGAGTGACTAACTGTATGGGTCCAAATTTGACCGACCACGACCGACGATGAGTACGACGATTGACAGAGCCTCCTTGAATTGACATCCTGAGGGAGACAACCCTGAGACAAACTAAAGACTAGACGACCTTTGTAATAATGTATGGTCATTAGGGGACATTAGGAATATTCCTTGTATTTAATCTTTTGCAGTTTAGAAGAGTTTCTCTCTTAGTATAAAAAGAGAACAATAATTTTGTAACGGGCATTCCGAACTCTGGAGACATTACTATTTACGAATAAAAAGAAACCTCATGACCTATCCTCTCTTTATCTATCACCTTTTCTAGAGATTATTATTCTCAGCTAAAATTTACCTTTTCTTCTTTGATTGATTTGTTCAAAAAGGTTTTAATATATTTTGAGTCAAACACTTTCAACATTCATATTTTCGTTTTAGTAATAACCTCAAAAGCTATAATAGCTGAAATTAAAAGAAAACAATTGTATTGCAGATATATTAAAACTGGTGTATATCACTTATATGGGTCATTGCACATTTTATTATCAATAATCAACGTAATAGAGATGCCACTTATAACTGAAATTATATATGTAGGCCCTTTAACCCTTTACCATAAAGTTATTATCATAAAAGTCGATAATCATCAGCCTTAGAAAAAATTACTAAAATTGAAAGTGTAAAATAATCCCCACTTTCGTACAATCTTCTGTCACGACCCGGATTTCCCGCCGTCGGGATCGTGATGACAACTACTAATGAAAGCTAGACAAGCCAACTATTCTGATTAATTTACCCTTCTCATTTTTAATCTCTTAACAATTACACGTTAACATATTATAAACAACGGAATAATAATGTGGAAGAACGAAATTTAACAATTAAGCTAATACCAATACGAATCCATAATAATAAACTATCCAGAACTGGTGTCATAATCTCACGGACTATCTAAGAAAACTACAAATAGGTCTGAATAAAGAAAGTACATATATGTCTCCGAAATAGAAAAGAACAGAAAGAAATAAGATAGGAAGGGGACGCCAAGGCCCGCGGACGCCTGCAGGACTACCTCGGGTCTCCGATGGACTGAAGGCAGCAACCCCTAGCTAAGGTTCGTATGCTGCAGTATCGGGATCTGCACAAAAGAGTGAAGAATGTAGTATCAGTACAACCAACCTCATGTACTGAGTAAGTGTCGAGCCTAACCTTGGCGAAGTATTGACAAGGCTAGGATGGGACAACCACATAAACCTGTGCAATTTTATCATATACGAGAGGCAAAAATAACAAGAAGCACTAATAACAGGAGGCAATAATAACGAGAATTAAACAGGATAAGGCAGAAAAGGGGGAACATGCTGAGGGGAGGATATCAGGTTCTGACAATAATGAAATGATGCGTCTAAGCAAATATCAAACTTGAAGAAACGGAGATAATAATACAAAACAAGTGCTCGGCATCACCCTTCGTGTTTTTACTCTCATCCTCACCACATAAATCAAAAAACGGCATGGTATCACCCTTCGTACTTTTACTCTCTCATAAACATGGCACGACATCACCCTTCGTGCTTTTACTCTCAATAACATGGCACGGCATCACCCTTCGTGCATTAACACTCTCTCACAATATCATGCACGTCATCACCCTTCGTGTTTTACACTTTTCCTCACCCAAACAATGAAATAATAATATTCTGGCAAGGAATCAACAATAGAACAATACTTTCTCGGCAAGGGAGTCAACAATAGAAACAATATAGTCCCGGCAAGGGAATCAGCTATAACCAATCCAGTTTCAATAATTACTTCACAATATAACTTCAACTTGAACCAATACTCAATAATGGTCAACTACCAAGAATTTATCATGAGTCTTATTCCACAGTGCTAATCATTAATTTAAACATGATCAATACATTACAAAATCATAACAATCTTAATATGAGACTTACGGGCATGCTTAACACCAACGTATAGATACTCATCACCTCACATATACGCCGTACTCGACTCAAATACATAGCAAATAAGGCACAATACCTATTCCCTCAAGTTAAAGTTAGGCCAAACACTTACCTCGAACTTCCACGACCAAACTCAAGCCTCAAACACCACTTTTCCTTTTGATTCCACTTCCAATTCAATTGTATCTAGTCAATAGTAACTTATTAACATTAATTGATGCTCAAGAACCCAATTCAAATGAAAAACTACAGATTTCCCAACATTCTTCCAAAAAGTCAAAACCCGACCCGAGGCCTGCTTGATCAAAACTCAAGGTTCGGACCAAAACCCGACCACCCATTCATCCACGAGCCCGAATATGTAATTAGTTTCGAAATCCGACCCCAAAATTAGGTCTAAATTCCAATTATTCAAAAAGCCCTAACTCTACCCAAATTCCCAATTTCTACCATAAAAATTCTTAATTTTGATTTAAAAGTGATGAAAAACATTGGGTAATTAAAAGAGTAGAGTTTAAAATTGATTACCAACACTTTGGGAATAAACTTTGGTGAAGAAAATCATCTCTAGGGCTTGGTAATTCGAAAAACAGAAAGAAAAGGGTTCTGCCCATTTTTAAAATTGACTTTAAACAGCTGGGCAGGCCATCATCCCGTTCGCGTGGGCCTGCCCGCATTCGCATAAAGTACCGGCCCCGTGGCTTACGCGTTCGCGCTGAAGGACCCGCGTTCGCGGAGCTTTAGCTCCTCAGGCCTTTGCCTTCGCGGTTGCAAGGCCGCGTTCGCATAGAGTAATGGGCTCCCCTCCCCCAGGCCCAGTTACACTTCGCGTTCGCGGAGGGGGGGGGTGCATTCGCGAAGCACAAAACGACCCACAACTATTTTACTCTACTCGTTCGCGACAAGAGTAATGAGAATGCGATGAGCAAATTATCTGAACACTAGTAATAGCAAAAACCAGCAACTTTTCTAAGTCAAAAACACCCCGAAGCCTATCTGAAACTCACCCGAGCCCTCGGGGCTCCAAACCAAACATGCACACAACCCTAAAAATATCATACGGACTTACTCGTGCGATCAAATCACCAAAATAACACCTTGAACTACCAGTTTAGCATTAAAATCAAAGAAAAATATCAAAAACTCTCAAGTTTAAAATTTCACAACCGAGGGTCCGATTCACATCAAATGAATTTCGTTTCTTACCAAAGTTTACAAGCATAACTTACATGCCACATTAGACCTGTACCGGGATCCGGAACCAAAATATGGGCCTGATACCATCAAATTCAAATATCTTTAAATTTATTTCTCGGGCTAGGAAGCTCAAAATTCAATTCCGAGCATACGCCCAAGTCCTATATTTTTTTACAAACCCTTCGGGATCGTCAAATCATGGGTCCGGGTCCATTTACCCAAAATATTGACCGAAGTCAACTTAAATTAAATTTTTAGGATAAATTAGTATTTTTCTCAAATTTTCACATAAAAGCGTTCCAAATATATGTCCTTGACCGCGCACGCAAATTGAGGTGAGACAAAAAGAAGTTTTTAAAGCCTCGAAACACAGAATTGACTTTTAAAATAAGTGATGACCTTTTGGGTCATCACATCTTCGTTTGTAAAGGCTTGAGTATTTAAATCCAAAGAATATACTTAGATCCAAATTGCGATCTTTCTAAAAAGAAAATGATACTAAATAAATAAAAAATGTTGGCAGAGGAAGATAATTGAAAATAATCATATATTTCGACTTATTTTGTGGGTATGATTGTATAGGCCAAAAATTATCTTAGTTATGTTTAAACCATATAAGCATCAAAAGGAGGCTTCAAAGGTTGCCATGTGTCGCCGGTGTGACTTCGATAAAAGGCATAGTCGAGGTCGAAGTTATCTAACAAGAAATAAAGGGCGGGGTTGAGGCGTCAATAGAGATCGAGGTCGAGGACGAGCACTCTTCTTAAACAGAGAAATAACAGCTAGTTTTAGGATAAGACTTCAAAGAGAATTTCCACTGAATATTCTCTGGATTTGTACAATTAGGGTTTTATGGCACATGTTCCCTTATAAGTAGAAAGAGATATAGTTACAGGGGACATTGAACACTCACTTGTAAGACAATACGTTGACATTCTTTGAAGATTCTTGCTTTATTATACACATATAAAATATACTTTTTCTTGAGATTCTTGTCTAACTTTTCTCCCACAATACTAGGAGAACCCGAATGTTTAAAGGCTCATCAATCATTCATCATTGTAAGAAAGGTTACCAAAGAATCTCACATTTTTCAGGTGACTCGCATGCTTTTATTTACTTAAATGACATTTATTGCTATTTATTGTCATTTAATGATACCTCTTTCATTCTGGGATCATTGAATATAACCATATTGCCACCTTTTATTGCCACTTAGATAATACCCATATTATCTTGCCACCAAATCGGTTAAGACATATTTGGATATTAACATGGCTAAGATTAACTCTATTTTATTAGTAAATCTAATTGTTTAAACCTAGATCCAAATTTTGGGTCAAACAGTTTGGCACCGTCTGTGAAAATTTCTTAGCTAATCTTTTAGTTTATATTAGATTTACAACTCACGTGATACTAACCTAACGAGCCACAAAGTTTTTCTCCTCTCTGCATGTGTAGAAATTTTTATGGCAGGTAACTAAGGAAATAGTGCTAGGGCGAAAGACGACATCCCCAAAAACCTCATGAACACTATCAATGAGAGCTATGAAAGAATGGGCGATAATGTGACACACACTGCCTCTCCCAGGCGCGAGAGGTTGCCTCTCCCTTATTGCAGCACGATGAAACTGAATGGGAAAGGGGCATCCACATCCACAGGATAACGGATGATGCTTGCCATGAAAAAGCTCATCGAAACATGGTTAACTGATACCTTAGTAAGCATGCTCATCAAACAGGCCCCATGCACGACTACAGAAACCGCGAGAGTCCACACAATACATCAAGGAGACAAACAGGGCAATCAACCAGACCCTCCAACTCCAGGTATAACTCACAATATTACTGACAGTGTAGGTGATAGCATCCTCATCACTGTTTTGAAAAGAATGAAAGAAATAGAGAATGAGAATAAGGCGCTCAAAGACCAAATAAAGGAACATCAAAAATGAGTAGACAAGATATAGGGTGTCGTATCTCAAAATATATGATGGGACGACCGACCCCGAAGACCATGTGACCCATTATGTTACTGCCTCCTTGAAAGGCAACAACCTCACCAAGAAACAGATGTCTCCCGTCCTGCTGAAGAAATTCGGTGAAACCCTCACTGAGGGGTATTAACATGGCATTCATAGCTACCAGCCCGCTCCATAGAAACATTCAAAGAAATGGTCGACAAGTTCGTGATGGCACATTCCGGGGCCAAGAAAGTCGAAACAAGAGTAAACGATATCTTCTCCATCTAGCAATCCCTAGAAGAGGGACTGAGAGACTCTTCGCCCGATTCAACAAGGTAAGGATGACCTAACCTAATGTGTACAAAGGGATGGCAGTCACAGCCTTTTTAAATAGGTTGAGTAGAGACTGTTCAAGAGCGACCAGAAAGTTGCTGAGTTGGTTGATGAAGTATCCTCCAACCACTTGGGACGAAATCCATAATTCCTATTGTGTCGAGGTCCGAGCAGATGATGATGACCTCAATGAACCAACTTGGTGACTCATCTCGGTACAAACCGAGCCCAGGAAAGAACAAAGAGATACAATGAGGAGGGATCACCCAATCACACGGCTAAACAGGGAACAACATCAGCCTTATGTTAAGGCACCCCCCTTCCTTTTGCTATAATAATGGCCCTTTCAAGCAAAGGATAGGGACGCATAGGAACGAGAAAGGTATGCCCTCTTTGTTATCTGCTCAAAAATTTTGTATTTCACCTATAGAGGTAGTTTACGCCCTTGAGAAGCTCGGAACAAAGGTAAAGTGGCCACCAAATAAGAGATCCGATCTGAGCCAGGAAATCTGACGCACTTTGTGAATTCTACCAGGAATGTGGGCATAAGACAGAAGATTGCATCGTCCTAAGGCAAAAAGTATCGAACATGTTGTAGCAAGGGCACCTCAAATAGCTATTGAGCGACAAGGGAAGGAACACTTTTCTAGGGGTTGAGAACATCAAGGCTCGCCGAAGCCGCCCTCACTAGTGCGTACCATTGATATGATTATTAGTAGCAGCAATGATGCCTCCATCAATGGCGTCAAGTCCACTACCACCCACAAGCTCAAAAAATCGATCACCCATTAACGGTATGACGGACTCGAAGAAAGTATCATCTTCGACGAGTTAGATGTTGACGGTTTGACTTTCCCTCAGAAAGATGCTCTAGTCATTACGTTGAGAATTTTAGATACTGATGTTAAACGTATCATGGTAGATAATGGGAATGGAGTGTGCATCATTCATCCCCGAGTCCTCGCCCAAATAGAGATAAAGTTCCACATCATGGATCAGGCCATCGTATACAACACCATAGTGGGATGACCACAGATCATCCTATGAGAGCCATCCCCTCCAGATTATACCAAATGATCAAGTTCCCAATACCTTGGGGGATATTCAACATACGAGGGGAACATCGCACGTCCTAGGAGTGCTATCGAATCACCATAGCACGACAACTCAACAAAAGAAATATAAGGAAAAAGAAGCATAGCAATTAGCAGGGTTGAGGTCATCACAATAAGAGTTAGGGACGTCATTATGGACCCCGAAATGGTCGAAGCTGCAAAATCAACCATAGAGGACCTCGACCCCGTTCAATTAGACCTCTACGATCCCACCAAAAAGGCCTACATCGGCTGCAAAATTCGAGAACCAGGTAAATTTAGTCAATTCTTAATTACTAACGCAGATTTATTTGCCTTCAGCCATGTAGATATGCCAGGCATCCCCAAAGAGATTGCCACACGCAAATTGAATGTTGATACCTTCTATCCCTAGTAAGACAGGCCCGACAAAAGTTCGACCCCACCATGAACGATGTCGTCCACGAGGAAGTGGAGAAACTATTAGCAAATGGCTCCATCAGGGAGTCAAAGTAGACCAAATGGATGGCTAACGTGGTGATGGTCAAAAAGAAAAATGAGAAGTGGAGGATGTGTGTGGACTTCACAGACCTAAACAAAGCATTCCCGAAAGATTCATTCCCATTGCCACACATTGACCAACTCATTAACGCAATGGCCGGGCACAAGTTGCTAAGTTTCCTAGACGTAAACTCGGGCTACACCCAGATACTCATGGAAGAAGAAGACGAAGAGAAAACCACGTTCATCACCCACATATCAACATATTATTACATGCTCATGTCGTTCGGGCTGAAGAACGTAGGGGCCACCTATCAGAGGTCGGTCACAAAAATGTTCATAGATCAACTCGGCAACACCATGGAGGTATATATCGGCGACATGCTGGTTAAATCTATAAAGGAAGAAGACCACATCGACCACTTGAAGGAAGCCTTGGACTTACTGAGGCGATACGGGATGAAACTAAACCCCGAGAAATGCGCATTTGGCATAGCCTCGGGACAGTTTTTGGGTTTCTTAGTATCACAATAAGGAATTGAGGTCAACCCTGATCAAATCAAGGCTATCGAGGGGATACCTAAGCAGCTGACTATTAAGAAGCAAGTCCAAATATTGATTGGTCGAATTGCCGCCCTATCAATATTTATCTTACGATCATTCAATAGATATCGTAGATTTTTTGGCGTACTCAAGAAGGATAACAACCTCGAATGGATGTCCGAATACGTGCAAACATTACGAGAATTGAAGGTCTATCTGTCTTCACCGCCTCTACTCTCGAAGCCTGAAGTCAGGGAACACCTCTTTGTCTACCTCGCCATCTCTAAAGTGGAAGTAAGCACGGTCCTGGTTTAAGAAAGCAAAGATACATAATCTCCTAATTATTACATCAGTAAACACTTGTCGATGTCGAGACGAGGTACCCACACCTCAAGAAATTAGCCTCGGCATTGGTCATAGTTTCACGAAAGCCTAGACCCTATTTTCAGTGCCACCTAATCTCAGTCATCACTATCTTTCCTTTAATAAGGATTTTACATAAACACGAGTTGTCAGGGAGGCTGGCCATATGGGCCATCGAGCTAAGTGAGCACGGTATCACATACCATCCTCGAACAACAATAATGTTTCAAGTGTTCGCCGACTTGGATGCAGATTTCAATGCAAAAGTAATGCCCAAGGCCGAGAAGGAATCCGCCCAGGCTTCTCTTCAAACCCAAGACCTCTTGGTCCTATACACCGATGATGCATCCAATGCCTCCGGATATGGACTAGGACTCGTGTTCGAGGTCCCTCCTGGTGAAGCAATTCGCCAATCTATATTATGCCTAGATATGACTAACAACAAGGCCGAGTATGAGGCTATAATTGAAGGGTTAAGGCTAGCACTCAATTATGGAGATAAACGGCTAAAACTTCGCTGTGACTCTCAGCTTGTGATCAAAAGTTACGGTAACTTTCCAAACCAAAGAACAAAGGTTGCAAAAATATCAAGCTGGGACCTATAAGTGTTGCCCAATTTTGATGAATGCTAGCTTGACTAGATCTCACGAGATCTGAACATCAAAGCAAATGGACTCGCTAAGTTGGCTACGACTACCAGAAGCATCACGATCGGGGATAGAGCGTAGTCCATCTCCTCAACTCGTTGCCAGACCAAATCGAGGTAAAATCTATAAATCTAACTTGGGACTAGCGCAATTATATTATTACCTACTTGTAGGATGGCACCCTCCTAAACGACAAAAAGGAAGCTAAAAAACTAAGGATGCAAGCAGCCAGATACAATCTCCTTAATAACTACTTGTACAAAAGAACATATGGCGGGCCTTTGGCGAAGTGTTTAGGTCCAAACCAAATCCAACACGTTCTTGAGGAAGTCCATGAAGGTCACTGCGATACTTATTCCGGTAATCAAGCACTCGTCAGGTATCTTATACGGGTCAGATACTACTAGCCCATCATGAAGAAAGATGCCTCAAAATTCATGAAGAAATGCAAGCAATGTTAGAAATACGCCCCAATAATTCACCAAGCGAGCGAACATCTTTATTCAGTCACCTTTCCATGTCTATTTATCAAATGAGGAATGGATATCGTGGGCCCACTCCCACCGGGGCGAGGTAATATATGATTTATTTTAGTTTTAACTGACTATTTCTCTAAATGGGTGGAAGCGGGAGCATTTGCCCAAGTGCACGAGCAAGAGGTAATGGCCTTCATATGGAAAAACATCATCTACTGATTCAGCCTACCCAAGGAGATAAGCTGCGACAACGGGCCCCAATTCACGGGAAAGAAAACCACTGAATTCTTTCAGAAATGGAACATTAAGAGGATACTTTCAACTCCTTATCACCCAGAAGGCAACCAGCAAGCACAAACCTCCAAAAAGTCCATATTAAACATCATGAAGAAGAAATTTGAAGAAGCCAAAGGACTGTGGCCGGAGATACTCCCAAAAGTCTTATGGGCGCACAAAACCACCCCAAGGGCAAGCACAGGAGAGACGCCTTACTCCCTGGTCTCGGAACAGAAGTAGTTATACCAGTCAAGGTCGGAGAGACCAGCCTGAGGTACTCCCATGAGAGCGACACCGATGACGATGAGAGTAGGAGACAGAGCTCGACGAGGTTGATGAACGAAGAGATATGGCATACATAAGAATTTTCGCCCAAAAATAATAAGCAGAAGGCTACTATAACAAAAAGGAAAAGGTCCAACCACTCAAGATCGGGGGCTACATACTCAAAGCCAAAACCCAAGCAAACAGAGATATACGAGAAGACAAATTGGGAACCAACTGTGATGGACCATACAAAATTACATCCAAAGCAAACAAGGTTTCATTCCAACTAGAGATAATGTAAGGGAAACAACTACCAGATAATTGGAGTATCAACCACATCAAATACGTTAAGTTCTAGAAAATAAGAAATGCCCCCAAATCGTACTCTTTTTTCCCTCACATGTGTTTTGCCCCATTAGGGTTTTCTCGAGGATGTTTTTAACGAGGCGACGAGAGGGACACTTCGAGTTGAAGTATACGAAGAACGGACTGATTTCTTTTTCATTGCCCGACTCCTCAAAGTTATCTAAGTCTAATAATGAAGGGACTAGATATACCGGGACTGGAACGCCAGCCAACGCTCAAAAACTTGTAACTCTCCAATTATGTAATCAAAGCAATGATGTCAACGTAATAGAAATTCTCACTTATCAAAACTGCTCTAATGAAAGGTTAAGTTCGACCAAGCTTGAACAAACACCTACCGGCCCTAAGACACAATTTAACAAAAGGTTAAGTTCGACCAAGCTCGAACAATCACCTACCGGCCCTCAGCCGTGATTTAACGAAAGGTTAAGTTTGACCAAGCTCGACTAAACACTTACTGGTCCTTGGTCATGATTTAATAGAATGTTAAGTTTGACCATGTTTGAACAAACACCTACCGACCTCGGTCATGACTTAACGAAAGGTAAAGTTCGACCAAACTCGAACAAAAACCTACCAGCCCTCAGCCATAATTTAACGAAAGATTAAGTTCGACCAAGCTCGAACAAACACCTACTGGACCTTGGTCGCAATTCAACAAAATGTTGGGGAAATTAGAAGCATTAGACGAAGAAGGTCGTGCGAGCAATTGGGTTTTCTCGGCCTCTAGAGCAGCACTTAATCATGCAGCTCGAAGTTTTCCCTATCCAACTCCCTGATCCACTCCTCAAGTCGGTTAGGTTTTCATGTGATTTTGATGGTTTGATTACAATTTTGGGATTTAGATGCTGGGGTTCAATAAGTGTTGTGATTTTGTTTATCAAAATTGTATTGCTGAAAGACTCCGGTTGGTATGATGTGTATAGTACTTGTGATTCAGAGTTGAGGATGGGATCCCCATATTTTTTTATGAATTGATATTGATGGGTTTTCAATGTCTTTGCCTTATGCTTCTTATGTTTTGATGATCTAACAAACTTATTGTGAAGAACCAGATAGAGAACCTGACCTACATGGTATACATTTCAACTGAATAATGTCCAGTCTGAAAATCAGCAAATGAATGAACAACCACAGGGAGGAACACAATGTTCAGTATGATCTACAGCAAATGAATGAACAACCACAGGGAAGAACACAACAGGGACCTGGTCCCTTAGGGTTCTCTGACAGAAGTACAAGTCAACAGTACAGCTAGAACGTAATAGCAGAAAGTGACCATCTCGCAACCGTTACAAAAGAGGAACACAACTGGGACCTGGTCCCTTAGTATTCTCTAACAAAAGTACAAGTCAACTATACAGCTGGAATGCAACCGCACAAAAGTGACTGTGCAGCAGACAATGTAGAAGTCACTTCTCATTAGGAAGAAGCATGTACCAAGAATTGACATCACTATCCATTGTGATGTCTTTTGTGATATAACAACCTAATGCAAGGCACAATATTTCACTTGTGCATCCAGTGATATTCTCTCAAACATAACAGTGTTCATCCGGCATTGAAGTCACTGGTGCGTCAAGAACAAGTAGACAACTCCATTAAGGATCAGTTTCTTAAATGAGTTTATGTATATCCATAGTTGAGTTTAATATTGTTATTTGTTCTTCATTTTATCTCCTATCTTGCTTTCTTAGAAGCTTTGTCTTAGGAAAACCAAAAATTCGTAAACTTTCGAGTTTATGTTGTGCCTAGGATTAGTCATAAGTTTAAATTTTTTGTAACTAGAAGAGTTATAAAGTGGCTTGTGGTAAGAGCATCACAAGTTAGTTGACGTATTTGTAATAGGGTTATTGCAAAATGGCTTGTAATAGTGAGATTGCAAGTTAGTGAAGTTAAAAGCCTATAAGTGTAGGTTGTGGTTTTTTATCCCCTTGTCTTCTTTACTTTCAGTTTTATTAGCATTCTCAATATTATCTCATAGAGGACTAGGTACTCTATAGTTTGGTGGACTCATACAAACTATCAATTGGTATCAGAGCAGGTTCTTTCTAAAAGGCTAACACCTAGAAAGAATCTCAATGGCTACTCCACCCAACTTTGAGGAATGACAATCAACTTACAGACCTCCTAGATTCAATGGTCAATACTACGGCTGGTAGAAGACTCGCATGCATGATTTCATAATGGCCGAAGACTCAGAATTGTTGGACATCATCTGTGATGGTCCATATGTTCCTATGAAGAAGCTTGAAGAAACTGGACCAATGGTGTCGAAAGATAGAAAAGAGTACAGCGATATTAATAGAAAATCCGTAGAAAAGAACTATCGTGCCAAGAAAATCTTGGTGTGTGGCATAGGACCCGAGGAGTACAATAGAGTCTCAGCTTGTGATACTGCCAAAGAAATATGGGAAGCGTTGCAAACTGCACATGAAGGAACTACTCAGGTTAAACAGTCCAAGATTGTCATGCTCACCATAGAGTATGGGCTCTTTAGGATGAAGGATGATGAGTCTATAAAAGATATGCACACCAGATTCACCTCCATCACAAATGAGCTTCACTCACTTGGAGATCTTATTCCCAGAAACAAGCTTGTAAGGAAAATCTTCAATGTTCTACCCGGTTCATGGGAAAGTAAGGTAAATGCTATTACTGAAGCTAAAGATCTACAAACTTTAACCATGGATGAGTTGATTGGTAATCTGAAGACATACGAAATAAAAAGAAAGAATGACAGTGAAAGGAGAGAGCCGAAGAAGGAAAAGATTCTGGTGCTTAAAGCTAAATGCAGTGACTCAAGTGATGAAGATAGTGACATGGCCTACTTTACTAAAAGATTTCAAAAGATGGTTCGAAGAAATGGTGGTATACCAAATAGGGACAGTTCAAGTAAAGCAAGGAACAATGATCTTTGTCACATGTGCGGAAAGCCAGGGCATTTCATCAAAGACTTCCCACTCATAAAATAGGAGCAATACAAACAAAATCCTAACAAAGCAGCAAAAAGGAACCTGGTTCCAAACAAATGATTCAATCAAAAAAGTGTTGCTGACAACATTGTGAAGCAGGCTTTTGCTGCTTGGGAAGACTCCTCCAGTGAATCAGAAAGGAAACCAAATGCAGAAAATAGTTCCATGATGGTAGTGGAAACTAAAGCAACTAAGTATGACTCACTGTTCGCACTGATAGCTCAGTTTGATGAGGATGAAGAAGATGAAGACGATGAGGTAAATTTCAGGGATGTTCAGAGAAATCTAAAATCCTACTCTTCTAAGAAGTTAACGTCATTAGCCAATGTTTTAATTGATGCTTATTATAACCTTGATTATAATAAGGAGATCCTGACCTTAGAACTAGGAGAAGCCGAACAATCTAGAGATGATATGGTGGTCCGTGTAGTGGACCTAAATGAGACCATAGCTAATCTTGAAAAAGAAAAGGAAGCTCTAAATGAAAAGATAACTAGTGTAGAAAATGAGAGAAATGACGTAATGGTTGTGGTGGTTGACTTGAAGGAAACAATAGAAGGTCTCAGCATGGAGAAACACACCCTAGAAGAAAAAAAATTTGCTACTGAGCAAGAGAGGGATGATTTCTTAGTGATAATCACTGACCTAGAGAAAACCATTGAGGGACTCAATAGAGAACATAGGACTGGGAGTCTTGGGAAAGGGATGGAAGTAGCTAGTGAGACACACATCAAGCTTGAACATGAATTAAATTATGTAAAAACTAGCCTATGTGGTGAACTTGAGAAAAATTGGCAACTTCAAGCTAAATTAGAGAAAGTCAAAATTGATCTTGAGAAATCTCTGAAATGGACTTGGTCCTCAGATGTTGTGACTGCATGTATTTGAATAACAGTGGAAACATGCAGTGAATTGGGTTCTAAAGGGAGAAAACTTCCTACAACCCTCACAGCAAGTACGTCATTGTTCCTGATAACTGGTTGTGTACCCACTGTGGAACAATGGGAACTTCAAAGAAAATTGCCAGGATAGGGTTCGATCTATTCAAAAAAACAAAATGTTTACTAATAAAGTGACTACTAACAAGGGACCAGGTACCGATCGCAAGAAACGAATATTGCCTGCATGGACTAGAAAAGCCCTTATCCATCCCTTTTATCATAATAAGGGACCAAAATTAGTTTGGGTTCCTAAATATAACCCATAATTTGCATGTGCAGGGAACAGTGAGAGGAAGCGGACTACAATGAACCAAGGACAGTGGATGCTCAAAGCACGTGACTGGAAGCACCATAGATTTCTTCTCACTAAAAGCCCTGCAGGAAAGGAATATATCCATTAATAAAGGAAAGGGTACATTCTTAGTACTGGAAAAGTTAGAAAATCTCTGTCACTCAATTGAGAACGTGTACTATGTGGATGGCCTGAAGTACAGTCTCCTGAGTGTCTCTCAAATCTGCGTTGAAGGGAACAAAGTAGAGTTCTTGTCAAAAGAGTGCACATCTACCAATCTGGTGACTGGCAAGGTGGTCTTAGTGGCCAAAAGGAAATAAGAACATCTACGTTGCTGATTTTGAATCCTTACAAGTTGGTGATATGAGATGCTTGAGAAGGACATGGTTCGTGGTCTATCAAATACAAGATTCACCTGGGCACTGGTTCTTAGAACAAAGGATGAGACTTTCAAAATGTTTAAGGGCCTCTGTCAAGAAGATCCAAGTGAAGGTAAAATTGACGATAGTATATATCAGATCTGACCACGGGACAGAATGTGACAACGCCAAAATTTGATGAGCTTGTAACAAAAATGGAATCACACACAACTTCTCAACACCAAGGACTCCACAGCAAAATGGTATTGCTGAAAGAAAGAACGGAACTGGAAAACATGGCATGGACAATGATCATCGACAATGGAATCGCCAAGCTTTTTGGGCAAAAGCAGTAAATACCGCTTTCTACTTGGTGAGCAGGTGTATAATCAGGTCTCTCCTGAATCAAAACCCACTATGAGCTGCCAAATGGAAGAAAACCAAAGACAACTCATATGAGAACCTTCTTGACTGAAAATGCTATGTTCTCGACAACGGGAAGGACCGGCTTGGGAAGTTCAATGCAAAAGGCGAATGAAGGAATCCTTCTGGGATACTCTCTACAAAGCAAAGGCCATAAAGTCTACAACAAAGGGCACACTAAGTGGAAGGAAGTGCTCATGAGGTATTCAACAAGACACCTTCCTCTAACCAAGGAAGAAACGGTAATGATCAACATGATGAACCAACTCTGGTCCCTGGGAAATATCTGAGGTTTCAAATAGGGAGGCTGATATAATGAGTAAGATGAAGGAGATTGGTGAAAGACAATACAACATCATCTTCCACTTCTCACAAGAAACCTGGTACTTCACTTACTACCACTGAAGCTGAAGAAAGAGTGGAGATGCAGCTCATGGCACTCCACAAGCAACAAAACAAAGAGTGAGGGGAAATCAAATTAACCTCCCAATTTCCCCTACCAATCAAACCTCAGTCCCAAACTGGAAACACAAAAGCTCCCATCTATGTGACAATTTAATCACTCCCTTTTATTCTAGAGATAGATAAGTATTAAAAACTCAAAAAAAATATTTTTCTTAGCTTCTTCTACATCTCCACTCCAAAATAGAATCCAAAGTCAAGTCCTTAGGAATCCTACTTGAAGGCTGCCCAAAGAAGTTTGAGATACCTTAAGGGAACTCAGGACCTGGTCCTGTATTACCCCTCAGGTGACAGTTGTTAATCCTGTTGGGTATGATGATATTAAATGTGCAGGTTTTCATGTGGAAAGGAAAAGCACTTCTGGAATAGCTCAGCTGCCATGATCATAATTCATCTCCTGGGGAACAAGGAAGCAAAACTCAATAGTTTCGTCAACAACTGAAGCAGAATGTGTAGCGGCAGCATCCTGATATGCTAAAACCCTATGAGTTAAGCAGCAACTGGAAGATTTTGGGGTATCTTCTAATGATATACCTTCTCTATCCAGTTCAAGACAAGAGGACCAATCACATTGGGGTGAAGCATTGTCTTCTGAGGATCAATGTGGAGAAAGGGTTGATCTATGGAAAGTCATGCGGCATAAGTAGACCAAATTCCAGATATCCTCACCAAAGCTTTGACGAGGGAACATTTTGGAAGAAACAAGGTGAAGCTGGAGTTATTGAAATCTAATAAAGAACCTGATTCTCCATCAGATGGCTATGAAAAACACCTTCAGGTAAAATTAGCTAAAGTGTTTTCTGGCCAAGCCTAACTCATATCGATACTGTTGCAGGTAAACACGCATGATGATCATAGAATCTAAAGGCACAGTTATGAACTGCGAAAGAGGAGCTGCTAAAACCTTTTTCAAAAAAAAAATTGTTCTGGCATCAGGTTCATGTACCCCAGGTTAATAGTAATGTGCTTGTTCTGCATGCCTTCTCAAAAAATGTTAACAAAATTAACTCAACCGACACATCATCCGACTTTTCAAAGTCTGCATGTCATGTCTTGTCTTTCAAATCCCTTCATCCCCTTTGCACGGCAACGTTTTCCCACAAACCTACCGCCGTTTTCAGAACTATTCAGAACTTGTTTCTCTCTCCTCTCATCATTAGCCCTTCTTCCAATAAAACTTTTTTTCTCCCTCACAGTAAGTCATGAACCTTCATCTCTTCTGTATATCTGTGATTTTCTCATCATATCTCTCTCTCTCACTCTACTTGCCTACCAAATGCTCCTATAATGGAAATTGAACGATTGCCTTCTTCTCCCTGTTGATACCCAATTTTTTCTCAAACTATTTTTAAATTTGCATATATACCTTCAAAATCACTTTTTATAATAATTGGTATTTTTCCATATTATTGATTTATTTTTTTTATTTTTTTATTTTCTAATTTATTCAGTACTTTATATCCAATAATTATTCATAAATTACATTACAAGTAATTTCAAAGTATTTCTTAGCTCAATATATCATTTTTAATTCTATTAGGATTTAATTATTTCACAAATTAGCCAATTTGGCATTGTTTGGCTATAATTACAATAATTTTGCAATTATAGCCTAATTGTACACTTTATGTTATTTTAATTTAATAATCAGTCATTTTATATTTTAAATATTAGTTAATTACCTAAATTTCACCTATTTAGCTTTAATTTAATTTTATCTAATTATTAGCTATTTTTATTAATTATTTATCTAATTTTGATGGGTATTTAACAATTAGCCATTCTTATTTAAATTATAGCCCAATTAAACCTGGTCCAAATTAAATAACCCACCAGACCCCAAGCCCAATACCCTATCCTACCCGGCCCAATCCCCATTCCATCTGAGCCATTGATTATTTGAATCAACGGTCCAGATCGGCCCCTTCCTAATTTAACCCCTTAATGACTATCCCCATCTCTCATCCCCCCTCTCATTCTCTCTCAACCGGTCTCTCTATCTCTGGTTCTCTCTAGAACCTTCTCTTCTCCCCTCCTCTCCGATGGACCCTGTCCACCTTCTTCGGCCACCTCCCTCGCCGGAAACCATGGCCTCTCTTCATCTCCTGGCCTCTGCTTCACCCCACGCCGGTTTGACACTACCCTGAGGTCCTCAGGTGAACCTGGAGCGGTTCAACTCCTACCCATGGTCTTTCATGCCATTTTGCGGCCACCTCCGGCCATTTGAGTAAGATCTATGACTTGTCCAGCTAAAACCAGTAACATTTTAAGGTTTTCTCATCTTCTTTTGAAACCCTAACTCTTAAGACTTTCCGATTTCTTTTAGATCTGTCTTAGATCTGTGTATATTATGAGCTTTTGTTGTTTTCCTCAAAGGTTTTTCCGATTTTTCTAAAGTAACTCTTCATCTTCGAACTAGGGTTCTTAAACACCTTTTCAAAAATGCTTCTTTCTTCTGATTTTTGTATTAATTTGTGAGTCTTTGTGTTTAAACGTTTGTTTGACCTTCTCCTTTATCTGAGTTATTATGTTGAAAACCCTAATTTTTGGCTTTAGTTTTGGATTCTGAGTTTGTCTTTACTGTTTCTTCATTCGATTTGTCCGTATGTTTGATTCTCATGAATATGCTTTGATTAATTAGAGTATTTTATGGTTTTTATACTAGTAGTATCTTGTTAGGGTTTTCGATTTGGTTCTTCCTGTTTATACTCCGTTTATTAGTTTATTCATGGAAGTCTATACTATTTCCCTTAATATTAGTACTATTTTCGATTCTTGAATCCTTGATTTACTGTGTAGATACTCTTATACAGATTTCCGGCTATTTTCCTATTTTTTCCTATCCCTTAAATTATTTTCTACCTTATTATGTGGTTGACTATATTACTAATTGGTTTCTACTGTTATTTCCTTAATTAAACCCTTATGTATCTATCCCTAATTTACATATTTTGTACCTATGTTGTTTGATTATTTCCTTATTTGTCACATGCTTTCTACTGTTGGTAAATTACTCCCTTTATTAAGGGAGACTTGGCTGATTTTCGATTCTTAATTGATTCTGTAGTTCTATAATTGCTGAACAATTGATTTTTGCCTTATTTTTACCTAGCTTTCAAACTATTATAGATACTCACTTCTCTTTTCATTACACACGAACACAGTAGTTCAAAACTCTCTCTCACACAACTAAAAACTCTATATTCTCTCTTCCGTGCTACTTGCTACTATTCTAAGCTAGCCGGCTACAAGTCAAGGCTAACTACTGTACCTCTCCTATTTATGCTTTGTGTTTTTTTGCTTTCTTCACTTTACTGGTATGTTTTAATTCAGATTCCAGTCCTTAAACCAACATGTTTCTATTACTGTTACAATTCCTTGTACTTCTGGTATGCTTTTATTTACTATTTTTGTGTTCAACATGTAATTAGGATCTTGAGTTCCCTCTACATGTTAAGTTATGCTTTATTTGTCAATAACCAACATGTTTCTATATACTTAATGCATATTTCTTATGTGAATCCCCATGATTGGTACGATCATGGTCTTAGTTGTTTGGTGTTGATATGTTAATCTAATCCAATACCCTATTGTCCCCCTTGATCCTCTGAACCTGTAGGAGTTTCTGATTATGTGTTCGTATATGTTCCTGCCTGCAACATGTTTGCCCTCACATGCTCCATATTTGTCCCTCCAATCCCATTCCTTTGCTTGTGTTTGCTGGACTATTCCTGGTCCTTGGTGTGATGCTGACTTTGTTTTGGTTCTGAGATTAGTATGTATGCTCCTTCAAAATGTCTTCATCAGTTAAAATTTGTCATAAAGCTATTCCAATTAAGTCTCTCTTTTTTCAAAACTGTTTCTTGCTTACCTTTTTTTCAAAACTATTTTCTTACTTAAACTCTTCAAAACTATGTCGACCACTCTCACTCTACTCTTAGACAACTAAGTACTTCCCCTTTTGTGTGAGCATTGCCTTGGGACCCTTGAGCGCCCTCTGAACTTTGATACACAAAAGCTGGCCTTTCCACACTGCACTTACTCTATCTTGGCTATGAAATCTGGGTGTGAGCACTGCCCGGAATCCCTTGAGGTCCTTAGGGAACTCTGACACACCCAGATATGAGAAGGGCTGTGAAACAATCTTGGCATTTGAGGTGTTGGAGTTAGATTTATTATATAACTCAGAAAGGAAGTCCTAATCAGGTGCTGGAAATCTGGGCCTATTTTCAGGCTCTCTATAGTGTAACTTTTCTACTTATGTAATTCATTTCAGTATTGGTCTGTAATACTCTATTGTAAACAAGTATTGGGGCTGGCTAGTGAAAAGGGGAGGGTAGTTATATATGCTATCAACATCAATGGGTAGAAACCATGTCTTAGGTTTACATTTCTTATCTGTGTATTAGAATCCATGTGTAAGATCAACCCATTCAAAGCATGTCATGCATTAGATACCATGTTCTTAGGTTTACTGTTTCAGCATCTCAGTTGTCATCACTTTACCACTTAGAAATCCTGCTTTAGGCTAAATAACAACATCAATATAAAATTGTTGCTCCTGCATATCTTGAAGTCAAGCTGTAACTCTTTGGGCATTTAGATATCATGCTTTAGGAATTCTGCAATCATTCTGCATTTTTATATGTGTACGGTAGATACCCTGTTTTAAGATCTTGTTCACACTCGCTCAGTCACACCTAGTTAAACTACTGATGCATGAAAAATGACATAAAACAGTCTCATGTTTGATTATCTTATTTAAGTGAAACTGGTCACAATCCATGCGTGTCTTTGCAACATTTAGAATAGCATGCTTTAGGTAAAATAACTTCCAAATTTTTTTTTAATAATTCTGGTAACTGTTGCACATCATTTTACGCTTAGGCAAGTCTTAGGTAATCAACTTTAAAATAAAAACCAGAATCGTCTTTGTGATTAATGTTTAGCTGTTAGCATGTTAAAATCAGTAGGCAAGCTTGATTAGGACTTCCTATTTGAGTTATGTCATAAATCTAACTTTGTTGTTATCACTTAGATACCATGCTTAAGATTTAAATTTAGACCTTAATTGTGTATGAGTCATGTTGTTTATGTGTACTGTATGTGGAGGTATATCTGAGCCTTCCATTTGTCTTTCATGCTCCCCTTAATTGAAGTCCTACTTGTTTATTATATGTCACCTTAGTATTTTACCTTTAAACTTGAGGGTCTACCTAGAACCCCCTTTTTATAGGATAGGAGTCTTAAATTCCTCCGGGACTGATAGGAGTGGGCGAGTAATAGCATGCAATAGAGGTCAAGACCAACCCTTACTTTAATTACCTTCACAGGGCGGGAAAGGGTAGATATAGATATGATGATCGATGCGTTAATACCACGTGTATCCCCTCTTTGAGGAATGTCATACCGGGTATTGTATTGATGTGATCCATATTATAAACAAACCTAGGATACCCACTAACATCCCCAAATATGCTTAGATTGTAATTCTTTTAAAAATCTTGCTTTTTTCAAACACCTGTGTATTTAAACTTAAATCCCCTACAATTTTTAGCCATACTTGTTTGTTTGCTAATTGTACAAATTCACAAAAACTATTTGGCCGGGAACCACACTAGTGGATCCTGAGGAGTGCCTAACACCTTCCCCTTAGGATAATTTCAAGTTCTTACCATGTCTCTGGTTACCAAACGTAGTTATAAATGAACTCTATAGGTGCCCTAACGCACCTTAAATCGTTAGGTGACGACTCTTCTAAAATACAACCCCTTTTCCAAAAGGAAAGAGTTGTCCCAACCAAAAATATCATAAACCCGATTCCGCGAGGAAAAAGGGGGCGCGACACTCCCACCATTTACACCACTCCCACTTCTCTATCATCCTTCAAATCATTTCCAGAGATTCACTATTTCACCCCCTCCAATACTACTGTATCCCAACCCGGTTCCTTCTCCTTTCCTACAGTTTTCCCTTTTCTAATAAACCTTGTTTTCCCTCCATATTTTGAAAACCCTATGTCTCGCCATTCCTCTGATCTCATCAAAGAACACTCAGGAGGTTTTACCTCTCAAGTGTCAGAAGTCCTTAAGGATGATCCTGACCAATATTTGAACTCCTCCATTCTGGACTTAGTGACTCTCTTAGATTCACCAGAAAAGGAAGCAGCGCATAACATCATAGCTATCGCTACTGAGAGTCTGATGAATGAAGGAGTGTATCTCTTATCTGAGTATCAAGGGGGAAAAACTCCATTCCTAGGAGATGTAAGAACCACAGTACTCCTCGAGTCTTTGGCTCATGAGACATTCTCAAAAAGATCTTCTAAAGAACCTGATTCTCTTCCATGCAAGCCCACTCCTGTAGATCCTCCAAGTAACCCACTATCAGGTCACAGCAGCAAGAGAGTTTTGAGTCTACATTACAGAAAAGTAGCAGGAGTGTCAAGACAAGGAAAAGGAGGTGGATGAATCAAAGGAAATTTGTTACTGACAAGAGTGTTCCAGAAAGTGGGATTGACAAAAATGCTCCAAAGGAACCTGGTTCCTTAGTGCAACAATCTATGAAAGCTCAAAAGTCTATGGATAAAGCATTCGATGAAACCATTGAGAAACAAAATAGTGTATCTGTGAAGGGCAGCGGCAAGTCTAAAAAGAGTCAAGTTGAGCAAGCTATGTCTGAAGATGATACTGTGGGGTTAGTAAACTGGAAAGGAAAGTCTATTGAAGGGTCTAGCAAACAAAAATGGGAAACTGTTAAAGAACCTGGTGCTCTGAGGACCATGCCCAGTGATAGTGGTCTTTGGAAGTAGAGATTAAGAACTCAAAAAGTCTTGTGGGGTTGTACATTTGACCTATCAATTTCAGAGATGGCCAGTACGAGACAAATTCTGGAGACTATATAATTTCAATAATGGAAACACTTGTTTGAAGGGAGCATGCCTCTGGTGTACGAAGATGTGGTACAAACTTTTTACGCATCTCTCTTCACTGTTGAGGGGGATCACATTTGTGCACTAGTAAATGGAGTAGACATTATACTCGATACTTCAGCATTGGAAAAGGTTCTCAGAATTCCATGTGAAGGGATGTCCTTAGTCAAAGGTGTTTGTGGTGTAAACTTCAGGAGAGTCATCATGAAAGAGCAAGCTATTCAGCAGGGGGAACATGTGTATAAGAAGATATTGCTTCCTGAGTATCGACTTCTCTTTGAACTGGTCAATAAGGTGCTCTTACCTCGTTCTGAGAGGTAGTCTATTGCTACAAAATCAGATATGGTCTTAACGGAAGCGCTTGATGAGTTTGTCCCAATCAATCTGCCAGCAATCATGATAGATCATATGCGAAAGGTAGCAAACTTTAAAGGTAGAAATCATGGGCTACCATATGGCTTTCTCCTCACTCAGGTGTTCAGATTCTACAAGGTCCCCTTGGGGAATCCCAGAGTGGGCACACGCAAGCAAACCTTCTCTAAGACCACTTTAGAAGAATGTGAATCTGTAGAAAGAATTAGTGGAAGCATCTCGACCATTTCTCAGCTGATCAACGCTCAAAATGTAGCTTCTGAAGAGATGAGAAAGTTGAGGGCTCAAAATGTCATAATGGAAACTCAGCTCAGTCAAGCAGTTAAAGGACTTGATTCTATTAATGAACAAGTTGCCCGACTGACAAAGGAAAATGATAAACTTCGGTCACAATTACTTGAACAACAACTATCTTCAAATGCTCGACTGGACCTGGTTCTGAAAACCATTGTTGCCTCCTCTTCCAAGTCTCCCTCTCTTAGTGTCCCCTAGGATCCTCTCAGTGAACCAGCTAATTTCTGGCTCTAACAATTTGTGGTTGTTATTTCTCTTTTGTTTGCCTTGTTTTTGTCATAGGCATGCTGGATTTCACCACTACTACTCCTGTCTTGCTCAGTCTATTGTAAACATTAATAAAACAGCTCCTATTTTTGCCTGTAAAATATTGTGTTCCTCTGGCTTCTCTTTTCTATCATGTTGTATGCACATATGTGGCATGAGCTAGCTGTGTTAGACTTCTTTATGCTAATTACCTGCTTGTGCTCTTTTTAATGATGCTAAAAAGGGGAAAAATATAAGATTTCGGGAGAGCTCTAAGATTAAGGGGGAATCAAAAAGAAAAAGAGATCTGAGATTAAGGGGAAAATAGATTAAGGGGGAATCAAAAAGAAAAAGAGATTTGAGATTAAGGGGGAACTTTGTGTAGTTTCTATTACCTTATCTGGTTATTTCTACTCTAAACAAATACTATCCATGCCTAAGTTTGTCATCATCAAAAAGGGGGAAATTAATGGGTTCTCAATGTCTTTGCATTATGTTTCTTATGTTTTGATGATCTAACAAACTTATTGTGAAGAACCAGATAGAGAACCTGACCCACATGGTATACATTTCAACTACATAATGTCCAGTCTGAAAATCAGCAAATGAATGAACAACCACAGGGAAGAACACAATAGGGACCTGGTCCCTTAGGGTTCTCTAACATAAGTACAAGTCAACTGTACAGCTAGAACATAACGGCAGAAAATGACCATCTCGCAACCGTTACAAAAGAGGAACACAACTGGGACCTGGTCCTTTAGTGTTCTCTGACAGAAGTACAAGTCAACTATACAGCTAGAACGTAACTGCACAAAAGTAACTGTGCAGCAAACAGTACAGCAGTCACTTCTCATTGGGAAGAAGCGTGTACCAAGAATTGACATCACTGTCCATTGTGATGTCTTTTGTGATATAACAACCTGGTGCAAGGCATAACATTTCACTTGTGCATTCAGTGATATTCTCTCAAGCATAACAGTGTTCATCCGGCATTGAAGTCACTGGTGCATCAAGAATAAGAAGACAACTCCACTATGGATCAGTTTCTTAAATGAGTTTATGTATATCCATAGTTGAGTTGTAATATTATTATTTGTTCATCATTGTATCTCCTATCTTGCTTTCTTAGAAGCTTTGTCTTAGGAAAACCAAAAATCTGTAAACTTCTGGGTTTATGTTGTGACTAGGATTAGTCATAAATTTAAAGTCTTTGTAACTAGGAGAGTTATAAAGTGGCTTGTGGTGAGAGTATCACAAGTTAGTTGAAGTCTTTGTAATAGGGTTATTGCAAAGTGGCTTGTAATAATGAGATTGCAAGTTAGTGAAGTTAAAAGCCTACAAATAGGGTTATCATTCTCAATATTATCTCATAGAAGACCAGGTACTCTACAGTTTGGTGGACTCATACAAACTATCAGATATGTTTGAACCGGGCAACGGGCCGCGGTGGAGTTTATCAGGATGAGATCCTTGTGATTAATTTATGCAGAGGCGGATCCAAAATTTGAAGTTTATGGTTTTCTATCATAATTTTAAATTAATATACAATAATAACTGGATTTACATTTAAATATTTATAAATATTTAGTGGATTTCTTAATAGAAATATAGTGTCTATGCACAAGTTATAGGGTTCCAAGGAACCTAGTATCAACACTCTAGATCCGCCACTGAATTTATGTGTTTTAATTCTCCCTTATGAAATTGATTCCTAGTATGGTACTAATAGGGAGTGGTGCTTGTCGGGCTTGTTTGATAGTTTTTTTATGTGGTTCTCTTTGTATAATTAGTTATATTCGCGTTGTGCTTATTGGGTTTTAGTTTACGAGGTATGTGCCCAGGTGACGTTAAATGTGACTGGATGAATAAAGTGAATGTTTACGAGGTCTTCATGTTTCTTACATCGTTGCCGGTATTGTGAAGGTTTGAAATGAGGCTTAAACTGAGATGATGTTAATTGCCGATGTTGTAGTTGATTATTGGAAGCTATTGTTGCCAGAGTTATTGTTATGGGCATATGTGTGATGTATTATATTGTGTGGTTGTATCGTGTGGGTGTAGGGATGAGTTGTTACGGCTGGTTGGGGCTGATATCGTGTGTTGATGTGGGAAATGGTTCTTTTGGAAATGATTGGATGGTGAGAAATTTGATTCTAGGGTTTATCAGTGTGGATAGGAGAAATAATCTTCAATTGAGAAGGTGTTGTCGGGCTTATGTCGATTGAGGTGAGGTTGGATCACCCGCAAGTATATGTATGGTTAGTTCATTCAATGATTTGAGGACTTCAGAATGATTTTTGGCACATTCGAGGACGAACGCTTGTTTAAGAGGGGGAGAATATAACGACCTGACTGGTCATTTTGAGAGTTAACATCCCGTTAGGCGGCTTAAGGTCTCGAGCAGCTTCGTATTACATGTTATAACTTATGTGTGTGGTCGAGTTCGGTTTCAATGATTCAGGATCAATTTGGAAGAAAGATTATTGTTTTAGAAGCATAAGCGGTAAGAGTTGACCGGAGTTTTAGCTTTTGTGTAGACGACCCCAAAACGACATTTTGATAATTCCAATAGCTTTGTATGGTGAGTTTTTGACTTAGGCGTACGTTCGGATTTGGATTTGGAGGTCCGTAGAGTAAATTGAAGCATTTTGACAAAAATTAAAAAGTTGAAGTTTTGGAAGGTTGAGAGGTTTAACCGAGTTGACTTGGTTGATATCGGGCTCGGATTGCGATTCCGAGAGTTGGATTAGCTCAGTTATGTCATTTGGGACTTGCAAGCAAAATTTGACGTCATTTTCGATTGATATGATATGTTTCGACACGAGTTTTGGAAGTTGAAAGATTTGAAAGTTCATAAGTTCAATTCGTAGTTTCAACATTGTTTGATGTGGTTTGAGGCTTTGAGTAGGTTCGTGTTATGTTATAAGACTTGTTGGTATATTCGGACGGGGTACCGAGTGGCTCGGATGAGTTTCGGGCGAGGTTCAGATCGTTTTGGAAATATTTGGTTAAGGCTATTAGGCAGTGTTCTCGTGTATCCACATCTGCGGAGGGTTGATCGCAGATGCAGAGCCGCTTCTACGAGGTTTCTGTCTCTTCTGCAATGTTGAGTCCTGGGAGGAAGCTTCGCTTGTGCGGAGTTTTTGTCGCAGATGCGATGGTCCCTTTTGCGGCCTAGTGATCGCATATGCGAAGCTGTTCGCGTCTGCGGCTGTTTGTGCCCTTCTGCGGAGTCACAGGTGCGACTCATTCTTGCGCAGGTGCGGTCGTTGGGCTGGCTAGTTGGGTTCATAGATGTGAACATTTTCTCGCAAATGCAAGGCCGCAGATGAGGCGTTTCTGTTCGCAAATGCGGAAAACCTGGGCAGACTCACATATATTCGAGGGTTTGGTATTTTTGTTCATTTTTTAGTTTGAAGCCTCTATTTTGAGCGATTCTAGAGGGATTCTTCACGAGTTAGGTATTGGTAAGTGTTCTCTATCCGGAAATGATTACATTTCATGATTTTATACTTATTTATATCATTAAATTAGTGGATTGAAATGAAAAAAATGTGAAATTTTGTAAAATCTTTCAAAAATGTAAAATGATGATTTTAAGGACGAATTGATGTTGGAAATTGATAATTTTGGTAGGGTTGAACTCGTATCGGAATGGGTGTTTGGATTTTGTAAATTTTATTGGGTTTTGAGGTGCGGTTTCGGGGGTTGACTTTTTAGTTTTAATTAAAAACGAGACTTTATTATCCGAAATTATTTCCTATGAGTTTTACTTATGATTTGAAGTTATTTTGGCTATATTTGAGCCGTCTGGAGGTTGTTTCACTCGAGAAGGTCATTTTAGAGTATCGGTCTAGCTTCTTTAAGGTAAGTATATTGCCTAACTTTGTGGGAGGGAACTAGCCCCTTAGGATTTGAGCCATTTGTGCTAATTGTGTCATATAAAGGCCGTGTACGCGAGGTGACGAGTACGTGCTCGGGCTTATTTATGAAAATTTTACTGTTTAGGGCTCTTAGGTTCTTATGTTTATTAGATATGAAGTTGTTTTGTCATGTAAATTCCCTATTTACTAAATTCAGTCTTACATGTCTTATTTAAAATTAATTGCTTCATGTTCTACCTTATTATCGATTAAACTCTTATGTGTCTTATCTGAAGTTGTTGCCTCTTTTATTGTCATGCTATCCTTTCCAAAATTTGCTTAACCTTAATTGAAGTTATTAGTATCTCTTCCGTACTTGCTCAACCTTAATTGAAGTTATTAGTATCTCTTCCGTAATTTGCTTAACCTTAATTGAAATTTCTATTATCTCTTCTTTAATTTGCTTAATTGAAATTATTATTATTTCTTCTGTACTTGCTTAACCTTAATTAAAGTTAGTAATATCTCTTCCGTAATTTGCTTAACCTTAACTGAAATTACTATTATCTTTTTCATAATTGCTTAGCTTAAATTGAAGTTTGTTATTCCTTTCATTGTTGACGTATTTTTATTTGAGGTCATTGATTCATGCTATCTCTCTGTCACCGAATTGTACTTTTGTGGAATTATTATTACACATTATCTCTCCTTTGTTGAGCTATTCTTGTTGAGACCATTATTCCCTGTTGTGTCTTTCTTTGTGAGTTCGTTCTTCCGTTTCTTTATGTTCTGAAGTTCTTGTAATGATTTACTTGTCGTATTCTCGTGTTATTGTTGTTATTGTTGTTATTGTTGTTGTACATTGTGATTGAGTCGTGGACTCCTTATTGTGAAATTATGTTATTGTTTGGTTTCTCTGGCATATTGTGATTTTGGGCACTTGAGATGCGATTGTGATATGTTGTGATATTGATACGCATGCGATGGTATAAGGTCTGGGTGTTGAAATGCATACAATGAGATAAGGTGGGCTTGATACGCGTGGCTAGTAGGGGAACTACTAGAAGCCATACGATGTGATAAGGTGGGCTAAAATGCGCCATTCTATTTCGGGAAAAATAATTTTCAAAACTAAATGTGAAGGCTCCCGCATAAGGAAAGATTGTGATTCTTTTTGTGATTTGAGACTACGAGGCGGTACCTCGGTAGTGACTCTTGTTGACATTTTCTCATTCATTTGTGCTTGTCTTTGATCGTTGTTTCCTTAGCATACTATTAATTATATTTCTCTGTGTTGCACTATTTACTTAATTCTGCATAGCTAATCTTGGTGTATTGTTCGTTGTTTCAGTTTCATTACTATCTTCATTACACTGTACATTTTGTGATGATCGGTTTTTTATGTGTCATTCATTGTCTCTACTCTTACTTGTTGACTTGAATTGTGGTAGGACACTTGCACAAGCATACACGTAATTTAATCACCCATATCGGTTTAAGAAGATGAATCCTGATGTTATTGACCATTTACATGTACTCTCGTCTACTTGCCTTCGGTGTGAGAGTTGTTCTATTGGCACGTTGAGTTGTCCGTGCGGTCATGAGTCATTGTTATTGTTGGCACGTGAGTGGTCCGTACGGATATTAGATATTGTTACTCTCTTGGCACGTGAGTCGTTCGTGCGGTTATGAATTATAATGTGGGCACAAGATGCTAAGTGATTAGGGTTCATAAATTGGGACTCGTGATCTGTGATTATGAGGTTTGGTAACTCGTGAAATTTTTTGAATAAATCTGGTGTGAAAGCAGTTGTTCTTATTGAGTTGTTACTGGTTTTTTCTTTATTTGGTTTCACCAGACTTAGACTGTGTTCAGCTTATTCTCAGCATTATTACATGTTTGCTTCCTGTTAAAAATTGTTGTTACTAGTGTACCATTGCAAGTATTGTTTTGTATTCCTTACCATGCTTAGCTTTATATTAACATTGTTTCTCTGTTAGTTCACTTTCATAATTGTTCAGGTTGTTTAGTCCAGTAGGTGTCTTGAATGTCCCTCGTCATTACTCACCGAGGTTAGTCTTGATACTTACTGGGTACCGTTGTGGTGTACTCATGCTACACTTCAGCATATTTTTGTGCAGATCCAGGTACTTCGGAGTTGGTTGTTCACTAGCTAGTTGTTCGGGTTTATTGTGGAGACTCAAGGTAAACCTGTCGTCCCGTTCGTAGGCCTCAGAGTCACCTTCTGAAATTTCATCTTTTATTGTTTTATTTCTCTTCCGGAATAGCTGTATTTAGGAATTTTCTAGCAAACTCAGTAGAGCTTATGACTTGTACTACCGATTTTGGGATTGTTGGTTTTGTATAGAAACTCCTGCTTTGTAATTATAGTTGTTGATTAAATTTTGCCACTAATTTAGTAAGTGTTAGGGTTACCTAGTTCCTACGACTAGGTGTCATCACATCCTATGGAGGAAAATTGGCATCATGACAGTATTACTAATATCATGATTTACTATACATTAACTATACATAGGATAATACCAAATAAGATGTATAATTAACGTTTGTATTAGTTATACATAGGTTGAAAAAGAGTACCAAATAAGGTATTACTAATACAAAATGCTAATGTATGCATTATTTTTCTCTAATCTACTCTACCAAGTGACCTGTAAGAGTAATGTTGAATATGGTGTATTAGTAATGCTGGGATTAGTTATGCTGAGATTATTTCTTATCCACTATTTGATTTGGTGTATTAAAACATTGCATAATTTCTAAAAAATTTAATTATTTACAAAAATACCCTCAACATTCTTTAACTTTGTAAACTATTTTTATTGCAATCCTTTTTATTGCAATCCTTTCAGAGGAGCAAAATTACAAAAGAAAATTAATTGAAATATTAAAGTTAAAAGAGAAGAAAATTTTAATTACTATGATAGAAAATTTTAATTACTATGACTTATAATACAAAATATGAAAAACTTCATATTTTGAAAAAAAAATGGATAGATTTTTATCAAATAAAGAAAACTTCAGTTTATACTTTGAACGAATTCATAATCAAATTTTATATTAAATATGATATTATTTTGATTATAGGAGAATGCTAAGGGGAAAAACTAACTAAAATATCACAATAGAAAATATACAAAATATGGTGAAAAGTATTTGGAATTAGGTTTTGAGTGATTTGAGAGATAATTATGTCTTTAACCATGTTTATGCAAGTATTAAAAACCCTTACATTGCTAATACCATGGTTTGCTATCCCAAATAGGATGTATAACTAATAGTAGTATCAAACAAGGAATTAGTAATGCAAAAAGTTATGCATTGTTTTTCTAATACCTCCTATCAAGCGACCCCTAAAGGCTTTTTTAGCATTGCATCAAAGATAATAATGTGAAATTACATTTTACAAAATTAGATCACCCAAAAAATATTTACAAATAATACTCCATAAAAAGTAAAATTTGTAATCTTGAAAAATAAGACAAATTATTTAGAACAACATGCAACGGTGAAATGATACTGCAAAAATTATTTGCACATTGTAAGCACGTGATTTTTGCCCTATATGAGAATTACTCCCAAAAAAAATTTCAAAAAAATAAAATAATTTTTCTTGGTGTGCAATTTTTGTGATATTTTGTGTAACTATTTGTATGTTTGTCTGTGCATGTTTATTTGTTAAATTATTAAAAATACAAAAATATGTCGCATTTCGCATGTAGGATTTAATTATACAATTGTTAGTAACTAAGTTTGTTTTACAAAAAAATAAAAATTACAAAAATAGGCATCGTTTGCATTTTTAGCATTTAATGTCCAAATATACAATTTTATGCTTAATTATTACTTAATTGTGCGTTAATTGTTATTGGGAGTTAATTTGCGCTTTTATAACTTAATTTAGTTCTTAATAATAGTTTAAGTATTTTTATAATTTAGTTTTAGAAAAATAAAAGAAGAAAAGAGAGCAAAAAATAAAGAAAGTCGGAATTGGGCCTCTTCTTCAAAATTCAAGCTACAGGCCCAAATAATTGCCCAACTTTCCCCATGACCCGATCCATTTCGAACTGAGTCGACCCAGTCCATAACCCAACATCCCTATTATCTTACAAACAACACAAAACAAAAAGAAAAAATGAAGAAAACCCTAAAAAATGTTAACCCATCCGCCACCCCTCCTATTTGCTTCATCTTCTCCAACCTCCAAACCCCACCTCCCATGGCCTCCCTTTGCCTTCAACCTTAAGCAGCCATGGCTACACACACACACGAACGTCACCCTCACGACCCCGGCTCAACTAAACGACCCCAGCTCTATCCGCCATTGAAGCTCGTCAAGCTCAAAGCTTGCTCGACTATGGCTGCCTCCCCCGCGTCAACCTATCACCATAGCTGCTGCCCCCTTTACCCCTTCTTCACCATTGTTAAACAACAAATCCGACCACAACACAAACACACACACCCAGCTGCGTTTTCCTCTCCAACCTCGTCACCCTCCGACGCTACTGCCCCGACGTCGTCGCAGCTGCTGCTGCCTCACTTTGTCTTCTTCAGCTCGAACAACCATGGCCAGTCTTCATCGCTGCTTCTTCTTCCTTCATTTTCCTTCGCAAACGAACCCCCAGCTGCTTCCGTTTCATTACTTCTGCCGCGTCAGCTGTTGCTGTTGCTTCGGCGTCAACTTCTTAGGTTCGTGTTCGTCGTCGTTTGGTTGAGCTTTGGTCGAGGCTCGTCGAAACAGTCCGTACATATTTCGTTTCGATCCGGTTAGTAGTTTTTGAGTTTTATTTTGTCCGTATTTCGTTTGGATATTTTTCGAATCTAAAATCGGTGAATGTTTGTTTTGTTCATGTCTATGGTTAGATATTCGATTTTTTGTTTTGTTCATGTTCATATGTTTTGTTGAATTAATTTTCAGATTTCAAATGGTAAATTGATTAATTTATTTTTCATATTTATTTCATGTTTGTTTTATTGTTTAGGTAAAAAATTTGTTAGTTTAATGTTTGTTAGATTCAAATTGAAATTTAATTGATTATTTCTTCAATTTGTTTCATGTTGTTATGTATTTTCCAGAAATTATTAATGTTGTTTGAGTCATTTAATCCGTCAAGTTTGTTGTTTAAAATAGATTTAATTCATGTTCATACTTTGTTTGATTGTTCTTGAATCCGAAATTTGTATAGTTTGATTTCTTGTTTATCATTTATGATTATTTCTTGAATTTGTCTCATAATCTTGTTTAAGTTTAATATAGGAATTGTTTGTTGTAATGTTGTTAGAGTTGATTTTAAGTTCAATATTATTGAATTTAGAAATCTAAATATACTTGTTTGATTGTTGTTGTTGAATCCGAAAATAGGTTTGTGTGTTGCTAAAAATATTGTTCAATCAAATTTTAGTTGTTATTTGTTGTGCAATTTGTGTTCATGTGATTTGTTGTTGAAGTGTTGTTGAAATCATGTTCATGTGATTTATTGTTGAAATGTTGAAGAAATCATGTTCATGAAATTTGTTGTTTGAACATTGTTAGAAATTAATCATATTGTCTATATTTTGGATTAAGTTTGATTAATTGTTTGTTATAGCTGATGGGGTAGTTTGGTAATTTGTAGTACGTTCGGGGGTAAAATAGTAATTTGGAATAAGGTCGGAGGGGTAGTTTAGGAATTGTACATTTTGTAATTTTTTATGTGAAGCATGGGGGACAAAATGAAATGGGGTGGTTTGTGATATAGTTGTTTAATATAAAGGGGGGACAAGACAAAATTTAGTGGGGGAATCTTGTATTTATTTATGTTAGGCATGGGGGACAAAATATAATGGGGTGGTGTGATATGTTTATTTAATGTAATGGGGATGAGTGGGAAGATAATGAGTTTGGTAGAGAAAAAGTATTGATTTTAATTGATTGAAAGATTTATGGGATGGGTTATATAAGTAGAAGTCTTGAAATCGACAAAGAAGAATGAGAACACAGATAAGAGAAACGAATCTGAAAAGAAGAGAACAGAAAAGAGAGAATACAGAAATAGAGAGAAAAAATGGCTGAACATTTAAGAGAAAGAAAAATTCCGAAAAATATTTAAGCTTTCAAAATAAAAATAAAATCTAAAAAAAAATCTTCTGCTTTCTTTGTTTGAAATCAGTATTAATTGTTGTTGTTTCATTCAAAGCTTGAAGCTTTTGTTTTTGGGATTACTGCTCTACTGGTTTGCAAACTCTTTTCCTGGGTTGTTACTGTTGCTGGGCTGTTGCTGCTGTGCTGTACTGTTATTACTGCTGCTGATTTTCATCTTCATTTTCTTTTGCTTCCAATATCAGGTATATATTTTAGACTCATGTTGTGGAAAGCTTCAACATTGCCAAATAAATGAAGTTCGGAATTATAATTATGTCTTTTACTCGTTTAAATCTATTAGTTTAAATTTCAGTTTTGTTTCAGTTGATTAATATAGTAGCTTACATTTGATGTGAGAACTGTTAGTTAATCATCCCTTTGAAATTCGCATAAGCTTTGTAATAATGTTATTTATTTCAGAATTTCATTAAGTATAGCTATATTCAAATTATAAGATAGGGAACATGGCAGAAAGCTAGCCATTAATTAAATCTTATGATATTGTTGGCTAAGTATGGAATAGTATGGAACTATCAAGAAACTACATTACTAGCATATTTTGTCACAAAAGTCCGATTTTATTTAAAACTAGATTGATGTAAGTTGTATGTTGTTCGTACATGGCATGATAACAGTTACATGTATAACCATAAGTGAAAGGTGAGTTGATATAATTCGTTACGAGGTTAGAATATTAGGAATGGTTCAGACGTACAACTATATTGCATGTGATGCAATTTTATTGAATCAATTTGTATAATAGTTCTCTTTCTTATCAACTTGATTCTTATCTACCATTGTAAACAAATTAACCAAACAATTATAACTTTGGACTAAAAACAAGTATATGAGAAGGATATGGGATTTATAAGCACGAATTGCAACATTTTATGTCAAGGATATGTAGAAATAGAGTTCGCATTAAATATAACAATGAAAATTCTTCAGAAGCTATTAATTTGTTTATCAAATTAATTCTTTTCCAGTTTTATATGCGATTCGATTTTTGGATATATTAATGTTGTATCCACGATAAAAATGGTAGTTTTTTTTAGTTACATGTTGTTTGTTTCTTTTTCATATCATTAATTCTTTAAAATTTGAATAGTTTTGAGGTATATAATTCATACGCGTAAAATAAGACTTGCGGTCAACACATAATAACTTTTGAATTCTTTTCAAGAAAATTTAGAGACGTCTAAATCAGTGTTTCTCTATGGCTTTCATATAAAAATAAGTGGATGCAATAAACAATTTGTAGAGAATTTTATCAAGAATATTTTGTGAAATTAAGGATACGTTCGCGTGGCCTAAATTACATTTTTTTAAGGCTGTTCGGATTATGCGTTCGAGCAACTTTGAGCCAAAATTTTAATAAAAAAGATTCGTCGGAGGATATTAAATTAATTTCATAAAACCCGAGATGTGCGGTCCACTATTTAAGAAAGGCGAATGTTCTTAATTTTATTTTAAGCACAATTTCGAATATCAAATAAATTTTTTTATAATAAAAATATAAAAATATTATCAACCTTTTTGTGTACACGTATGCGTGGCACGATTCTCTACAATTATAAAAGGTATATAATACGAATATACGTACGCGTGATTCGTTTATATAATTGTAAACAATCTAAACAAAAGCGGTAATAAAATCGGGCAACAAGAAAAAAGGTATTTAGTAAATCAAGATAATTAAGCCAAATATAAAAATGGTTAAGCGACCGTGCTAGAACCACGGAATTCGGGAATGCCTAACACCTTCTCCCGAATTAACAGAATTCCTTACTCAGGATTTCTGGTTCGCAGAATAACAAACAGAGTCATATTCTCCTCGATTCAGGGATTAAAACCGGTGACTTGGGACGCCTTAAAATTCTCAGGTGGCGACTCTGAAACAAACAAACAAATCTTGTTTCGACTGTCCTTTAATTGGAGAAAACTCCCTACGCCCCTCGCGGGGGCGGAAAAAGGAGGTGCGACACACACATATATATATATAAGTTAAGTTCTTCTGTTAAATGTTAGGCATCGAATAGTACCAATTTCTTCTTTCCAAATCATTTAACTTACGGAGATAGAAATTGAAGATAAACTACATATTCAACTTAGGTAAATGATAAAAATTCATAAAACACATCTTGCATTCAGCCGTTCCATTTGACGCAAATACATAAATTTTCTTGCATTCCCTTCTCTTATACCGAAAACCCCTCATATTTTAACCCCCCCACCCCCACCCCCACCCCCCCCACCCCAAAAAAAAAAAATCAGTGCAAGAAAAAAATTATTTGTACCAGACCAATTATTGAGATGATACTCCAAAACTTTCTTTAATGAACCATTCGAATAATAAATATTTTAAAAGGCTGGGATAAGTCAATACACCACCTACTCATTTTCTTGTCTTCGGGTCAAAATCTAAGAAGAAGAAAAAATATTTGCTCAACGTTTAAATAGGATCGCAGAACTTTATCCCCAAGTAATAATAGCACTCATCAATTAAGATATTGAAATATTCGTGACGTAACCATTAAGGCTTAAAATTTTAATTCAACCCAAACCCTCTTCCAAAAGACAAGAAAATGCAAAAGGAAAAACATCAAGAAGCTCAGACATATACCCAAAAAGACGTAAACAATAGCACACAAATTATCTTATGAATCGAAAATAAATATAAAAAATTATTCACATTTTGTGTCTACACTGAATCATGAATTTGTCATGTTCAAGTGTATAGTAAATTGCGATCAAATGATAAACATGTAGATAGAAGACAAATGTAATTTATTCAGTCAAGTAAGTTTTTTTCTATTATGCTTCATTATATTTCGGAATTTGCCGTTCCTACCAAATTGTGTATATGATTGTATTTGAACCATGCTATTGAGTCTTGGACCACTTTGATTTGTAACCATCAACATTATTCACGACATTGATTTATTTTCTTGTTTCCCCTTTTGAGGTGGATTTTAATTCTATATCTACATATTTTTTTCCTTTTTCAAAGAGTTTTTTTTTGGATTATGTTGTTTGCCTTTTAACCTTTTTCTAAGATTACCTCACTTTGTATTTTTAGTACTAATTAATACCACAATGAGTTAATTAAATTATTTTAATTAGATACACATGTATGGATGTAAAAACTTGCTCGCGAGATTGTATTGTATATACATAGGTATTAATGTATCATCAAATTTAGAGGAACAAAAATGAGAACACCTTTTACTTTTAAATGATAAGAAGAAACCAAAAGACATATTCACATGCTTTAGTTAGCTACTTCTGCCGAAATTTCTTACAATGACATAAAAAAGACATAGAAAAATCATATTAATTAAATTATTATTGTGCTGAATGTCTTGCGAATATTCTAAAAAAACATAGGCCCCAAGGAATGTGATGATTGAATCTAGTAAAGTGTTTTTCTGTGTCTCTTTTTCTACATTACTTGTATCCATCATAATACTTAGCTTTCTAGCCTATCCACTTACTACTACATAAGGTAATTCAAAAAATGATAAGTATGGATTCTAGAATTACATAAAAAGGAAATAATATTATCGCTATGACAAATGAATCTTTTTCTGTTCTTACATTTTCCCCACATAATTACCAGAGAGTAGAAAAAATAATTCGAAAGTTGCTCTACTCGAATATGTAAGAAGAAGCGATTTGTGTGATATGTAAGTTAAATTGGCTAGACACATATACATAAAACATGTCTTCCAAGGTCACATAATCATATTAACATAGTATAAACTATATTACAAGGTGCATTCAGATTTAGAATCGATAAGTTTATAAAAATATGATGAAATGGTAAGTATTTTTACCTCTTTAGTCAAATGTTATGGATTAGAATTCTTGGTATGAATTCGCCTTTAATTAGGAAGCCATTTACCTAAATGAAACTTTTGGCACAATCTAGATTACGGAGAAAAAAGAAAAAAAGAAGAGCAACACTGGAGTATAAGTTAACGTAGTATAATTAACATAGTGTAAGTTATATGACAAGGTGCATTCAAGATTCAAAATCCATAGGTTTAGAATTAAATTCGTCCAAAAGATTAAATTCCATCCAAAATTTAAGGATAAATCTAGAACTGTGTATTTTTATATATTTTACTTAGAGATCACGAATTCGAATACTTAATATGAATATGTTTTTCATTAGTAAGCATTTTACCTTAATGAAACTTTTGGCACAATCTACATTAAAAAAAAAAAAAAAAAAAAAAAAAAAGAGCAACACTGAAGTATTGGAAGTTCCGTGCGCTTCGGTTCTTGTACGCTGTTGTTATTATAAGGGAAAGTTGGTTGCCTCTGATTTCAAACTGCCCTACCCTTCAGTTCACCCCCTACCCATCCCCCACCCTCAGCATAAAAAACTCAAAAAACTCCTCATCGCATTGCTCTCTCCGCTCTCTTCTCCAAAACACACACATACACACAAAACTGTTTTTCACTTCTCACCCGCATACTTCCATATATAGGAATAATAACAATAATTTTGTCCATCTTTTGTAGATATAATTAGATAGATAGAGGTAGAACTGCTAAACAACCTACCCCAGAAGGGAAAATTCATTTTCCTATTTCAATTCCAACTAAAGAATCATCACTGACAAAGAGAAATTGAATCTTTGTGGCTTTCCTGAGGAGAAAAGAGAAAAAGATTGGATTTTTATCAATTTTCCAGGTTCTTGGTTTGTGGTTTTTTTGGTAGTGTGATATGTATTTCTGTATGTGTATGTAATGCATCAGAAGAAATCTGAAGTTCAGATCGGAAAAGAAAGCAGTTGCATCTCTTCCGATTTCAATCCCACACCACCCCTTCTTTCTCCTTCTTCTTCTCTTCATCACAAACCTCCCCACCCCCATATTTACCCCCCTCCTACTCCTCCTCAAGCTTTGATTTTTTCTTCTTCTTCCTCTCCTTCTGTGCCTCCTCCCCTTCAAATCTTGATTGACAATGGAAATGACCCAATTGTCCCTAGCCCCACCTCTACCACCACCAAGACCACCCCTCACAAGAGACCCCTTTTGGGTGTTTCCACAAACAACCACCACAACCCTTCTTCTTCCTCAAGCTCTTCTATTCTAAAGTCTCCAACTTTATCTGATTCTCTTCACAAATACCCTTTTTCTTCTGCTCCCAAGGGTCAATACCCATCAAGAATTTTGAACCATTTCCATGTTTACCACCGGCTCCGCCACCTCCGCCGTGTCCTTCGCCTCCATCTCCGGTTAATACTCCTCCTCTCCCTTCCTTTCTTCTATTTCTTGGTTTCTCATCCAACTAACTCTTTCTTTTTGGATTTTCTATCTGCTTTTGCTTTCTCTGCTGCTTTACTGTTTTCACTCAATTTAGCACTGCCTAGGCTTCCTTCAATCAGGTTGTTCTTGGCTAGGTCCTTGCCAATTAAGCTTACTTCAACTAACCAAGTATCTAGGCAGCAATTACCAGTGTTTTGGTCAATTGGGTCGCGGCCTAAGATCGATAAAAGGGTAAATTCAGGTTGTTGGGTGCAGGCTTACAGTAATGGAGATGTGTATGAGGGTGAGTTCCATAAGGGGAAATGTAGTGGCAGTGGAGTTTATTACTATTACATGAGTGGGAGGTATGAAGGTGATTGGGTTGATGGGAAGTATGACGGCTATGGGGTGGAGACGTGGGCGAGGGGAAGTCGATATAGGGGTCAGTATAGGCAGGGCCTTAGGCATGGTTTTGGAGTATATAGGTTTTACACAGGCGACGTGTATGCTGGGGAGTGGTCCAACGGTCAAAGTCATGGTTGTGGAGTTCATACATGTGAGGATGGTAGCCGGTATGTAGGTGAATTCAAGTGGGGAGTCAAGCATGGCCTTGGCCACTACCACTTCAGGTAATTTTTCATGGAGATGTTTTTGTTCGTTTCTAAATTTGTTGACTTTTGAAGGGATATGTAACCAGAAAATTTAATCTTTCTCGTTAATTACCTAGTTGAGCTTTAGAAGCTTTAGTTGTCTATATGTGGTATACCATATGTATTAAACATAGATTATGTTATTTCTTAAAGACGAATAGGCGGGAGAGAAGTGAAAGAGTTGCTGAGCTTGTTGCTATATGTCTCGATGTTGTGCATCGTAAACTTTTAACTCCAGATGTACAGTATAGTGTACAACTGTCCTCAATCTACTGGAGTCTAAAAAAAATGGGGAAGACTAGAAGTAAGGTGGTAGTCCTCAATCTACTGGAGAGTAGACAAAACTAAATATAGTTTCCTCTAGTTGATTACATTAGGTTGTAGACTTGTGGATTTTATTTTGTGAGCAACTAGTTGATTTCTGTCCAATTGGGAGATATGCTGTCCTTGTCCCCCTTTGTATTTTGTCATCTCTATACAGTTAGGCGTTTTCGAAAAAGGCCTTCCTTTTTGTTTAGTTAAGCAAGCACTATTCTCCTTTCCTGTTTTGAAATGCATATTATGTCATTCCAGTTGCTTCTATGTAGTAGTTTATTCTTCTATCATTTTCAAATTAATTTCTATAATTGACTATTAATGTATGGAACCATGTGCTCAAGAAAATATTCTTTCAGACTAGAGTCTTGTCAATATTTCCAGTTTTCCTCTAGTCCATGACTACAGAAAGACAATCTTCTAGCCAGGTGAAGACTATGAAGTAATCTTTTGCATGTTGAACAGAAGATATGCAAAATAATTGCAAAAGATAAACTACCTTTTGTAATTTTGTGCCTGCATTATGCATAACTTTGCTAAATTGGCAGTGCAAAACAGGGTAGCATTCATGCCTTGACTCTATGTCTAGATGAGATATTAATATTTTCACTACCTATTGCAACTTCTGACTAATTATGAGCCTAATTATGGACTGCCTAGAGTCACATTGATAAAGTTCCATTAATTATGATGTTAAGTTTATTTTAACTGAAGAGATACAGCTGATATCAACAGTGTTTGTGCTATGTTAAGTTTTAGCTTATCTCTAAAATGTAAGAGAAAAAATTGTTGATGTGATGATCCCAGAGTATTGCCTGCATGGTTTTAGTGACATATAGTGAGATAGCACGTAACAGACTGAGAAAGAGTGTTACCAGGTCCAAAATCATTTATTTGGATTCAAGATAAAGGAGGAGTGAAGTTTACTTGATGTCTTGACTGCTTTGAAGTTTCTTTCTGATTTTCATGATTGTAAATGCTATAAATTTTTGGCCTCTTTTATTTCTGTCTCTCAGATGGTAAGGTGCTTTGAAGTAGCATTTTGCTGGAGAAATATAGTGCTGTTTTCCAGGACATAGAGCTATGTTGCACATAGTCGTGCTGTGGGCTTTAAAATATACACACGCACACATATAACATAGTTTTACTGTGGGTTTTCCTTCTTTTTTCCACTAGGTTTCTACACTTGTTATCTATATCCCTTCATTTATTTGTATTGATTTTCAGTTTGAATGTTAGTGTCTGCACTGGGCAGTGGGCACCCTTGCATGTACTGTGATGAGATGATTTAGTAAAGTAAGAAAGAATTCTATTCTCGTCAAAAAAAAATGATTAACTTGGTTTATTCTTTCCAATGTGAAGGAATGGAGATACATATGCTGGAGAATATTTTGCAGATAAGATGCATGGTTTTGGAGTATATTGTTTTGCAAATGGGCATCGCTACGAAGGAGCGTGGCATGAGGGAAAGAGACAAGGGCTTGGGATGTATACTTTTAGAAATGGAGAAACCCAATGTGGTCATTGGCAAAATGGGGTTCTTGACATTCCAAGCACGCAGAATGCCTCCTATCCTGTATCCCCTGTTGCTGTTTACCACTCCAAAGTGCTAAATGGTGTACAGGTAAAGATTAAATCAAACTTGATCTGAGGTCTGCTCCCCCCCCCCTAGTGCATGGGAAATAAGGATTCACAGATTAGCCTTCCAATCCCTTCAAAAGCTCATGGTTTATTGACTGTCTAAGTATATGCTCTCTGAATCCTCGGATATCTATTGCTGTGATTTGGAGGCTTTTTTAAGTTTAGTTGGCACATCTTTAAGTCGTCTTAGGTTAGGATCAGTAGGATGCACTTGTTCTCTTTTTCCTTCGTTTCTGACTCTTCCATTGTAAGTAAATTGACTTTTGTGCTAGAACAGTATTCGCCTTTTGGATATGCAAAAGTTATGTCATAATTGCAACTTACTTCTCTTGAATATTAAGGAAATTGTTTTAAAATTTCAGAAAATGCATGTGACCAGTCAAAAAAAGTTTTAGAAGGAGCCTGCATTCTTATTAACATGGCTAGAAAGAGTCCCAGGAAGCACAAAAAGCATAGTCATGAAAGCTTTCTCTGTAGATTTTTTCCTTTTCTGAATTGTGATTTTCAGGTTTTCATTCACTTAATAGGTTTTAATAGTGTACTTGGTAGACTCCTAAAGGAATATACATTGACTTCATTGGCACTCAATTTTGGGTGCATTATAATCTTAAAATTTAGAAGGGGAGCCTTGGAATAGTGGAACAATGATAAAGTTGTCTTCATGTGACTTATAGTTCACGGATATGCTTGCATCAGGTAGGCTGCCTAACACCTCCTTGGGGTGCGGCCCTTCCCCGAACCCTCGGTAAATGCGGGATGCTTCATGCACTAGGCTGCTCTATATAATCTTGGAATCGGACTCTCAGTGGAAATAGCTACTCCGACATGTGCATTAACTAATTTGATTCCACTCTTTAGAATAGTGAAAAAAATAAATATAAATGGCATATGAATTTGAATCGTGTGCTAATTGCTCTTACATAATTCTATCAGGAGGCTCGTCGAGCAGCAGAGCGGGCATATGATGTGGCCAAGGTTGATGAAAGAGTGGGCAGAGCAGTTGCAGCTGCCAACAGGGCAGCCAATGCAGCTAGAGTGGCAGCAGTAAAAGCCATGCAAAAGCAAATGCATCGTCGGAGTAACAGTGATGACCTTCCAATCCCCGTGGCGTAAGACCTCCAAATGATGGAGTGTTTTTTCAGTTTAACCTCATAGAAATTTTGCATCCTTTTACGGAGGACTGCAATGGAATAATCTTACCTTAACCACCTTGTGTCCATGCGTGCTACCTCGTGTTACGTTTTCATTCCCTGAATTGGAGCAGGGCTGTTCTCTTTGCCAGGATTTTCGCGTTGTGAGTGTCTAAAAGTTAAGCCACTTTTCAAGCTCCCTGTATTTCTGTGGTTGAAACCTTGCTAAGAGAGCCAACCTGTTTCTTCTGTTTTGTAAAGATTAGCTAGTTTTGTAACATTTCGAGTGCTGGTGCCCAGAGAGAATTTCAACCCAGCCAGCCGGCCTTTTATGTGTATTAACGACTCTTGAGAATTAGTGGAAATATTATAAAAAGAAAAATCTACGTAAGAAAAATAATTCATCGCTTTTTTTTTGTTTTTTGTGTGTGTGTGGTGTGTTTGGTACTATGGAAGTCGATAATTATTTCAAGATCAGCCAGTTATTTGGAAGTCTTGGAGTTTTCAGCAAGAGTGGTTTTGGAAAGTCAGGGATAAGACCATGTAAAAGAGGTTGACTTATGAGGTTGGGAAATCTTTTGTACATTTGAAGAGGTCTTATGAAGAAGTTGCAACTTGGGAGGAATAATTGACCAACAGCTTTTTTCTTGAAATTTCTGTATGTTTTGCATTTTTTCTCCTAATTTTTTATTTCAAGTACATTGTCCACTATAACTTGCTCATGGAAACTCTATGGTAATATTATATTTGAAATAAGATTTAATTATTTCTAGAAAAATGCAATTTAAATATTAATAAATTACATGAAAAGTAGATCATGTAGAAGAGTTATTAGCAAATCTGAGAAATATATGTAAAAGGTTTAAATTAGATAAGAGATTTTGACCCTCAAAAGCAAGAAATGCGACTCAAGTATACAAACATAAGAATGCTTATTGATATCAAAACAAAAGACATACTAATTAAAAAATTTACCTTCCTATACTACATATTACCATCCCTAATCAAGTTTTAATTTAGAGCCCGTTTGGACATAAGAAAATTTTCCTTTTTTTTGAAAAAAATGTTTGGTTATCAAAATCTTACCATTTTTCCAATCTCACTTGAAAATACATTTTGACCAATTTTTCAATTGACTCAATTGAAAATGAGAAGATTGTTAGTTTTTAGTTGCAAAATATGTTTAAAAGAAGACATCTAAATATGTTGCAAAAATTATAACCAAACACAACTTCATCTTCAATTCAAATTTTAGTGAAATTCCAAATTAAAAAAAATATATATGGAATTCATGTCCAAACGCCTACTTAATTACATGGTCATATACATTTTACCAATTATATACAAATAAGTTTTAAATTAGTATCTCTTTAAATTAGGAATTGAATAAGGAATATTAGTTATTTCCTCATCCCTTTATACCTGCCCACTCTCTCTCTCTCTCTCTCTCTCTCTCTCTCTCTCTCTCTCATATATATATATATATATATATATATATATATATATATATATATATATATATATATATATATATATATATATATATATATATATTTTGTCCCCCAATTTTTCTTCCTTTGATGTTTTCTGTTTTTTTATGATTTCTTGTTGTATAGAGTTTTAATTTAGCATTTTCTTTCATGTTGCACAATTGATGTTCGAATTAAAATTGTCAATCAATAAATTTTGGAGGTGTTTGATTCTCCACCATTGACAGCCATTAAAATACTTCGAAGCTTTAAATTCGAATTTGGATTTTTAAAAACTATAATTTCTTTGGATTGGTGTTGTTGCAAACAATTGAGAATATTCTTTGAAGTTTATGTCTCAGTTTTGAGGGTATTGGTGAAGATTAGACTTGATTTTGGCCGAATTAAGAAAAGAAGACATACAATGACATACAATATACATACAAAATACATATAAAAGACATTGTATTTAAGTTGTATGATGTTGTAGATGTATTTATTGGGTAAAAATAATGTATGAAAGTTGTAGATAAGTTGTAAATATGTTGTATACTATATAATTAGTTGTATAAAATTTATTTTTAGTTTATGTATTATTGTAAATGTATCAAATTTGTACGAAATTTATTTTTTAATTTGCAGATGTATCAAATTTGTACGAAATTTATTTTTTTCCCAAAGGATTAAATTTACGAGCACAATACTCCTACTTAATAGTACTAGTTAAAAGTCCTAATACTTAAAAATAATGTCACGCCCCCAAGTTTCCTTCGTAGGATGTCGTGACGATACCTAGCCTCTAAGACTAAGTAAGCCTAATAATATGCAGAGTAACTGAAATACAACTTAGAATCTCAAAACTTCAGCAATTACATAAATAAAATATGCAACTCGATATGTACAACTCCCAAAACCTGGTGAAATGTAAGTCACAAGCTCTAAGTAACAGTGCTGAACAATCCTATATATCAGTGTCTATAATAGTGTAATGAAATAAGGAAGAACATGATAGAAAGGGAATCCGAGGCCTGCGGACGCGGGCATGTGTACCTTGAACTCTCCAAGGCAGCCTCAGCTCACTAATGTCGAGACTGATAGGAAATACCTGGATCTACATAAAAAGATGTTGAGAAGTATAATATGAGTACTCCATAACGGTACCCAGTAAGTACCAAGCCTAACCTCGGTAGAGTAGTAACAAGGTCAGGTCAAGGCCCTACTGAAGATAATAAAAAACTAGACGAAAGGTATAACGATATAATGACAATGACATTGGAAATGAAACAATAAGAAATTTACGAAAAGTTAACAACACAGAATCAAGACAGTTAATACAACACGAAAGGAAATAAAGATTTACATGCTAAGGAAACGGACAACCAAGACAAATACAGCAAATTGAGAAAGATCAACAAGGGCTACTACCAAGGTACCGCCTCACAGTCCCAGATCATAAAATTAACTTACAGTCTTTCGTTATATCTCCTCGGGAGCCTTTTACATTTAGTTTTGAGAATTATTTTTCCCGAATTAGCACCCCATGTTTTAGCCCACCTTATCACAACGCATGGTGTCTAGTAGTTCCCCTGCTAGCCACGCGTATCAAGCTGACCTTATCTCACCGCATGCATTTCAACACCCAGACCTTATACCACCGCATGCGTATCAATATCACAACGTATCACAATTCGCACATCAAGTGTCCAATATCACAACTTACCAGAAAAGGCCAACAATAATGTAATTTCACAATAAGGAGCCCACTACTCAACCACAATGTACACAAAGTCTCAACAATAACAACCGGAAAGTAACTCAATAAAATGATATTTCACAACTTACACTTTGCCTCAATAGAAACCACTGCCTTTGCAACTCAATACCAAACTCAACAACAAGATATTCCAAGAATAGTAATTTCAAGTAAAGAATTCACAGTTAAATAATGATTATGGAATAAAAGAAAGCAAGTAATTCAACTAAACACGTAGGACAAGTTGCAAATAAGAGATACGACAAGTATACATGTGTAATTAAACTAAATATGGTAGCTATAACATGTTAAAGTAACTCAATTAAAACATGAAAGAAAACTACATAGCTAAAAATCGGAATTTCAATATTTAGCCCGTGTACACACTCGTCACCTTGCATACACGGCCTTCACATATCACAATTATCACAACAATACTAAATCCTAAGGAAAAATTTTCCCACACAAGGTTAGACAAGTTGCTTACCTTAAACCACGCTAAATCAATCAACTAGAAGGCATTTCCCTCAATTTTCCAACTCCGAACGGCTCGAATCTAGCCAAAACAATTTCATAGTATAAATATAACTATAGGAAACTAATTCTAACAAAGAAATTACGATCTTCACAAAGAATTGAAAAATCGCCCCAAAAAGTCAACCCGGGCCCGCCTATCGGAATTCGACCAAAACTACAAAAACCGAACACCATTCGATATCGAGTTTAGCTATACAAGAATTATTCAAATGCGACCTAAATTCGCCTTTCAAAACTCAAAAATTTAGCCTAAGGAGTTTCTACCAATAATTTTTCCCAATTTCCAACTCCAAAGCACTAATTAAATGATGATATTATCAATAGATTATGTGAATTAATCAAAAACGAGTTAGAAATCCATACCCCAAAGTTCTCTCTGAAAATCCCTCGAAAGTTCACCTTAAACCGAGCTCTCTAAGTCACAAAAATGAATTATGAATCAAACCCTCGAATTTTTCCCTTTTCTACCTAGTTAAATCGCACCTGCGACCTTACTGCCGCATCTGCGGGTAAGTGCTCGCTTTTGCGAGTACGCACCCGCGGTCAAACTCTCCGCATGTGCGATGACACTAGAAGCTGGGCACTTTCAGCAAAAATCAGCAAGTCCGAATTGTTCTGGACTCGATTCGAATTACACCCGGGGCCTTCGGGACCCCGTCCGAATATACCAATAAGTTCCAAACCACATAACGGACGTACTCGAGGCCTAAAATCCTGCAAACAACGTAAATTCTACGAATCGCAACCCAAATTCAAGCCTATGAACTATGAACTTCTAAATTCCGAAACCAACGCCGAGTTAAAACAACTCCGATTGATACCAAATTTTGCACACAAGTCATAAATGAAATTACGGAACTATTTCAACTTTCGAAATCAGAATCCAACTCCGATAACACCAAAGTCAACTCCCAGCCAAATTTTTTCAAAATCCTCCAACTTTCCAACTTTCGTCAATTTACGCCAAAACGACCTACAGACCTCTAAATCAACATCCGAGCATGCTCCTAAGACCAAAATCACCATATGGAGCTATTGGAACCTTCAAAACTCCATCCAGGAGTCATCTTCACTCAGGTCAAACTACGGTCAACTCCTACGACTTAACCTTCTAACTTAGGGACAATGTGTCCAAATTCACTCTGAAACTTACCCGATACCAAAACCAACCACTCTATAAAGTTACATAACTACAATATAGCATAGAGGAAGCAAAATTTAGGGGATCGGGGCTAAAATACTCAAAATGACCGGCCGAGTCGTTACATCATCCCCTATTAAAACAAATATTCGTCCTCGAACGACTATAGAGACATACCTGAAGTGGTAAAAAGATGAGGATAACGGCTACACATATCATGCTCGGTCTCCCAGGTCGCCTCCTCGACTGGCTGACCCCTCCACTGAACCTTCCCTGAAGCAATGCTCTTCGACCTCAACTTTTGATCCTGCTTGTCCAAAATGACCACCGACTCCTCAACATAAGACAAATCCTTGTCCAACTGGACTGAGCTGAAATCTAACACATAAGACGGATCGACGTGATACTTCTGGATCATAGAAATATGGAATACTGGATGAACTACAGCTAGACTGGGTGGAAATGCAAGTTGGTAAGCCACCTCTCCAATCCTCTCAAGAATCTTAAAGGGCCCGATATACCTAAGGCTCAACTTTCCCTTCTTCCTGAACCTCATAACACCCTTCTATATCATCCCAAAAAAGTTAATGTGGTGGCTGATGCCTTGAGTCACAAAGCGAAGAGCTTGGGTAGTTTATCATATCTGCTTGTAGCAGAGAGGCCATTAGCCTTGGATGTTCAGGTCTTGGCCAACTAGTTTGTTAGATTAGATGTTTCTGAGCCGAGTTTTGGCTTATGTGGTTTCTCGGTCTTCTCTTTATTGATGATTATCAATAGATTATGTGAATTAATCAAAAACGAGTTAGAAATCCTTACCCCAAAGTTCTCTTTGAAAATCCCTCGCAAGTTCACCTTAAACCGAGCTCTCTAAGTCACAAAAATGAATTATGAATCAAACCCTCGAATTTTTCCCTTTTCTACCTAGTTAAATCGCACCTGCGACCTTTCTGCCGCATCTGCGGGTAAGTGCTCGCTTTTGCGAGTACGCACCCGCGGTCAAACTCTCCGCATGTGCGATGACACTAGAAGCTGGGCACTTTCAGCAAAAATCAGCAAGTCCGAATTGTTCTGGATTCGATTCAAATTACACCCGGGGCCTTCGGGACCCCGTCCGAATATACCAATAAGTTCCAAACCACATAACGGACGTACTCGAGGCCTAAAATCACTGCAAACAACGTAAATTCTACGAATCGCAACCCAAATTCAAGCCTATGAACTATGAACTTCTAAATTCCGAAACCAACGCCGAGTTAAAACAACTCCGATTGATAGTCATAAATGAAATTACGGAACTATTTCAACTTTCGAAATCAGAATCCAACTCCGATAACACCAAAGTCAACACCCGGTCAATTTTTTCAAAATCCTCCAACTTTTCAACTTTCGTCAATTTATGCCAAAACGACCTACAGACCTCTAAATCAACATCCGAGCATGCTCCTAAGACCAAAATCACCATATGGAGCTATTGGAACCTTCAAAACTCCATCCAGGAGTCATCTTCACTCAGGTCAAACTACGGTCAACTCCTACGACTTAACCTTCTAACTTAGGGACAATGTGTCCAAATTCACTCTGAAACTTACCCGATACCAAAACCAACCACTCTATAAAGTTACATAACTACAATATAGCATAGAGGAAGTAAAATTTAGGGGATCGGGGCTAAAATACTCAAAATGACCGGCCGAGTCGTGACATCATCCCCCAATAAAACAAATATTCATCCTCGAACGACTATAGAGACATACCTGAAGTGGTAAAAAGATGATGATAACGGCTACACATATCATGCTCGGTCTCCCAGGTCGCCTCCTCGACTGGCTGACCCCTCCACTGAACCTTCACTGAAGCAATGCTCTTCGACCTCAACTTTTGATCCTGCTTGTCCAAAATGACCGCCGACTCCTCAACATAAGACAAATCCTTGTCCAACTGGACTGAGCTGAAATCTAACACATAAGACGGATCGACGTGATACTTCTGGATCATAGAAATATGGAATACTGGATGAACTACAGCTAGACTGGGTGGAAGTGCAAGTTGGTAAGCCACCTCTCCAATCCTCTCAAGAATCTTAAAGGGCCCGATATACCTAGGGCTCAACTTTCCCTTCTTCTTGAACCTCATAACACCTATATCATCCCAAAAAAGTCAATGTGGTGGCTGATGCCTTGAGTCACAAAGCGAAGAGCTTGGGTAGTTTATCATATCTGCTTGTAGCAGAGAGGCCATTAGCCTTGGATGTTCAGGTCTTGGCCAACTAGTTTGTTAGATTAGATGTTTCTGAGCCGAGCCGAGTTTTGGCTTATGTGGTTTCTCGGTCTTCTCTTTATTGATGATATTATCAATAGATTATGTGAATTAATCAAAAACGAGTTAGAAATCCTTACCCCAAAGTTCTCTTTGAAAATCCCTCGAAAGTTCACCTTAAACCGAGCTCTCTAAGTCACAAAAATGAATTATGAATCAAACCCTCGAATTTTTCCCTTTTCTACCTAGTTAAATCGCACCTGCGACCTTACTGCCGCATCTGCGGGTAAGTGCTCGCTTTTGCGAGTACGCACCCGCGGTCAAACTCTCTGCATGTGCGATGACACTAGAAGCTGGGCACTTTCAGCAAAAATCAGCAAGTCCGAATTGTTCTGGATTTGATTCGAATTACACCCGGGGCCTTCAGGACCCCGTCCGAATACCAATAAGTTCCAAACCACATAACGGACGTACTCGAGGCCTAAAATCACTGCAAACAACGTAAATTCTACGAATCGCAACCCAAATCAAGCCTATGAACTATGAACTTCTAAATTCCGAAACCAACACCGAGTTAAAACAACTCCGATTGATACCAAATTTTGCACACAAGTCATAAATGAAATTACGGAACTATTTCAACTTTCGAAATTAGAATCCAAATCCGATAACACCAAAGTCAACACTCGGTCAATTTTTTCAAAATCCTCCAACTTTCCAACTTTCGTCAATTTATGCCAAAACGGCCTACAGACCTCTAAATCAACATCCGAGCATGCTCCTAAGACCAAAATCACCATATGGAGCTATTGGAACCTTCAAAACTCCATCCAGGAGTCATCTTCACTCAGGTCAAACTACGTCAACTCCTACGACTTAACCTTCTAACTTAGGGACAATGTGTCCAAATTCACTCTGAAACTTACCCGATACCAAAACCAACCACTCTATAAAGTTACATAACTACAATATAGCATAGAGGAAGTAAAATTTAGGGGATCGGGGCTAAAATACTCAAAATGACCGGCCGAGTCATTACATCATCCCCCTATTAAAACAAATATTCGTCCTCGAACGACTATAGAGACATACCTGAAGTGGTAAAAAGATGAGGATAACGGCTACACATATCATGCTCGGTCTCCCAGGTCGCCTCCTCGACTGGCTGACCTCTCCACTGAACCTTCACTAAAGCAATGCTCTTCGACCTCAACTTTTGATCCTGCTTGTCCAAAATGACCACCGACTCCTCAACATAAGACAAATCCTTGTCCAACTGGACTGAGCTGAAATCTAACACATAAGACGGATCGACGTGATACTTCTGGATCATAGAAATATGGAATACTGGATGAACTACAGCTAGACTGGGTGGAAGTGCAAGTTGGTAAGCCACCTCTCCAATCCTCTCAAGAATCTTAAAGGGCCCGATATACCTAAGGCTCAACTTTCCCTTCTTCCTGAACCTCATAACACCCTTCTATATCATCCCAAAAAAGTCAATGTGGTGGCTGATGCCTTGAGTCACAAAGCGAAGAGCTTGGGTAGTTTATCATATCTGTTTGTAGCAGAGAGGCCATTAGCCTTGGATGTTCAGGTCTTGGCCAACTAGTTTGTTAGATTAGATGTTTCTGAGCCGAGCCGAGTTTTGGCTTATGTGGTTTCTCGGTCTTCTCTTTATGATCGTATCAGAGAGTGTCAGTATGACGACCCCCATCTATTTGTCCTTAAGGATATAGTTTAGTACGGCGATGCCAATAAGGTCACTATTGGAGATGACGGTGTATTAAGCTTTCTTTCTCTTGGCCATTGTTGCCATCTCTATGCTGAAGGAATTAAAGTGATTTGTTGGGCGAATAAAGTGAATTGGCCAAAAATGAATCTGATATTCAAAACCTAGAAGTTTTCAATCTCTCTTGTATTTGTATATATGGTAACATTTTTTTGTTAACCTTTTACGCTTATAGAAAGAGGAGAGGAGAGAAAATAGGAAAATGATATCACTAAATCCCTTAATTTAAGGCACTAATAATGGATAGTATATGGAGAGAGGCGGTAGAAAATATGAAAAGAGAAGAGAAGAGAAAAAAAAAGGAAAAGGGTATAATTTAATCCTCTAATTTAAGGCACTAATAATGGATTGTATATAAATTATAAGCAATTCTTATTTAGGGCGGGTAATTTTCAAAACTGAGACAATTTTGGTAATAAGATTTCATATAGTGCATAAGAAAGAAAAAAAACCCTAATTAAAGCCATAACAGTTTTCAACAATGCAACTTAAGTATAGGATATTACATTGATTCGTCTAATTTTACAAAGTAAGTACATCGTAGTCTCTTGAAAAAGAAAACCCAAAAGAAATAAAAGGGGGGGGGGAGAGAGAGAGAGTCTGGAACCAAAATATTGTTCATTTTGACTCAAGTGACCGAAATGTGTTAAAAAAATTAATTAAAAGACGTTATACTTTAACGGTCGTTTGGCCAGTTAAGTATAGCGTCTTTTAAAAGACGCTATATGTATAGCGTTTTTTACTAAAATGTTATATATATTAAGTGGGCCCACAAATAATTCTTTTGTAGTTAACTGACATAACAATAATTCAACTGGTATAGCGTTTTTTTTTTTAAAATGCTATACCTCTAATAATTGAACCTCCGGGCTGGTTTTTGCCTTATTTAAAGAGGTGGACGATTTTGTAAAAATCCATTCATAAACATCTTCAAGTGTTCTGAAATTTTTTGTTAAGTATTTTGCCTTTTGTCATAATGTCTGAAGAGCGAAAAATTAGGGTTTTATTATATTGGGGAGGGGGAGGTGAGGTTGTTGTCACGACCCGGATTTCCCACCCTTGGGAGTTGTGATGGCGCCTACTCGTGAAAGCTATGCAAGCCGCGTATTATAGGATCACTAAATCATTTACTAACCGTTTTTAACAATTTAAACTATCATGTGATTAACAGTAAAATATTAATGATAAATAAATACAAGCGGAATACTTAATCTGATAAATTAACCATAAATAGTACGACAATGCCAACATACATCTCTACCCGGAATTTGGTGTCACAATATCACAGAATGTCTACGAATACTACATACAAATGTCTAAAAAGAAAGTATTATCTGTCTCGGAAGCAAATGAAAACAGAATACATATAAAGATATAAGAGAACGCCGGGCTTGCGGACGCCTGCAGAACTACCTCAGGATCTCTAACTGGACTGAAGGCAGCCACCCAATGCTATGGTCCAAAAGCTACAGCTCTGGGATCTGCACATAGTGCAGAGTGTAGTATCAGCACAACCGACCCCATGTGCTGGTAAGTGTCTGGCCTAACCCCGGCAAAGTAGTGACAAGGCTAGGACCAGACTACCAAATAAATCTGTGCAGTTATATAATAGGCAGCGAAAAATAAAACAGGAATAAACAAGTAAAGATGGGAGGGGGACATACTGCGAGGGAATATCATTTATCAATAGTAATTCAAGAGAAAAACGTAAAGGCAACTTAGAATTCACAGCAAAGAATAAGGAAATCGTAACCAACCAATAAACATTTCCATTATCTACTGTTGCGGCGCGCAACCCGATCCAAATCATAAAAACACTGTTGTGGCATGCAACCCGATCCATATCATTTATCATTGTTGCAACGTACAACCCGATCCAAACATAATATTGTTGCGGTGTCCAACCCGATCCAAACACAATATTGTTGCGGCGTGCAACCCGATCCAAACATAATATTATTGCGGCGTCCAACCCGATCCAAATATAATATTGTTGTGGCGCGTAACCCAATCCAAATATAATATTATTGTGGCGCACAACCCGATCCACATATACAGTTCAACACCAATCACAACGGAAGTCCCGGCAAGGGATCAATAAAGAAACAACACTATCCCGGCAAGGGAATCAACGGTATAAGTAAATATGTCGCGACAAGGGAAAATCAGCTATAACCAAACTTGTTCCAACATCTAAATACCTCAACTAGCACCAATACTCAATCATAAGTAATTTCCACGGGAATAATCATAATCCTTACTCAACACAGTGAATCAACAACTTAGGCATTCGTAGTATTTATTAAGAACATAGCAATTTCACTTTAAGACTCACGATCATGCTCGATACCAACATATAGATATTCGTCACCATGCCTATATCGCGTACTCAACAAGTAACATGTAGCAAATATGACACAACTCCTAATCCCTCAAGTTAAGGTTAGACCAAACACTTACCTCGATGCCACGAAAACAATTCAAGACTCTACTATCACTTTACCTCTTGATTCCACCACCAATTCGCTCGTATCTAGCCACAAGTTACTTAATTATATCAATAAATGCTAAATGAATCAATTCTAATGCATGAAAACGAGTTTTCCAAAGTTTTACCCAAAAAGTCAAAAATCGCCCCTGGGCCCACATAATCAAAACCCGAGGTTCGAACCAAAACCCGATTACCCATTCCCTCACGAACCCAAATATATAATTTATTTTGAAATCGGACCTCAAATCGAGGTCCAAATCCCCAATTCTTTAAAAACCTAGGTTCTACTCAAAACACCCAATTTCTCCCATGAAAATCATTAATTTTGAGTTGAAATCATGTGAAAAGATGTTAATGATTGAAGAAAACGAGTAAAAATTGACTTACAATTGATTTGGAAGAAGAGTTCTTTGAAAAATTGCCCAAGTGTGTTTTGGTTTTGAAAAAAGTGTGAAAAATGAAAGATTTTCGGCGAAGATATAAAATTGCAGGTTGCAGATGTCGCATTTGCGAACATGGGTTCGCATTTGCGAACATGGGTTCGCATTTGCGAACCCTGAGGAAAACCAAGCCTCTTCGCATTTGCGATTGTGCCTTCGCAATTGCGATGTCACATTTGCAACCATTCATTCGCATTTGCGAATAAGGCAGCCTATGCCACTTCTCGCATTTGCGAGCCAATGCGAAGCCTGCGGGCCTGCAACATACCAGCAAATTCCTAAATGAAATTTTCACTCCCTGGCCTATCCAAAACTCACCCGAGCCCTCAGGGCTTCAAACCAAACATGCACACCAACCTAAAAACATCATACGAACTCGCTCGTGCATTCAAATCACCAAAATGACATCAACAACTATGAATTTAGCATCAAAATCATGGAATTTCTTAAGAACTTCAAATTTGCCCAATTTCTCAAATAAGGTCCGATTCACATTATTTCAAATCCGTTTCTTATCAATTTTCACAGGCTCGACTCAAATCATCTATAAGACATGTACCGAGCTTCGGAACCAAAATGCGGGCCCGATACCAATGGTTTCAAACACACTTCACTTTCAAAAACTCATAATTAATTCCGGAAAATAATTTCTTTCAAAAATTCATTTCTTGGGGTTGGGACCTCAAAATTCGATTCCGGGCATACGCCCAAGTCCCATAGGAAAAATTCCTCATTTTCACAGATTTTCATATAATGGCTTTCCGGCTACACGCCCGGACTGCGCACGTAAATTGAGGTAGGACAGAAAGAGGTTTTTAAGGCCTCGAAACACAAAATTCATTTCTAAAACAAGTGATGACCCAAGGGTCATCACATTCCCCACCTCTAAAACAATCGTTCGTCCTCGAACGGACATAAGAAGGAAGTACCTGATCGGGAAAAAGATGGGGATAACGGCTCTGCATATCGAACTCGGACTCCCAGGTCAATGCCTCAGCAGGATGACCTCTCCACTAAACACGGGCAGAAGGAAAACTCTTCGATCTCAACTGACGAACCTGCCGGTGTAGAATAGCTACCGGCTCCTCCTCGTAAGACAAGTCCTTGTCCAACTGGACAGTGCTAAAATCTAACACGTGGGATGGATTGTCGTGATACTTCCGAAGCATGGACACATGAAACACTGGATGTATGGCTGATAAGCTCAGCGGCAACGCAAGTCTGTAAGCCACCTCTCCCACTCGATCAAGAATCTCAAACGGGCCAATAAACCTAGGGCTAAGCTTTCCCTTCTTCCCAAATCTCATCACACCCTTCATAGGCAACACTCGAAGCAATACCCGCTCACCAACCATGAATGCCAAATCACAAACCTTGCGGTCGGCATAACTCTTTTGCCTTGACTGAGCTGTACGAAGCCTATCCTGAATAATCCTGACCTTGTCCAAGGCATCCTAAACTAGATCTGTACCCAACAACCGAGCCTCCTCTGGTTCAAACCATCCAACAAGCGATCAACACCGCCTACCATACAAAGCCTCATAAGGAGCCATCTAGATATTCGACCGGTAGCTGTTGTTGTAGGCAAACTCTGCAAAAGGCAAAAACTGATCCCATGACCCTCTAAAGTTAATGACATAAGCTCAGAGCATATCCTCCAAAATCTGAATAGTCCGCTCGGACTGCCCATCCGTCTGAGAATGAAATGTTGTGCTCAACTCAACCTATGTGCCCAACTCTCGCTGAAGCCCTCTAGAAACATGAGGTAAACTGCGTACCTCAGTCCGAAATGATAGACACGGGCACACCATGAAGACGAACAATCTCCCGCATATAGGTCTCAGCTAACATCTCGGAAAAATAGGAGACTGCCACATGAATGAAATGGGCTGACTTGGTCAGCCTATCAACAATAACTCACACTGCGTCGAACTTTCTCTGAGTCCGTAGGAGACCAACAACGAAGTCCATAGTGATCCGCTCCCACTTCCACTCGGGAAGCTCAATCCTCTGAAACAAACCACCAGGCCTCTGATGCTCGTACTTAACCTGCTGACAGTTCAAACACCGAGCCACATATGCAACAATGTCCTTTTTCATTCTCCTCCACCAGTAATGCTGCCGCAAATCCTAATACATCTTAGCAGCGCCCGGATGAATAGAGTACTGGGAGCTATGGGCCTCCTCTAAAATCAACACTTGGAGTCCATCCACATTAGGCACACAAACTCGACCCTACAATCTCAGAACTCCATCGTCACCTAAGGTAACATGCTTGGCACCTCCGCGTTGCACCGTGTCTCTGAGGACACACAAATGGGGATCATCATACTGCCGATCACATATACGCTCTGATAGAGAAGAACGAGAGACCGTACAAGCTAACACGCGGCTGGGCTCAAAAATATCCAACCTCACGAAATAATTGTCCAAAGCCTGAACATCCAAAGCAAGCGGCCTCTCACCAACCGGGATATAAGAAAGACTGCCCATACTGGCTGACTTCCTACTCAAAGCATCGGCCACCACATTGGCCTTTCCCGGATGGTATAAGATGGTGATATCGTAGTCTTTCAATAGCTCCAACTACCTTCTCTACCTCAAATTCAACTCCTTCTACTTGAATAAGTATTGCAGACTCTTGTGATCCGTGAACACCTCACAAGCCACACCATACAGATAATGCCTCCAAATCTTCAACGCGTGAACAATGGCTGCCAACTCCAAATCATGAACCGGATAGTTCTTCTCATGAATCTTCAATTGTCGCGAAGCATAGGCAATGACCTTGCCATCCTGCATCAACACCGCACCAAGTCCAATAAGAGATACATCACAATAAACTGTATATGGCCCTGAACCTGTGGGAAAAACCAACATCGGTGTCGTAGTCAAAGCTGTCTTGAGCTTCTGAAAGCTCACCTCGCACTCATCCGACCACCTGAACTGGGCACCCTTCTAGGTTAACCAGGTCATCGGGGCTGCAATAGATGAGAACCCCTCCATAAACCGACGGTATTACCCTGCCAAAACCAAGAAACTTCGGATCTCTGTAGCTGATGCTGGTCTAGGACAGTTCTCGACTGCCTCAATCTTCTTCGGATCAACCTGAATACCCTCTAAGGATACAATATGACACAGGAATGCAACTGAACCCAACCAGAACTCACACTTCGAAAACTTGGCATACAACTGACTATCCCTCAGAGTCTGAAGAACCACTCTAAGATGTTGCTCGTGCTCCTCCCGGCTGCGGGAATAAATCAAAATATCATCAATGAAGACTATCACAAACGAATCCAAGTAAAGCTTGAACACTTGGTTCATCAAATTCATAAAAGATGTTGGGGCATTTGTCAACCTGAATGACATCACCAAGAACTCATAATGCCCGTACCAAGTGCGGAAAGCGGTCTTAGGGACATCAGATGCCCTAATCCTCAACTAATGGTAGCTAGATCAAGTCAATCTTCAAAAATACCTTGGCACCCTGAAGCTGGTCAAACAAATCATCAATCATCGGCAATGGATACTTATTCTTGATTGTAACCTTGTTCAACTATCGATAATCAATACACATTTGCATCGATCCGTCCTTCTTCTTAACAAACAACACCGGCGCACCCCAAGGCGAAATACTAGGTCTAATGAAACCTTTTTCAAGCAAGTCTTGCAACTGCTCCTTCAACTCTTTCAACTCAGGCGGGGCCATACGATACGGCAGGATAGAAATGGGCTGAGTGCCCGGAGCCAAATCAATGCAAAAGTCAATATCCCTGTCGGGTGGCATACCCGGCAGGTCTAAAGGAAATACCTCATGGAACTCACGAACAACAGGTATAGAATCAATAGAAGGAACCTCGACACTAGAATCACGAACATATGCCAAATAGGCCAAACACCCCTTCTCGACCATACGCCGAGCCTTCACATAAGAGATAACACTATGGGTAGAATGATCAGGAGTCCCTCTCCACTCTAAACGATGCAAACCCAGCAAGGCTAAGGTCACAATATTGGCATGACAATCCAAGATAGCACGATAAGGTGATAACCAGTACATCCCCAGTATGACATCAAAATCAACCATGTCCAGAAGTAACAAATCTATACGAGTCTCAAGACCCCTAATCACAACTATACACGAACGATGGACTCGATCTACCGCAATAGAATCACCCACCGGTGTAGACACATATATAGGGACACTCAAGGAATCTCTAGGCATGACCAGATACAGTGAAAAATAAGATGACACATAGGAGTATGTAGACCCTGGATCAAATAAAACTGAAGCATCTTTGCCACAAACAAGAATAGTACCTATAATAACTGCATCGGAAGCCTCAGCCACAGGCCTGGCTGGTAGAGCATAACATCGGGGCTGGGCCCCACTACCCTGAACCACATCTCTAAGTGATAGGGAGAAACTTCTCTAGAAATAGCTGAGTAAACTGCTCCCAAGTCAAAGCTGGCGATCCGGCTGGTCTAGCCAAACAATAATCTCTCCACCAAATCTTGGCGGATCCAGATAAGCAAAAAGTAGCAAAATCGACCCCATTGGTCTCCACTATCCCCATGTTCCTGAGAACCTCATGACAGCTATCTAGAAAATCCTGGGGATTCTTAGAAGATGCACCGCTGAAAGTAGTAGGGAAGAGCTTGGTGAACCTGTCCAATCTCCATAAAGCATCGGCAGACATAGCTGCTCCATCACCGGTCTGAGCTACCACGCCCGGCTGAACTGCTCCAACTGGCTGAGCTGCTGGAGTCTGAAACAAGGGAGCCATTTGCTCCAGAGTGCGAGTATCAGGAGTTTGGCCTCCTCCTCCAGCTTGAGATATGGCTGGTACTACAGGAAGAAAGCCTACCTAGGTGACACTCTCCATAAGTCCCACTAAATGGACCAGAGCATCCTGGAGTACTGGGGTAGCAATAAACCCCTCTAGGACCTGAGCTGGGACCACCAGATCTGTCTAGACCGGAACCTCATCATCAAAGTCAACATGAGGCTCCACCGCTAGTGCTGCTGCTCTGGGCTGAGCTCTGCCCCTACCTCGGCCTCTAGCACGGCCTCGGCCTTGCCCTCTGCCCCTCGTGGGAGCTGCTGTTGGGGGCTCGGGTTGCTGATCGGTGGATAAGGAAGCACGTGTTCTCGCCATCTGCGAAGAACAGAGTAAAATTTAATTAGCATTGAGGAACCAAACCGCACGACAGGAAAGAATAAATGTGAAGTTTTTCCTAACTATGTAGCCTTTGGGGGATAAATACAAACGTCTCTATACCGATCCCTCAGACTCTACTAAGCTTGTCCATGAATTGTGACACCTATGTAACCTAAAGCTCTGATACCAACTTGTCCCGGCCCGGATTTCCCACCCTCGGGAGTCGTGATGGCATCCACTCGTGAAAGATAGCCAAGCCGCATATTATAGGATCAATAAATCATTTACTAACCCTTTTTAACAATTTAAACTATCATGTGATTAACAATGAAATACTAACGATAAATAAATACAAGCGGAAGACTTAATCTGATAAATTAACCATAAACAATACGACAATGCCAACATACATCTCTACCCGGAATCCGGTGTCACAAAATCACAGACTGTCTACGAATACTACATACAAATGTCTGAAAAGAAATTACTATCTGTCTCGGAAGCAAATGAAAATAGAATACATATAAGAATGACGGGCCTGCGAACGCCTGCAGGACTACCTCGGGATCTCTAACTGGACTGAAGGCAGCCACCCAATGCTACGGTCCAAAAGCTGTCGCTCGGGGATCTACACATAGTGCAGAGTGTAGTATCAGCACAACCAACCCCATGTGCCGGTAAGTGCCTGGCTTAACCCCGCGAAGTAGTGATGAGGCTAGGACCAGACTACCAAATAAACCTGTGCAGTTATATAATAGGCAGCGGAAAATAAAATAGGAATAAACAAGTAAATATGGGAGGGGGACATGTTGCGGGTTAATATCATTTATCAATAGTAATTCAAGAGAAAAACATAAAGGCAACTTAGAATTCATAGCAAAGAATAAGGAAATCGTAACCAACCAATAAACACTTTCATTATCTACTGTTGCGGCGTGCAACCCGATCCAAATCATAAAAACACTGTTGCGGCATGCAACACGATCCATATCATTTATCACTGTTGCGGCGTGCAACCCGATCCAAGCATAATATTATTGCGGCGTGCAAACCGATCCAAACATAATATTCTTGCAGCGTGCAACCCGATCCAAACATAATATTGTTGCGGCGTGCAACCCGATCCAAACATAATATTATTGCGGCGTGCAACCCGATCCAAACAAAATATTGTTGCGGCGTGCAACCCGATCTTCATATACAGTTTAACACCAATCACAAGGAAAGTCCCAGCAAGGGAATAAACGGTACAAGTAAATACGTCATGACAAGGGAAAATCAGCTATAACCAGACTTGTTCCAATATCTAACTACCTCAACTAGCACCAATACTCAATCATAAGTAATTTCCACGAGCATAATCATAATCCTTACTCAACACAATGAATCAACAACTTAGGCATTCGTAGTATTTATTAAGAACACAACAATTTCACTTTAAGGCTCACGGTCATGCTCGACACCAACGTATAGATACTCTTCACCATGCCTATATGTCATACTCAACAAGTAACATGTAGAAAATATGACACAACTCCTAATCCCTCAAGCTAAAGTTAGATCAAACACTTACCTCGATTCCACGAACACAATTCAAGCCTCTATTATCACTTTACTGTTTGATTTCACCACCAATTCACTTGTATCTAGTCACAAGTTACTTAATTACATCAGTGAACGTTAAATGAATCAATTCTAATGCATGAAAAAGAGTTTTCCAAAGTTTTACCCAAAAAATCAAAAATTGCCCCGGGCCCATATAGTCAAAACCCGAGGTTCAAACCAAAACCCGATTCCATTCCCTCACGAACCCAAATATATAATTTGTTTTGAAATTGGACCTCAAATCGAGGTCCAAATCCCCAATTTTTGAAAAACCTAGGTTCTACCCAAAACACCCAATTTTCCCCATGAAAATCATTGATTTTGAGTTGAAATCATGTGAAAAGATGTTAATGATTGAAGGAAATGAGTTAAAATTGACTAACAATCGATTTGGAAGAAGAGTTGTCTTTGAAAAATCGCCCAAGAGTGTTTTGGTTTTGAAAAAAGTGTGAAAAATGAAAGATTTTCGTCTAAGTTATAAAATTGCAAGTTGCAGATGTCGCAATTACGACCAGGGTTCGCAATTGCGAACTCAGACTTCTGCTAACTTCGCATTTGCGAACATGGGTTCGCATTTGCGAACCCTGAGGAAAACCATTCCTCTTCGCATTTGCGATTGTGCCTTTGCAATTGTGATGTCGCATTTGCGACCATTCCTTCGCATTTGCGAATAAGGCAGCTCAGGCCACTTCTCGCATTTGCGATACAATGCTCCCATTTGCGAGCCAGGCTTCGCAAATACCAGCAACATACCAGCAAATGCGAAGCCTGCAGGCCTTCAACATACCAGCAAATTCCTAAGTGAAATTTTCACTCTGTGGCCTATCCAAAACTCACCTGAGCCCTCGGGGATCCAAAACAAACATGCACACCAACCTAAAAATATCATACGGACTCGTTCGTGCATTCAAATCACCAAAATAACATCAACAACTATGAATTTAGCATCAAAATCATGGAATTTCTTAAGAACTTCAAATTTGCCCAATGTCTCAAATAAGGTCTGATTCACATCATTTCAAATCCGTTTCTTACCAATTTTCACAGGCTCGACCCAATCATCTATAAGACATGTATTGGGCTCCAAAACCAAAATATGGTCCCGATACCAATGGTTTCAGACACACTTCACTTTCAAAAACTCAAAATTAATTCCGCAAAACAATTTCTTTCAAAAATTCATTTCTCGGGCTTGGGACCTCGGAATTCGATTCCGGGCATACGTCTAAGTCCTATATTTTCCTATGTACCCTACGGGACCGTCAAATCATGGGTCTGGATCTGTTTACCCAAATGTTGACCGAAGTCAACTTAAACTCATTTAAAAGGCAAAATTCCTCATTTTCACGGATTTTCACATAATGACTTTCCGGCTATGCGCTCGGACTATGTACACAAATCGAGGTAGGATAGAAAGAGGTTTTTAAGGCCTCAGAACATAGAATTCATTTCTAAAACAAGTGATGACCTTTTGGGTCATCACAGTTGTGGTGGCGAATAACTCAGTAAGCTATAGTTTATCTCAACAGTGTCATGTTTAGTTGCCACTTTAAATGGAGTATGATATAATTGTATCATTATTATGTAATAAAATGTGTATGAGCAAATGTTCGGTGAATCTTAAAATAACCTGGAGATATCTGTATTCTATGACACCGCAAAGGGTCGCTTGTTATGCTGAGTTTAACATCGAAGACGATGAAACTCTGAGAGATTTTTGGGGACTCCGGATGAATACAGGGAATTTATTGTGATAAAATTGTTGGAAATGTACGTCAAGGTTGAAGACGTTCGCAATAATGAGGTTGCGTAAAGTAGGGAAATCCCTTAATCATCGGGTGGTTATTTTGGAGTTGTTTTAGCCAAACAGGTTCCGTCTGAACGAGTTTGATCGGATCTAAACTTATCTCCACGGGTGAATGAGGAGCGAGGAAATAATTTCTCCCCTAGTATACATAATCGCCAAGCCGAGTGATAAGCTTCAATTATTCTTTATGTTACGATGTATATTTTTGTGTATTGTATTTATATTAACACTCATATGTACCACAAGGGGTACCGACCAGATATGAATTTTTCAAGTTATGAACCAATGGCCAGTTGGAATATGCCTAGTTTTGGTGTGTTGGATCATGGTAGTCCATCCTGGAGTCAGGATCAACAAGATAATGTGCATCATGGGATATCAGCACATTATGATTTGTAAGTGAATATATAAAGTTATATGTATTGTTTGGACCAATTTCAATAACTCATTATTTCTTTGGTTGTGTATTGAAAATGAGCAACTTGATGGTCCTGTACTCACTCAATTGCCTGTAGACGATGTATTTACTCGAAATTTGGCAGATGCGCAGAGTCAGGAAGATAATAGTGATTATGACAATAATGCCGATGAGTCTGGAGATGACACACCCTTCCGTGATGAGGGTGAAAACGAGGAGGAAGAGAATGTTGAACCTGATTTGATGAGGGAGCATGCTCCACCTCCCATTAGACCAAGAGAGTATGAGTCCCACGTGTCGTTTCATTCAAGGCATATTCCCTACCTTGATCATTTGCCAAGTATGCCGTATGTAGATGCCCTTACAAGGGATATTGACAAAATTTGAACAATAATGTAGGATGAATCCAGACTAGCGGTGCTGTCAAAGGGCATGCTTTTACCTGATAAGGCGCACCTAAGCAGGGCGGTGAAAATGTACAGCATAAAAGAGTGTCGTGAGATGACTGTATATGAGTCATCTCTGGATATATACAAGGTTGTTTGTTGTAGATGGTTTACGGGTTGTAACTGGATACTGCGTGCGATATAGAAGAAAACAAATATGTGGAAAGTGGGTAAACACATTAGCACCCACAATTGTGAAATGGACACATTCACTAGGAATCACTTCAACTTGGATGTTGACTTGATTTCTATTTCCACACATTGAAGTGTCCATAAGTTACAAAATCAAAGAGTATATTACATCCATCCACCAGGAATATGGGTGTACTATTACCAAAATAAAGGCATATCTCGGGCGCAAATGTGCATTTGAAATTATTTATGGTGACTGGGATAAGTCATTTGCATCTCTACCTAGGTACATGGATGCATTGCAACACTATAACCACGGGACTATTGTTGAATGGAAGCTTGAGTAGAGTGCATGAATACCAGAATATATACTTAGATACGTGTTCTGGGCATTTAAACCAGCAATTGATGGTTTTGTGCATTGCCGCCTAATAATATCCATAGACGATACTCATGTCTATGGAAAGTATGATATTAAGCCGTTGATCGCCATTGTAGTAGATGCCAATGGACAAATATTTCTCCTAGCTTTTGCCATCTATGCCAATGAAAGCCAAGAGACGTGGACGCTATTTTTGAACTACTTAAAGGAGCACATTGTCAAACAATGTTTAGGTATTTATCTAATATCTGATTGGCATGGGGGTATATTAAGTTCTGTAGAGCATTTTCCTGAATGGAAGGAACCGTATGCATACCACCGTTACTATGTGAGGCACCTGCAGGCCAATTTCCAGAAGAAATATCCCAACAAGGACTTACATGATTTAATGTGGATGGCTATAACTGATCACTAGGAGTGCAAATTCAGGAGGCACATGGAATCAATCCGGCAGGAATACGAAAGAGCCTATCATTGGATGCAACATGAGCTTCACAAGTGGACATTGCATGCGGATGGTGGAAGACGATGGGGAACCCTGACTACAAATGTGTCGGAGTCTTTCAACGGGTTATTGAATTCTGTACGTGGATTGCTTGTCACTGCCATGGTGTGGATGTCATTCAAATAGATGGCAGAGAGGTTTGTTGAAAGGCATAGAGGTGCATTGGAATTAATGGAGAGGGTATTAAATTTATGTCAATACCAAAGAAAAGATTTGTGAAATACAGGAGGCGAGCATATTGGCATTCATTTTTATAGTAACGCAATGAGCAAAATATTTTTGAAGTTCGCACCGCTATCCATCAAAACTGAGGAAATAATATACACACTATAAATGACGCCAGCAGGTTGTGTTCTTGTAGGAAATGGTCCATCTACCACATGCAGTGTTCACATGCCATCAAGTGCTTTCAACATACAGGTTTAGGGCCAACCAACTATGGTAATAAGCAATACATTGTTGTTGCATACTTAAACACATATAGTGGGCAGTTACAACCAGTGGGTGCTGAGCATTATTGGTCGCCGAAACCATTTAAAATGGTGCGTAACAAGGACTATTTGTGTAAGCTACAAGTGCAAAAAAGAACGCGTATACAGAACCAAATGGATGTTGGTGATATCGTTTATGCGCGTAAATATGGCATATGCTCGCAAATAGGACAAGACCATTATAAATGTCCTTCAACTGGTTTGGGTGGCTGTGGTAATCCAGCTCCTGGGGGAAGTTCATCTAATATGCCCAACTATCAATGACACACGTAGTGTTTTATTTTCATAATGTGTTCTATAATAAGTATATGTACTTGTTTATCTTGCAGAATGTATGAAAGAAAATTATGTTTCTATTGTTGTTATATCTTTTTGATATTTAACACTAATACTTCAGTACAACAATCTAACAAAAATCCATTTAAACAACCAAAAAAATTGTCATTCGCCACTATCGTTGCGGTCTAGCACTATTTCATTGTCAATGTCATTAACTTCTTCATCAACATTGTGTATGCACCCTTCGGGACTAAGGGCATCGTAATTTAGGCTCCAGTAGACTCACATTTCTCTCATTTCATCGCTATCATCAAGAAGATCACTTGCCTGATTTCTACAACAATATGGGACACCTACGTCCAACGTCTGTGGTAGGAACTTAGGTAGTCCCTCCCACTCTACAACTGTTGGGAAAACAGGATAATCATTGTCTCTATGAAATTTACCATTTTCTAATATATCCCAGTATTGATCCTCCGTTCCTCTCAAGAAGTTAAGATCATCCATTGCATGATGAACAGCAAGTGCATTTTCCATCTCTAGAATCTCCTTCATCAAATGCCTAATCACTTCTGGTTCATCTTTGTGTGTGTTTGTTTGGAAGGCTACAGACAGTGCTTGTGGCACAACAAGCCCATGCCTACGACACAGTACTTCGTAATCACATCATTTTGAGTAAAAGGAACCCATTGTAGTTTTTCTCCACAAATTTGCATACCTTCAGTCTTTGTAGAATGCGCTTCGCCCTCAATAATGTGCCCTGCGACTTTGAGATCAGTGTGTATATTGATAAGTTAATTTTCCAAGGTACATATAACACCATACCACTTGTCATCACTCAAGCCAATGTAGCAACGTAGAATATTTTTTCAAGGTGGGGATCGATAGTGTTAAGACGTGAACCATGGGGATCTGTTGAACTACCTTCACCCTTTTGCCTCTTTTTGAACCACTTGTTAAATGTTAGTGGCTTTTTGTAATAGATGTTGTAATGTTTATTCAAAAGGTCTTTGAGATACATATGACTTGGTTCAGTTTAAGAAGCTTTCTTATACCCGAAATAATGATTAGCACGCGAAGCATAGCGCGGTTATATACCATGTTATGTGTATTGTTTTTTCGATCTGATAAAGCTGTCGTTCTGCCAAAGCTATCTTCTGGAAAAGCTATCTTATGGAAAAGCTATATTGTACCGTAAAGAATTATTAGCACGCGAAGTATAGCGCGGTTACATACCACGTTATGTGTATTATCTTGTCAACCTGATAAAGTTGTCATTCTACAAAAGCTGCTCGCCTGGAAAAGATGTATTGTACCGTAAAGAATCATTAGCACGCGGAGCATAGCACGGTTACATACCATGTTATGTGTGTTGCCTTGCCTATAAATAACTAGCGCATTTTAGTTATTATCTGCGCTTAACCAAAACAAATAGCAACACTTTTCATAAAAGCAAGGTTTTTTTTCATTAACAAATGTCTGGACGCAATGACCAACCAATATGCTATTGTGGAAAACGCTATATGATGAACTCATGTTGGTCCAATGGTCATGTTGGGTGCATATGTTGGATGTGTGTAAACAGGTTTGGAGGCAATGACGGAAATTATTACGATTTTAAGGAATGGTATGATTAACCCATTGAGTAGGAATGCTACAAAAAATCTTTGCAGTATATTTGGAATATAAACTGTGAGTACCGACACCGTGAGTTTGAAATGAAACAAAAAATTACGAAATTGCAGGAGAAACTAAAAGAGGCGGAAGAAGAAAAAAAAAACTGAAAGAGAAATTTAAGTGGTTGGAGCAGAGAATACTAGGCGGTAGTGACTAATCAATGACATGTATGTGTTGAGTGTAGTATTTTATCTTTATGTTTTTCGTGTCTTGTATTTTCATTTGTTGTACTGAATTTAAATTATGTTAAGTTGCTATGTGTGATGACCCAAAAGGCCATCTTCTATTTTAGAACTCGATTTCGTGTTCTGAGACCTTAAAAACCTCATTTTATCTCTCCTACATTTGCATGCGCAGTCCGGGCATGCTTCCGGAAAGCTTTTATATGAAAAATTGATGAAATAATAATTTTTGGCCTAAAAAGTTAATTTTTGTTGACGTCGGTCAACGTTTTAGGTAAAAGGACCAATACCCGTATTCTGACGATCCCGGTGGATCCGTAGTAAAATATGGGACCTGGGTGTATGCCCGGAATCGAATTTTGAGATCCCTAACCCGAGAAATGAATTTTTGATGAAAACTGTAAAACTGGAATTTTAAAGGTTTTAAGAACTTGGTTAATATTTATCTCATTGGTATCGGGTCCGTATTTTGGTTTTGGAGCCCGATACAGGTCTGATATGATATTTATACACTATCTGTGAAATTTGATGAGAAACAGAACCGATTTGACGTGATTCGGACCTTTGGTTGAGAAAATAGAAGTGTTGAAACTATCTTGAAAAATTCATGCAATTTGGTGTTAAATTCATAGTTTTGGGTGTTATTTTGGTGATGTGATCGCACGAGCAAGTTCGTATGATGTTTTAAGACTTGTTTGCATGTTTGGTTTAGAGCCTCGAGGAATCGGGTGAGTTTTGGATAGGCTACAAAGTGATTTGGACTTTAGAGAAATTGCTGGTATGCTTCAGATATGCAGACTTCCAATTGCGAGGTATGGCTCGCAAATGCGAGCCTCGCATTTGCAAAGCAGGCGAGGGTACTGGGTAGTTCGCATTTGCGAAGAATAGGCCGTATTTGTGGAAGTCCAGTTTCCCATTTGCGACTGGAACTTTGCATTTGCGGTGGCAGCAGAAATGCGAGGAGTTCGCATTTGCGAGCTTCACAAATGCGAAGCTTAGGTCGCAAATGCGGTATTTGTAGGTACTAAGTTTAGACTTAGACGGGATTTTTCATTCATTCTCCCATTTTTCAAAACCTAAACCTCAATAGGCGATTTTCCAAAGGCTATTTCTTCCCCAAATCATAGGTAAATAATTCTTAACTCATTTATTTCAATCTTTTACATCTTTTACAATATTTCATCCTAGAATCTACGGTTTTTCATGGTGGAATTGGGGATTTTTGGATAGAACTTAAGAATTTCGAAATTTAGGGATTTAGACCTCAAATTGAGGTCGGGTTCCAAAACCAATTGTATATCCGGGCTCGAGGGTGAATGGATAATCGGGTTTTGGTCCGAATTTTGGATTTGACCCAGCGGGTCCAGGGTCGGTTTTTGACTTTTGGGGAAAATGTTGGAAAACCTATAATTATGCATTGGAATTGATTTCTTTAGTGATAATTGATGTTATTAAGTTAGTTATGACTAGATACGAGTGGATTGGAGGTGGAATCTAGAGGAAAAGCGGTAATTGAGCTTTGAATTGGCCATTGGATTGAGGTAAGTGTTGTGTCTAACTTCGACCTGAGGGATTAGGGATCCCTGACTTAATTTCTATGTGAAAATCCATGTGTGTGGCATATCGGTAAGGTGAAGAGTACCTATGCGCTGCCAAATTATATGTTTAACATGTTCCTTTCCCCATTCCTAATATATTATTTTCCTGTCTTAACTACTACATGTTTATTGGTGCTTCTTGTTAGATGTTGTTTTCTTTATGGAAGGTATTAATTGTTCTGTAGTACATTGTATCACATTATTGGTTTAAGTTGGTTTATCGGTATTTCATAGTACATTTTGGATGGTCTCACTGTGTAGTATTAATTGATGAAGTTTCATAATTGTAAAGATTTCCGTTTGCTTTGGTTTGAGGCATAAATGTTGTGGAGGGTTTTGAGCTAAATTGTGAAGTACTTGTTCTTATTGTGTGATTGGTACTAATATGGTGGGATCAGGTTGCACGCCGCAACAGGAGGAATAAGGGTGGTATATTGAGGAGGAATAACGGTGAAAGGTGATTATCTGGTGGGATCGGGTTGCGTGCCGCAACAGGAGTAATAAGGGTGGACATGTGGGATCGGGTTGCACGCCGTAACAGGAGGAATAAGGGTGATATATTGAGGAGCAATAAGGGTGGACTGGTAGGATCGAGTTGCACACCACAATAGGAGTAATAAGGGTGGATGTTCACATTGTTACTGATTATATGGTGGGATCGGGATGCGTGCCGCATCATTTTGTTGTTTATGTATTCTTCTTCTAATGTGATTCTATTCTGTAGCATTGTAACTATCTTAAAGATTGTTAATAGCTGAGTATTGGCAAGATAATTGAGTTCCGTATTTATTTACCACAAGTTACTGTTCTATTTCGTTCCGTACTTCCTTTTGCTTTATTATTAACTGTATGTTGGTTATATATTATAAATGCCCCGTCGTAGCCTCGTTAGTACCTCTTCGAGGTTAGGCTCGACACTTACCAGTACATGGGGTCGGTTGTACTGATATTGTACTCTGTACTTTCTGTGCAGATTTTGGAGCTAGTTGTGGCTGATCGAGAGGTTGGTTGTGACACTATGTTAGTGTTGTAGTATTAAAACAACGAAGAACTAGAGAAATAAGAACATAATGCATATATAATGTAAACAATAAAAATAGTTTTCATTATTTATTGATTGTCATATGTACATAAAATCAAAAAAAATCAATGTTTCCCACATCCTTTATGCTTTAAAGCAGCCCCTAGCCTCACGCGCATCTCATCCCGCCCGGAAACACTATCAGGATCATCCTCATTACGATGCCTCTTTATCGGAAGATGATCTACAGCATGATCGTCAGTAAGGCTGGCAGGCTCGGTAGAAAGGGTCGTCAGTGCAGCAGTAACCTACAGAATAATGACATATATATTAGTATATGAAATATATTATAGTAAAGTAAGGGTTGATTGCATAAAAATAATTTAAAATGTCTTATCACGGCCGCAGCGGGCTCCTGAATATACTCATCCATCTCAGGTATGTAAGTGTCGCACTTATTAGCCTCTGCGACGGGCGAGGATGATGGCTTCAAAAAAAAATGCTTTAGATATTTATGACTAATCAATGATATAAACACAAAAATTAAGTAATAGTAATACAAACTAACTAAGTCCTGTGGAAGATCCTCAGCATCCCTCAGTGGTGAGCCATAACTAAGTCAGCGTACACTATACACATCTCGTATCGGACAAGCATTAGAAATTGTAGATGCCTCTAGAAGGTCAGGAAAATACGCATCCCAGTCATGTGAGGTAAAGGTCGTGCCCGCGATCAACAATGGAGCTGACGGAGTCACCTATGAAGTCCCTGGAGTAAGCCCCAGGCTAAATGGTGGGATATTGCTAGGATCAGGGTGGTCACCCGACTGATCAACTCCAACATCCTCAACAGGTGCCTCAACACCCCCTTGCTAGGGACTACCTCCTCCCCGACCCCCACCTCATCGCCGACCTCCACGACCTCGTGGCACACCTCTACCACATCGACTATGCTCAGGCTACCCTACTGGCTCTCGATGGTACTGCTCTGGCCATATAATCAGTCATGTATGCTCAGCGCTCACTATCCCGGGCTCGCTGCAATGTCCGGGCAACCAAATTTGTAACCTGTCGGCCATAGTCGTGCAACGCGGCCACTCCCTCGCCGGCATGTTGCTGCATCTGCAATCCCAACTAGTCGAACATATGTAGTCCAATAACCTGCACAACATGTAAAATATTGATTGCAAAACGGTAATGTTAACGTTATTACTAAATATTAATTAAACAGTAATGTTACCAAATAACATACCAGCGCCTCATGCCTCCCGGCGTATGGAACGAACCGACCGCCAGTGCGATGAACGAGATTCCCGACGATAAGTAGGGTAATGCTGCGGTACCAACCAATATACGCATGCACATCATCCATAAGATGGGCTGGAAGGGGTGGTGTAATCAGTTCATGCCGTTGGTCCCAACTCTCGATCTGCGCATCTAGCCATGCCTCATATGCCTGGTCAACCTTCGAGCGATCATCCCGCTGGTAATGAGTCCTAACCCAAGCAGGCAGTGGAGGTACATGTTGTGGTCGACCAAACTAGCAAAGAACTCGTTCGGTGGCATGATGCTCGACAATATGGAGACATACCAATGGGACAAAAGATCTCCACATAACTCATCGGTTGAGCAATAATCGGGCAAATTAGCTATAAGTGCATTGCTGTAGGGAGTCCAAATGAACTATCATGTAAAAATAGGAACCGTGAGTATACGCAACACATATAAATCCAGGCCAAGTAAACTTAAGTATAGAATTACATGTGCGTCCTTCAGCAAATCTAACAAATCTCTACAATACGGGAGATTATGTCGAGCCTCATACTCATGTCTGTATCCCCGCCTCTCAACCCACCTCCTAGCCAAAAGGAGAAACGGTGGAGGTGGTACATCCTGAGCTATGGGTGGTAGAGGAGGCCGAAACTGCAGGAACCACTTCCAGGCCCAAACCTAATATACAATTTGGACGTAAAATTTAAGGTATATGTTTATGATATATGTTATAATGAAGAGAGTATTTGTCTATATTTTCACCTGCAGTAGCGTCATAAACTCTGCAACATCTCGTTGGGTGCCCATGCATGCCCGGCACATCTGCCGGTACAAGTAACCAAGAACAGCAACACCCAGCTGTACTAAGGTAAATCATCTAGCAGCTATGATGAAGAAATATCAAGCTGACTAGGTTTCCCGAAGTGTTCGGGAACAATATGCCTCCAAACATAAGCAGTAGCAGTGACCTCGTGTACCACCTAATATGAAGCTCTGGTGTATCATGATCAATGTCATCATGGATGGCCTCTAAATATTGCCGGATTGGCATCAATAAAATACCGTACTTCCTTTTGCTTTATTATATACTGTATGCTCGTTATATATTGTAAATGCCCAGCTGTAGCCTCGTCAGTACCTCGTCGAGGTTAGGCTCGGCACTTACCAGTACATGGGGCAGGTTGTACTGATACTACACTCTGCACTTTCTGTGTAGATTTTGGAGCTGGTTATGGCTGATCGAGAGGTTGGTTATAGGCATTCATCTCGGAGACCTAAGGTAGTCCTGCAGGCGTCCATAGGCCCTAGTGTCCCCTCCTATGTTTCACATTCCTATTTTATCTTCTTTTGAGACAGATGTACTTTTCTTTTAGATTAATACTTGTAGATGTTCTTAGTATGTTCGTGGATTGTGACACTAGTTTCTGGGCAGTAAGAGCTTCGATATTGTTAATAGTATATGGATAACCGGCTTATTATGTACTTATGTATTTTTTCAGTGTGATTTAGCTTTGTTAATTTTAATTATAAAATATAAAGGAAAAAGGTGAATAGAACTCTAACGTTGGTTTTCCTAGCGAGTGCGATGTTAGGTGCTATTACGGTCCCGACGGCGGGAAATTCGGGTTGTGACACTATGTTTGTGTTGTAGTATTAAAACAACGAAGAACCAGAGAAATAAGAACATAATGCACATATAATGTAAACAATCAAAATTTATTGATTGTCATATGTACATAAAATCAAAATAAAATATCAATGTGTCCTACATCGTTTATGCTTTAAAGAAGCCCCTAACCTCAGGCGCATCCCATTCCGCCCGGAAACACTATCAGGATCATCCTCATCACGATGCCTCTTTATAGGAGGATGATCTGCAACATGATCGTTAGTAAGGCTGGCAGGATCGGTAGAAGGGGTCGTCAGTGCAACAGTAACCTACATAATAATGACATATATTAGTATATGAAATATATAATAGTAAAGTAAGGGTTGATTGCATAAAAATAATTAAAATGTCTTACCACGGTCGCAGCGAGCTCCTGAATATATTCATCCGTATCAGGTATGTGAGTGTAGCACCTACTGGCCTATGCAACGGGCGAGGATGATGGCTTAAAAAAATATGCTTTAGATATTTATGACTAATCAATGAGATAAATACAAAAATTAAGTAATAGTAATACAAACTAACCAAGTCATGTGGAAGATCCTCAGCATACCTCGGTGGTGAGCCATAACTAAGTCAGCGCCCACTATCCACATCTTGTACCGGACGAGCATTAGAAACCGTTGATGCCTCTAGATGGTCAGGAAAATATGCATCCCGGTCATGTGAGGTAAAGGTCGTGCCTGCGATCAACAATGGAGCTAACGGGGTCACCTATGAAGTCCCTGGAGTAAGCCCCAGGCTAAATGACGGGATATTGCTAGGATTAGGGTAGTCACCTGGCTGATCAACTCCAACATCCTCAACAAGTTCCTCAACTCCCCCTTGTTGGAGACCACCTCATCGCCGACCACCACGACCTCGTGGGACACCCCTACCTTGTGGGACAGCCCTACCTCGTGGCACACCCCCGCCTTGTGGCACACCTCTGTCACATTGACCACACTCAGGCTGCATTGCTGACCCCCGATGGTATTGCTCTGACCATATAATCAGTCTCGTGTGCTAAGCGCTCACTATCCTGGGCTCGCTGCAATGTCCGGGCAGCCAAATTTGTAACTTGCCGGCCATAGTTGTGCAAAGCGGCCGCTCCCTCGCTGGTATGCTGCAGCATCTACTCCCAACTGGTGGAACATATGTAGTCCAATAACCTACACAACATGTAAAATATTAATTGCAATACGGTAATATTAGCGTTATTACTAAGTATTCATTAAACGGTAATGTTATCAAATAACATACCAGCGCCTCATGCCTCCCAACGTATGGAACGAACCGACTGCCAGCACGATGAACGGGATTCCCGACAATAAGTAGGGTAATGTTGTGGTACCAGCCAATATATGCATGCTCATCATCCATAAGATGGGCTGGAGGGGGTGGTGGAATCAGGTCATGTCACTGGTCCCAACTCTCGATCTGCGCCTCTAGCCATGCCTCATATGCCTGGTCAACCTTCGAACGATCATCCCGCTGGTAATGAGTCCTAACCTAAGCGGGCAGTAGAGGTACATACTGCGGTCGACCAAAATGGCGAAGGACTCGCTTGGTGGCATGATGCTCGACAATATTGAGACATACCAACGGGACGAAAGAGCTCCACATAACTTGCCTAGTCGAGCAATAATCAGGTAAACCAGCTATAAGTGCGTCGTTGTAGGGCGTCCAAATGAACTATCACGTAAAAACAGGAACTGTGATTATACGCAACACATATAAATCCATGCCAAGTAAACTTAAGTATAGAATTACATGTGCTTTCTCCAGCAAATTTAACAATTCTCTGCAATACAGGAGATTATGTCGAGCCTCATACTCGCGTCTGTATCCCCGCCTCTCAACCCGCCTCCTAGACAAAGGGAGAAACGGTGGAGGTGGTACATCTTAAGCTATGGGTGGTGGAGGTGGTTGAAACTGTAGGAACCGCTCCCAGGCCCAAACCTAATATATAATTTGGACGTAAAATTTAAGGTATATTTTTATGATATATGTTATAATGAAGAGAGTATTTGTCTATGTTTTAACCTATAGTAGCGGCATAAACCCAGCAACATCTCGCTAGGTGCCCATGCATGCACGGCACATCTTCCGGCACAAGTAACCAAGAACAGCAGCACCCAGCTGTATTGAGGTAAATCATCTAGCAGCTCAAGATGATGAAGAAATCTCAAGCTGACTAGGTTTCCCAAAGTGTTCGGGAACAATACGCCTCCAAACATAAGTAGCAACAGCGACATCGTGTACCACCTAATATGAAGCTCCGGTGTATCATGATCAATGTCATCATGGATGGCCTCCAAATATTGTCGGATGGGCGTCAACAAAATACGACTAGCCCCGACCAATGCACCCTCATCCTCTGGCCGGAAACCAATGAGCCGCTGTAAAGTCTCCAGGTACTAAGCTCCCGTATAATCTCTCATGCCTCGCGACAAAGCAACATCAAGTCCATCAACCAGTAGCCCATAAAGGACCTCCACGCCCTGCAGCATGATAGTGGCCTCACCAATGGGCAAATGGAATGTGTGCGTCTCTGGTCGCCACTGCTCTATCAAAGCAGTGAGCAACGACCAATCCAGCTGCAGCCGACCGATCTCAATGATCCTATAAAAGCATGTATCCTGCAGGAGTCTGATTACACGGGGATGGAGCTGATGTTCATTAAAAAGGTCCCAGACATCGTCTATCCTCCTAGAATGTAAAGTCTGGGCCAATAACTCCCCCTCCCATATGTAGGAAGACTTATGCTCGGCCTGTAGCAATAGTAGCTCTAGGGAGGCAGGTCCGGGATGCAAAGGCGGAACCTCCATGACGACTACTGTAAATTGAACAAAATTAATTATATTATTTTTCTTTTCCACTGCTTAAATATATTGCAATACTTTGAATATTAAATTTTATTCGATATTTTTACTTTATTGTTAATTAGGTTGATACATTTTCAATATTATACTTTTATTTTTTATACGTTACTTTAATATGTTAGTTTTATTATTTTATATGTTCTTTAATTATTCACTTATTTTTTACTACACATGATTTAATTATTAAATATTCATATTTTGGTTCTGGATATAATATTTGAGGCCCAGTAGCATCAATGTATCCTGAATTCTTATGTTCATGATGAGAATTTTTTTTCGATTTTTCACTCAACAGGTCTGTTATTTTATATGTTAGTTTTATTATTTAATATGTTAGTTTATTATTGTATATCTTAGTTTTATTATTTAATATGTTTGTTTGTTATTTACTTATTTTTTACTATACTAAAATTAAATAATTAATTTTCATAATTATACAAGATTTAATTATTAAATAATTATATTTTGGTCCCGGACACAATATTTGAGGCCCAGTAGCACCAATGTTATCCTGAATTTTTATGCTCTTACGTTTGTTGCCTATAATTGGAGATAATTTGTGTTTGAATATCAGCTTTTTGACGTATTTTTGGGAATAAGAGATACTTAAATGATTCATTTCTATAACTACAAGGATACTACGCTAAAGGGCACTAAGTTTTACTACACTAAAAGGTCGAGTACTCCTAAAAGGTCACTACATTACAAATATGAACACTACATTAGGCCACAAGATACCATTATAGGGTACTAAAGTAAAAAATTATCTAGTTTACTAGTCTTTTAGTAAATTAGTAATCTAAACTAGATAAAAATAACAAATCAATTTAATCACAAAATAATCAAGAAATTACATATACCACCGTAAAAAGTAACTACTTAACGTTTTTTTAAGAACTAATAACAATTTCTGTATTTTGAAAATTATTTTAGCACAATAATACTATAGTCCGAATAAAAAACAACAAATTAGTTAAATCGCAAAACAAGCACAAAATAACATAGAGCACATAAAGAATAACTAATATGCATTTTTATACAAATTTTATCAAAAACTAAATTGGAATACCTCAGTTTAATAGGAAAGACGAAGAATTTGTAATTTTGAGCTGAAACAACCAACAACGTCCGAGAGAACTCCTTAGCTAGCATGTGGCACCGAGAATCTTTACTTTATGTGGGATGGGTGGGCTCCACTCAAGCTTTTAGTGTTTAAAAATAGAGGGGAGGGGTGTCAGATCGTTTTTTTAATTGGGGGGGGGGGGCGTTCTGTTTTGGGGGAAGGGAAGGGGACGACTATATTTTTATATATAGCTTTCCCGCTTTTTTTAATTCAAATATAGCGTCTTTTTACATATTTGGGTAACTAATTTTTTTTCCACACATTTCGGTCACTTGAGTTAAAATGAACCATATTTTGGTTCCGGACAGAGAGACACATGACGCAAAATGTGTTGTATAACATACTACTAGTGAGGGTCAGCCCGGACTAAGCCCGGCCCAATGGCTATTTAGGGTTGTGTCAATATTTTTTAAATGTCACTGACTTTTAAATTTAAATTCGCCATGTTGGTTTTGTATATAGTGATAGATTTATTCCTTTGAGGCTACTTACACCTACTCATAAGCAGAGGCGGAGTCATGTTTACAAGCTTATGATCGGGATCCTAATCTTTAAATTACTAGGTTCTAAATTAATAACTTTTACATATTTAATAAAAATTATAAGACGAATACATGAGTTGAACCAAAGCTACTGGGTCCGGCCGAACCCGTAGCCGATAATGTGGCTCCGCCTCTGCTCATAAGTCATAACTAAAGCGGAAGTTAACTCTTTATACTTCTTCCGTTCACTTTTAGTTGTCCATTTTTAATTTTGCATTTTCTTTAAGAAAAAATAAATGAAGTATATATTTTACAAGTTTATCCATAATAATTATAATATTTTATAAAGTACTGGCAAATGATTATCTGGGGAATAAATAATTAATGGTAAGGGTAAAACAAGAAAAAAAATTTGTCTTTCTCTTAATTTGCTAAAATTGATAAGTAAAAATAATAGTAATATATTTTTAGTATAATGAATGAAGCTAGTAATAATTAAGATAAGTCAGCAAAAGACATGATCGTACCTAACTTGATTTTCACAAAGTGGGCGAAACATATAGGGTCAACTTATATAAATCTTGAGAAACCAGAGTAAAGAGAGTTTATCTCTCTAGAAAACCAAACACACCTTATTCAAACAAACTTCCATCAACATCTAAAATCTTTTATGTTGATTACTAGACTCTGCAACATCCATGGAAAACTTCACAGAAACAAATAATTATGATTTAGCATCTACAGAACCACCAGATATAGGAGCTATGCAAATAGAAGATAAAAAATAAACTTCTCCAAAACCATCTTTTCTACAAACTGTAACTTCAAACAAACATCCACCAGAAATTCCTTTTATACAACAGAGCATGGAGCTACAACTTGACTTATCGGATGAAAGCCTCCACTACAGTACAGACGATGACATATTTATACCTATTACTACTGAGGATAAATGTCGTCTATACACTCCCTGGAAGTACTCTATTATGGTAAAAGTATTTGGTAGGAAAATACTGCACCAAATACTCCAAAATAAATTGTTGGCCTTATGGAACCCATCTGAGGACATTCATCTTATTGATCTAGGCTCTGATTTCTTCCTCATAAAGTTTCAAAAGGAAGAAAACATGCTTAAGGCATTACATGGAGGGCCATGGTTCGTTTTGAATCATTTCCTATTCGTTAGGCAATGGGAGCCAAAGTTCATAGCTTCAGCAACCCAACTCACATACTCAGCAATATGGGTCTGCCTACCAGAGCTCCCTACTGAGTTTTACGATGAACAAATCTTATATAAGGTGGGTTCAAAATTGGGACAGTTGTTAAAGGTGGATGCTTGCACGTCTTCTACAACTAGGGGCAAGTATGTAAGAATATGTATAGAGGTACCGTTAGAGAAGCCGTTAAAGTCGCATGTTCTTATAGGCCACCATAGACAGAGCTTGTTATATGAAGGACTAAACATACTATGCACAAGCTGTGGTCGACTTGGACATACGACAATAAGCTGTCTCTTTACACCACATACAACAAAGAATAATCTAAATCTAAACACTGCTACTACTCCATAGAAAGATACGGCCCAACAAACGGAGTGGAAAACAGTTAGTTTCCCAAAAAAATCGACGCAACATAACAACAATGGTAGAAATGCGGCGAACTTTAGGGCGGAGCTGGGAACGGTGGAGCAAGGGCAACACTGGGAAGCAGGCTCGTCGACTATCAAAATTGGGCCTCTGAAAGCCTACAAACAAGCAAGAGACAAGGCTGAACCAAACGTACTCAATAACAAGTTTCACAAGTTAGAGGACTTAGACAACATGGATTTGGACAATATTAAATTGAAAGGCCAAACCGAGAAAGACATTGACAATAAATTACCTACTACATCTAACCATCCCAATAGAAACATCCCCTCCTCACTAAAGTCCAAAGCAAATCAGATAATCCCAAACCAAATAATATCTCCAACACCAAATACCAATACTTATCCCCCTAGAACTCTACTCAACTCTCATGATCAACTCTAGCTAAATACACAAAATACGTTAACACAACTGTCTACACCCCATCATGAGCTAACCAAACCAATTCATAATACCTATAACCAGCCATTAGAAGACAACTCGACTCCAGTGCATGGCCAACAGGACTCAGTAGCAACCCACGTCAGTGGCAGCAATAGTGTATTACATGCTACAGTAGCCTATAATCCTAGCCAACCCCAACTCTAACAAAAACCAAATAATGACTTTTCATGTGATAACCTTAAGGGCCTTTCACTACAAACAAATCAGATCCTACTCAGTTAAATAAAGACTCTTTATTACTATCCATCGTAGAACAACAACCATCTTCTTTTGACCTTATTAAATTTGTACCTTCTACTGCACAACTAAACAAAGATGCATAGACCAACACTCTCACAAAATACAAACCCTGTTGTACTGAGAAACTGGAACAACAATCAACTCTTTTTTCTTCCTCGACTACGTATGAAGGACCTCAGCTTCCACATATCAACACCCCACTGATATACACGTCTTAGGCAAACACAATGGATCTTCCTCTAGAGTATTGGGTAGAGATGGGATTACAGGGGTATGCTCTTGTGTTTACAATGGAATTGAACAATCAGGAGATTGTCCTTCTTGTGCAGAAGCCATCGCATCTGGAAGAGATAGTTACGGAGGGAATGAGACTAGGGATGGAGGGGTATGCTCAACAACAATGGTACAACACACAAATACCCCTCTTACTGGATCATCAGGCTTCAAGTTCGAATCCCCAGCAGTGGAGTTACCCCATGTACTTACAAATACCAGTTCCAGCCACGACAAACCTACTGCCCTTTTACCCACCACATCACATGGGGCAGATTTATGCACCATGATTCCAGCATCTCCACTCTTTCAATCCTCTCTCCCCATATACCAGTCCAATGAGTCCTCTCGAGACACAGTCTCCCCCAGACAGTCCACGTAGTCCACCACCATCTCCCAACAAACTAGATGTGCAAACAAGGGAGGAGTTAGCAGAAATAATAGCGGAAATTAGGGAGACAAGGACAGAGTTCTTATGGTTAAAAGGGATACATCTTTACAATCTAAAGGAGCAATTTGCAAAAAAATTCATCCTAAAGTGTCCACCAGAGATGATCTCATGCAATATGAACTTCCGTGTCACAACGAATTAAGAGGCAGGGAAATACTCGATGGTGATAATTCCAACTCTTCATCAGCTCCCACCACTGATGGATTCGCAGGACCGGATGTCATCAACGTTTCTCAACCCGTTGATGCCTACTCCAACAGTCACACAAACAATGCCCTATAGTATGAATATAATAGTTTGAAACTATAGAGGATCCCATAACCCGGAGTTTAGGAGGCAGTTTAGATCCCTACTAGACAACTATAGGCCAGTCCTAGCAATACTGCTTGAAACGCACATGCAGGACCATGAAGGACTTAGACATGATTTTGGATTCACTAATATGGCATAAGTGTCTGCAAATGGGCTTGAAGGAGGGTTAGTTGTAGTATGGAATGAGGCTGCAATTGGTGTTGAGGAGCTGAGGGTAACTGAGCAAGAAATTCATTGCCTCGTCCAGGTAGGTCCCACTAACCTTAAATGGATATTATCTGCTATATATGCTAAGAATTTATGCCATACACGAAATGAACTTTGGGAGAGTCTTATGGATTTGCATGATAATCTTAAGTACCCTTGGCTAATTGGAGGAGGCTTTAATGATATTTTATATGCTAATGAAAAATTTGGGGGGCTTCCTGTTAATATTAGTATGGCTGACAAATTTTTTAATTGTATTAACTACTGTAATTTAATAGATTTAGGGTTTAAAAGTAGTAGATTTACTTGGACTAATAAAAGAAAAAAGAGGCATACAATACTAGAAAGACTAGATAGATTTTTGGCTAATTATGAATGGCTCAATCTATACCCTGAGGCTACAGTGCAATATTTACCCCGTACTTATTCTGATCACTGTCCGTTATTACTTAGCTTAGACAATAGGAAACAACCACCTAGAAATATTTTCAGATTTGAAACTATTTGGGTATCACACCCACAATTCCATCAATTAGTTCAAACTGCTTGGCATGATAAGTCACCAATCTTAGAAACTATTACAAATTTTCAGAAGGTCCTCATAGATTGGAACCATACTACTTTTGGAAACATTTATAGTCGGAAGAGGAAAATACTAGCTCGACTTGCTGGAATCCAGTCTTCTGTACACTACCCCACTAGCTATTTCCTTCAAAATTTAGAAGTACAATTGAATAATGAATTTAGTAATATACTTAGGTTAGAGGAGGACTTTTGGAAGCTTAAGTCAAGAGTGACTTGGCTTAATGAAGGAAACGTTAATACAAAATTCTTCCATATGTCTACGTTGTAAAGAAGTAGGAGAAATATAATAACCTCTCTTAAAGATTCAGTTGGAAATTGGTTTTATGACCACCAAGCTATTCAGGATCACATACTCTCTTATTATAAAAAAAAATTTACAACTGACCACAATCAGTCTACTAATATTACTTTTAATTCAAATTTCAGTTCAGTTAGTAAGATGAATACTCAAATTCTACAAACACCTCTTGAGGATATTGAAATTGATCGTGCTATGTTTAGCTTTGGTCCTTACAAAGCATCGGGGTCGGATGGACTTCATCCTTTCTTTTATCAAAAGTTTTGGCCTGATGTCAGTAGTAAGGTTAGGCAATTTTGCCATGATATTTTTGAATCAAATGTAATAACTCATTCACTCAATTAGACTTACATATGCCTTGTTCCAAAGGTAAGGCAGGCTCAATCAATTCACCAGTTTAGGCCTATCAGTCTGTGTAATACTACTTATAAACTAATTACAAAAATACTTGTCAGTCGTCTTAAGCCTATTATTTCTTTGATAATAGGGCCAACACAAACTAGTTTTTAACAAGGAAAACGTGCTGCTGACAATGCAATAATAGTACAAGAAGCAATTAATCAGTTAGCAAAAATAAAAGGAAATAATAGTTACATGTTACTCAAATTAGACCTGGAAAAAGCGTTTGATAGGTTGGAATGGTCGTTTATTAGGAAAACTCTTCAATATTTCAATATCCTACCAAATACTACTAAGCTTATCATGTACTGTGTCACTACAACTTTCACTTCAATTCTTATCAATGGATCACATACAGAATTTTTTTGCCCATCGAGGGGCATTAAACAGGGTGATCCTTTATCACCATACTTATTTATAATGTGTATGGAGATGTTCTCGCGTAGTATTACTTTGTCTGTAGACTATCTTCAATGGCAACCACTTAGTAGCAAGAAAGGGTCCATTCACATCTATTCTTCGCTAATGATATAATTCTTTTTTCAAGAATTACTACTAAAAGTTGTAATGCAATCATAGATGTGATTAATCATTTTAGTAAACATTCAGGCCAAAGAATAAATTTTGAGAAATCAAAATTATTCTTTTCAAAAAATAGCACGAATAGTGACAAGATATTAGCTATAGACTGTTTCCATATTAAGGAAGGAACAAATTTTGGACGCTATTTAGGTTTTCCAATGTTTCACACACGTCAAAAAAAGGCGGACCTTCAATTTCTGTTAGATAACTTTAAAGTTAAATTAGCAGGATGGAAAACTAAGTTTCTTACAATGGCAGGACGATCTACTCTTATCAAATCTACTCTTAATAACTTGCCAAATCATATTATGCAATATATTCACATTCCAGTGTCAATTATAAAAAAGATGGAACAATATCAACGAAATTTTTTATGGGGATCTACAACAACAAGAAAAAAGATTCACCTCGTTAAATGGGAAACGATAACCCAGCCAATTGAAAAGGGAGGTTTAGGTATTCAAAGTCTTCAGCAAAAGAATACTGCTTTGCTAGGTAGTTTAGCATGGAGGGCATTTCATTCGAATCAAAGTCTTTGGGCCAAAGTTTTAATTAATAAATATGTTCCTTTAAGTTTCGCCACCAATCACTCCACTATTTTGCGTAACATAGTAAAAGGTTGGAAATCTTGCCAAATAGGATTGCAGTGGCAAATTGGTACAGAAAAGCATATAAAGTTCTGGGATGATACGTGGTTAAAGCCTGACCTTACTGTTCGTTCGTTAATAAGTGGCCCTTTACCAAGTGCTCATCTTAATAATAATATAAGTTCAATATACAAGGGCAATAGTTGGAACTGGAATAACCTCCCTTTCCAATTCCCGGAGAAATTAAAAAATATAATTGAGACCACTTATATATCTAAGTACAAGTGCGAAGCTGACCATATCTTCTGGGCATTAACTAGGGATGGGAAATTTACGATAAATTCAATCTATAAAGCCCTTCACAATGATCTTAATAATGACCATAATACTAATGTCCAATTCAAATGAATTTGGGACCTGCCAATACATCCAAAAATCAAATATTTTATTTGGTTACTTAACCACAACACGGTACAAACCTTGCAATACCTACATCATCGTAACATCACTGATAATGCAGATTGCTCTTACTGTCACAAAGAAGAAGAATCCTTAAATCATTTGTTCCTTACATGTACGAATACAAAAAATTTCTGGAATACGCTAGGCATGAGGAGTTATATAAATAGTCTGATAACTTATAGCACACCCCAGGAGTGGTTAATTCCGCTACTAAATTATAGTCAAAAGAAATTTTCCTATAATTTAAATAGGCGCACTTACCTTCCATTAAGTCTTTGGAATATTTGGATAACTAGAAACAAAAAAATGTACGAGGGCAAGCATGATCTCATTAATAAAAATTTCACCACGCAACAAGCAACTGAATTCTGTTATCTAGCCGCCTCATCACATAAAATACAAAAAAAATATTAGAGTACCATTAAAATGGATACCTCCGGAACCTAACATATACAAATTAAATACGGACGCAGCACACTCACCACACACTTGTATAAATCTTGTCATTTTTCAAGTCGAACCAGACCGTTAATTTGTTGAACTATTTAATGGAATTTATAGTCGACCTCTTTTAGATATGACTGTGCCTATAGTGTTTGTCATTAATCCAGAAGACAATGCCAGCAGTACATTAACTTGAGTTGTCCAGTTCTCGTGTTAGGTTCATTCTGAGACAGCCCAACCCTAAAACGATTTCAGTACTCCCAAAATAACCCTAACGACCCCAAGCTCAACCCGTATTCTCTGCTTCAGTCTCTAAAATATCTACAGTATACCCGTACCCAAACCCTACCACTTTCAGGTATCACCTTATAGCCAAATTTCTCCCAATTTCAACGGCTACTGGTAAGTTTTTCTTATAGCTAAATCCCCATCTTTAAACGCGAAAATCATCTAATTGTACTATCCAATTGCTTTCTCAACATCTTATTGTTCTTTTCCAATTTGCTTAATTCCTTATGTAACCTTCTGGTGTGAGTTTTTAAAATTGCTGGTTGCTCCATTCTCGTGCTTCTTTTTTCCTTTTCTTTTGTTCGTTGAAAACTATCTTGAGCATTCTGTGCGCTAATCTATATTTGCCCTTTTTCTTTTGTTGAAATTTGGACCTTTTCCATTAGTATTATCTTGCAGAACTAAAATTAACGGCTTAGTGTTGCCTTACAACCTATGACATAGGCAATTCTTGATATTGAGGCTAATTTTGCATCAATCTTCCTGTTCAAAATCTTCTCATGTAACAAGATCTTTTATAGGATAAAATAGCTTATTGAAGTTCTGGGCTAAAGCTGCTTTTGAGTTTATAATACTGCTCTCTAATGTTTTTTCAGTTATGTTATTGAATTCCGTGCGGCTGTTTTTTAACCTTTCTGAGCCAAATGTTTGTTTTGCCTTATCATAACACCATTAAACTTGGGATTAGAATCCGTGGCAGGATCTGCACTAATTGAACTTGTTTAATTGGTGGCTGGAACCTTTATTGATCTATTGATGTGTGTGTCATTGGAAGAGTCTCTCCTTGGTTAGCTAAAAGCTATCTTGAGAAGTTCAGGGTTGTTTTTAATTTAATTTTGTAGTTTGAATATCATAATTTTTCTGATGCAGTTGGTTTGCATTTGTTGCAGAGTTAAAGATTTGGGTAGGAAATGGATATCGAAGTTGATCATTATGCTGTTTTGGATTTACCCTCGGGAGAGGAAGGAGCCAAACTTTCTGAGAAAGACATATCTAAAGCCTATAAGAAGAAGGCATTAGAGTTGCATCCAGACAAGAGGCCTGATGACCCAAATGCTCACTTGAACTTTCAAAAGCTGAAGACTTCATACGAGGTTCTCAAGGATGAGAAAGCTAGGAAGTTATTTGATGATCTACTTCGTGTGAAACGTGAGAAGATCCAACGCCAATCACAACAAGATTCAAAGCGTAGAAAGATGATGTCAGATCTTGATGCAAGAGAACGTGCTGCTTTTGCACCTGATGCCAGCGCTCTAGCTCGACAAGAGGAGGAGCAAATTGCTAGAAAGCTTAAAGAGGAAATTGCTCGAATTCGTGCAATGCATTCAAAGAAGGTGCCTACTGCTACAGATCCTTCACAGAAAGAGACACATGCAAGGGCAAAGGCGAGTACAGAAGGCAAGGGGAGTAGTGTGGACAAGGAAAAGGTGCTTAAGGTATCTTGGGAGAAGATTGGTGAAGATTATACTGCCCAAAGATTGAGAGAGTTATTTAGTGAGTTTGGTGAGGTTGAAGATGTAGTAATCAAGAGTTCTAAGAAGAAAGGCTCCGCTCTTGTTGTCATGTCTTCCAAGGACGCAGCTGTGAGTACTTCATGAAATTGAGTATTGATTTTAATCGTTCATCTCTTTAGTTAGTAGCACCTCACTAACGGGTTTTTTCTCTTTTTCAGAAAGCTGTTTGTGGAAATGTCTTGGGGGATCTATCAAATCCTCTCTTAATTGTGCCTCTTCAGCCAACAGTTCAACCCACAATGCCATCTCCATTTTTTAACGCTGAGAAAGATAGAGAACCTGAGGGCCCAAGTTTGAGTAATCTTGTAGGTGCTGGATACCAGAAATTTGAAGACTCAGTATTAGAAAAAATGAGAAAGGTATGAACTGCTTCAAACTCAGTATTAGACTCTGTATTATATGAATATTCTATCTGAACTTTTTTCATTAATTTTACCTTAAGTCGAAAATCCTTCTACATATGCAACTTGGACTGAGAAATCAATAGTGGTAAACTGTTACAAAGTTTTTGAAGTAATTCCAAGTGAGCTTCCAGCTAAAGTAGTTCTTTGATCTGTGGCATAAAATCTTTGGGAAGTTCTCTGACTCAGGTATCTTAAATTCTATTAGAAAATACGTAGTATGTATGAATTTTTTCTGCTGAGGAAATCTGATAGGGTTTGACTTTGCTAAGTGATAGAGGAAGTATTATTATGTCTATTCAACATAAGGCGCCGGGTAGATCGTAAGTTGCCGGGGTATGAATTCGATTCTAAGTCGGAGAATGCCCATGAATAGTCTTATTACAGAATCTGCAGTTCTAAAAGTAGCCCTAGACAGGTCATTGCTAAGAGGAGAGCAAGGACTTTCTTGTTAATGAGGTGCTTTCATCGTATTATAATGGTTATTCCAACATAAGAGCAGACGGAACTCCCAATCTCAGAGTGAATTAACCGTCTCACTATCACCTTAGTTTACTAGACTTTGGTGAATTGTCTAATTACCTTCACTCCGCTTTTAGTATGTTCGTTTTAACTCTTCAGTAGCTGCATAGACTTTAGGAAAATCTGATTCTGCTATGAGTTGCTACAGAGACTAGACTGCTGCAAAGTTTGATGATGACATCTTTATCTTTCTAATTTGTCAACTAGCGGCTTGCTAATCCAACTAGGTATAACCTGTCCATTTACTATTCTTCTGACTTTCTTCAGTCAACCACACGATAGGGAGAGATTTCAAATAAGGGAAGGCTGAAGTGTTCGGGAATGAGTAATGACGAAGAGAAGATGAGACACTTTGGCACCCAGGAGTTTGAATTAGATTTGACATGATTTGAAATAGAAATTTTTCTAGCATTTTTTTGTTTGACTGTTGAAAAGAAAGAGGTAATATCACCGAAATATTACTCCGAATTTCCTTTTCTACTTTATCCTAAAGTTGCGGTTAGAAGCTGAAGTAAAATGATTATAGGTCAAAATAAGGTTTAGCACCACCATATGAGAACTATTGTTTATTAGCTAAAGTATCCAAAACAAAGAGGAACTTACTATCTACAGAAAGATTTAAGCTATGCTCGAGAATAGGACCAAGTCGGATGGGAGTTTTGATGTCTCATTGGAGCAAAAATGGTTGTCTAGGTGATATTTAGATGACTGCTAACAGTGCCGCTTCTGTGTAGTGGGTAATAACAGTGTCTCCTCATTATGATCAATATCTATATGCTTGGGTACTAGTGTGTTTTGCCTCTCTGCCCTTCCAGGGTAGGGGTAAGGCTGCGTACATCCTACCCTCCCCAGACCCCACTTGTGGGACCACACTGGGTTGTTGTTGTTGTTGGGTACTAGTGTGTTTGTGACGTCAAAGTTGGAGACAGAACTGGGACCATCCATTTCTTCCACTCCAGGAAACTAGGATTGGTTATCTTCTTGTGGACCATCCAATTCATGTGTTCATTAAACAACTATGTGAGATGACGTGGAAAGCTTCTTGTGTTGGTCCTTCCACTGTGGATTTATCACGTGGAGTTAGTAACATTAAAACAACTATGTGAGGTGACAATTTCCTGATTATGTTGTGCATTATGTGCTTGATGTCCGTAGGGCATTGGTTCAACGGCAATGATAGTACAACGTAGAATGTGTGGTAGGGTCAAGTCTTGTGTTCGAATCCTAGTCGGTGAACCAATTCTGGAATTGAATCGGAGAGCAGAGGGCCAAGACCTATTATCCACCAAGTTTTGATAATGAAAACAATAGTATATTCGTAATAAAGAATGTATTATGTGCTCGAATGCTCATTGCTAGTACGTTTGGAGGGTTTACAGGTGTGCGAATGGATTGAAACACAACCTAATCAGAGTTTCTTATTTCTATATGTCCTTTCTTGAATTGTTACTGCTACTATTACAAAATGCTCCATTTTCCTCTTCTTTTACTATTACTCGTCTCTTGTTACCTCTATATCTCCAAAAAAAAATAAAATATCAGTGCTTCTTCACCCATCATACAAGTAAGCTTTAGGAATTTTCTTACAAATACGGTTTTACTAATCACAGGCTGCTCAAAGGAAGAAATAGCATGCTGAAACTTCATCAAGTTCAAGTGCTGACATGTTAAGATTTCTAGGTTGCCTCAGTTAAAGAAGAGGTAGGAATTTGATAGTATTTTATCTTGTTCATATGGTTATATATATATTTTATGCAGTATGCGGGGTATCAATCGAGTTCTGATGGATAGTTTCTTCCAAATTAACGTGCAAGGAAAGCTAGGTTTTATCCTCGAGAAACAGCTCTAGTTTTTTATACTAGGGAATGCCATCTTGAAGTGGCTGTGTCAGTGTTATGCTAAGTTTCATTTTGCCGGTCTCTCTGAATTTGGTTTGTTGTCTGACATGTATTTCGTTGAGAATGTACAGTGAGATTCTCGTATTGCTGTTACAGGATTGGGTAGAGGAGACATTTCCCTTCACGTAGTCCAATGCGTGGTATATTGTGTACGTGGTGTCTGCAGTAGAATCACATAAGTTCGGCGATGGATTCATCACATATTTTTTCGGAAAAGTTGCAATATATGCCAAGACGATGGATGAGAGGCTAAATTGAGGCAGTGTTGACTGTACTGTATATTAATATCATTTGTGGATGTCTGCTATTTAGATCATTGCCACCTTTTTTTTCAGTTCGATGAGAAAGATTTCTTGATCTTAACTGAAGTCGGGCATGGCGACTACCGGATTAATGGTCTTCCATAGAGCTTCTCGTTGCTGTTATTCATCTTTTCGTAGCATAAAAGCTTAATCTGCTTAATTGTAAGCACCATTTTTTATTTAACTTACAGAAACTAGTAAGAATGCCACACGTCCCTCAGTTGAAACTTTTTGAGTTCAACTTGTATAAAGGCCAAATACATGCACATACCATTAAATTTGGCCCAATTTTTCATTTTGGTACTTTTAACTCAGTCTAGTTCCATTTTGGCCTTCCAACCCTATTTTTTTGGTTCCACTTTGACACAAAAAATTTTCTCCCCGGTAAAAATGCAGCGCGTGCAAATACCTAGTTGCTTGCACAAACCCCCCCCCCCCCCCCCCCGCCCCGCGCAAAAAAATATATATTTTTTTTTATATATTTTCAGTAATAACTACGGGTTCAACTAAACTCATAACTTTCTTTGCGGAGTAAAAATTTGTATGTAAAAATTCATTAAAATTGTAAAAAAAAAATATAGATATAAACCCATAACTTTAGAAATATAATGGGTTCAATGTTAAAAACATTAAATTGAATCCATAGGATTTAAATTCTGGATCTGCCTCTACGTTGGGTGGATCTGCCTCTACGTTGGGAGTATGAAATTTGGCTTAAAAAATGGCTCTCAGGCGTCTACAAGGGTGAGGTAAATCACACATGGAATCTAGTCAGCTTTTGTGTCAAAGTGGAACAAAAGAAATGGGATTGGAGGGCCAAAATGGAACAAGACTGAGTTAAAAGTGCCAAAATAAAAAATTGGACCAAGTTTAATGGGTTGTCTATGTATTTTGTTGGAAGTGAATAGTGTAAGTGAATTATGAAGGAAATTTACACCCTATAAAAAAGCTTAATACCCTATTTATTTTAAATAAATACCATTTTAAAAAATTATATTATATAGCTACCTTTTACCCTTTATAGCAAAATATCTAATTATAGTTATATCCTACACTTGAGGCACCATATATGCTAATTAATATTTTTCTCTCTCCTTTTTCAAATTTTCTCTCACATAACTACGGTAAATTTCACAAACCACGTTCTCTCTCTTTTTGCATACACTTTACTCTCTTCTCCCACAAAACCACGATTGTTGCCTCTGTTCGTTGCCCTAGTGGTTATAGCATAGATTTCTTTTCTGGTTCAACTCGACGTGGCTGAAAAAGCCAATTTCTGGTTCGTTGCCCTAATGTGAAAATCTTGGATTTTCTTTTTTGGTTCTCTAAAATGGGTATGCAGGTAGCTACTGGAAAGTGAGAAAATCTGAACTTGGATTGATTATTCTTGGATAAATACAGATAAAGAGAGTTTGATCCAAGATTTTGATCATGGCTTCGTACCTGGGTATTCTTGGATAAATACAGATGAAAATCTGAACTTGGATTGGTGAGTTTGATCATGGCTTCGTACCTGGGAGTTGCGAGGAGTGGTACAAAAGCTACGATGGTACTGATGTGTCAAAAGCAATGTACAGGATGCGTGGGAACAGTGAGATTCAGGGTTTTTGCTCGACGGCGGATTCGTCGGAAATTAGGGTTTGTTCTTGAACAAAGACGACGGATTTTGGGGCTGAGCAACTTGTTTTTCTATTAATATATCTCAATGTATTTTCAACGTATCATGCTGTATTTTCATGTCTTTCATTGTATTCATCGTCTTTTTTTTCATTGTAATTCAATGTATTTCGTTGTATTTCATTGAATTTACAGTCTTTTTTCATTGTATTTCAATGTATCCCATTGTATTCTATGTATTTCATTGTATTCACTGTCTCGCTATATGCCATGAATGTATTCATATGTTTTTTTAATTAATATAATTTATGTATTAGGATGTATTATATAATTTCTCTGAAGATTGCTATGTTTTTGGTGTATTTTCCAGTTGAGAATCTTTTTTATAACTGAAAATACAAAATTTGTGTGTTATAATTGAGTTTGTTGAGTTATATTAGGAGTCTATTATGTTAATTGATTCACTTTCCGTTTTAAAAACAGTGTAATCCCCTATTTCACGCTGTGAATATAGTCGAATACAATAATCTGTCCAACTGTAATCTCACATTTCACTCCATGAATACAGTCGAATATACTCGAATACAACAACTGATTAGCTGGACTTCTCTGATTCACGCCTATTTTTGCTACTGTATTTATGAATACAATAGCTTAAATACATCAAATACATCTTATAACCATAGAAAATATATTTATAATTCGTAATATAGCACATGGTATCTATAGATGGCTAATTACTACTAAAAGGTAGTGCTTCATGGAAATTTCTCAATTATGAATCAATTCGCAAATCTTCCTTTCGGACACCAAGCATATTGTGTTATCCGACTTTTCGTGCCCCTATGTTTGCAAGGGGGAATCGGTCACAAGGAATGCATTGTATTTCAATAATCAGTGTTGATCATAGTCATATTCTCCTACTTTCTCATCATTATACAACATTTGAACTTTTCTTTGGGTTCCCGAAATCGCCTACATAACTAACACAATCATAAGTATAAAATCCAGGTATAGAAAGAACATTAGGTTGCAAAGAGAGTACCTTTACAGGAAATGCTCTCAGTTGAACAAGAGGGTAGTAATTTATTATCTTGTTTGTGGTTTATATATATTTTTACAAAGCAGTTTGCAGATATTAATCCTGTTCTGATGGGTCCTATAATCCTCTGACTGGTCTACAGCAAGTACTTGCAACATATGCAAAAACAACAGATGGGAATTGAGAGGCATAGACTGCTGTATTAGCAGTGTTCTGTATTTGACGTGAAGAATCCATTAGCTTAACTAACAGGATTTCTGTTAACAAATACCAAAAATGTTCTATTTTTTATATAACTGAAAAGACTAAATTTGCTCGTGTATATTTGAAGGACCATATTAGACTTATCGTCATAATTGAGGGACGATTTGTGTTAAAAAACTCACAATATAACCGGGCATTCCGATCTTCAATGGTGGACACAGGAATAACGAAGAGGGTCCTAACTTTCTTGTTTAAATTATATAAAACTTTAATGATCTATTTCCGCTAGTCGAGCATAGATCTACTAGTAAAACTGACACACTCTTTTAACATTCCAGTGATGGGAAGTTGTTCCCAGGAAATAAAATAATCATGATAACTAAAACAAAATAGCTTGAAATGCAATTAGCTATCAGGACTAACAATTCCTAATATACAAGTGAAGGAAAATGTGGTATCTGATAGCTTATATCCTCCATTTCTATAGGGAAACCAGCCATATGGAATGCAGATTAATTCAATATTCATCATCATCGTAGTGTTGATCATAGTCATATCCTCCAAAATCCTCATCATATTGCACATCCTCGCCAAATGCTTCTTCGTAAGTCTCATCTACTTCCGGATCAATTTTGCTGCTCTTTACCATGTTATCATCCATTGAATCATCCACATTTCGACTTTTCTTTGGGTTCTCAAGTTTTGCCTGCATAAATAATATGAGCATGAGTTGAAACATATTTATGGAGACAACAGCAACAAACCATTTGTGTAATTTGCCCTTTATATGAACACACGCACATCCTGCAACCACAATAGTTCAGAGTGCTTCAGGACTTCTCATCTAGTTCTGCTTCCTACCAGGAATTGGAGTGATTTTAAAGTATATTATTTCTCTTCCAGCTTTTAAGCCGATAGACATATATGTTGGTTACACATCTTTTTTTAAATAATAATAAGAAAATCCAGAGGGTGAACCAAGATCGGATCCACAGATAAATGATACCTTTCTCATTTTCAAGAAACTACAACTCAGCTTTCGTAAGAAGAACAGAACAAACTATATCTCGGGATACAAAAATTGTGAGTGTAACAACAGAGTTTCTCACATGCAACTCCCAGTAGTCATGAAATGAGCAGCAGCAGAAACAAAAAAGATGGAGAATTCTACCCAAAAAAATAAATAAAAAAAAGAACTTGATTACCGAGAAATCTACAAAAGGCTACTGGCACAAGGTTCGATAGTGGGCCTACTCCTTTAACCTTCTCCACTTAAATACCGAGCTTCTGCCTGCGGTAGGATTTGAACCCGTGATGTGCGTCTAACCCACACACCACAAGCTGCGCTCTTATCACCAAAACAAAGCCTTGGGGTGAGATTTCTACAATTTTTTGATGCAGCACAATTTATTTTTCGTTACTGTTTCTTAAATATCCAATATTATGCATAATTGTGTCTCAAACACCAGCTATCTCCATCCAACCCAAACACCAAAGATTCTGTTTATATTTTTTAATTAAGGTCAAAACTGAAGATTCTGAATGAAGAAAACAGTAGTCTGCCAAAGGAATTGACATCCGAGTAAAAATTAAAAGTAACAGAAGGTATAATGGAATTCTCAAGAAATTTTGGATAGGGAGAAGCACATACAGACTCATCAAAAAGCTTCTCTAGCACATCATAGTTGATCTTAGAGCTCAGCCTCTGCATACGTGACATAAAGCAACGTAAGATGCAAACAAAACAACCGATAAATCTGATGAATATTGCCTCATACAAAAAGGAAGATATACCATGCAATACAAACATATAACAAAGAGGAAAATAAATGTTGAGACCAGTGGGAAGAAACTAGATCTTTTCTGTGAGCTTCACGTAATTACATATACGTGGACTTGCAAGCTCATTTGCAATCCCAAAAAAATCTTCCAAATTTAGGCCAAACGTGACAGAAGTGTTGAAATTGAGCAAAACAAACACTCAACAACAAGGAAAACTGGAACATGCTGCAAATCTGTGATATCAGCAAAGCTGAAGTCCAGGAAACTTATACCTTATTAAGATGTCTAAATTTGTAATAGCAAATGGAGTGATTACAGCAAACTACAAACTCAAGAAATACCAAAAGATACTCACTTGCAAGCATCCCCAAAGTGCTTGACCCTGTATTCCCAACAACTACAACTCTCAAGCTATGCAAGCCTACAACCAATGTGAACAAAATCCCTAGTATGTCTAGAATCGCTGTTTCTTCTGGAAGTACCTTTCTTTTGACCCATTTTTTCCGATACATTTTTTATCTTATCTTGAAAGTTAATGTTCATTTGAAGAAAACATCAAGCCATGCATAAGCATTGAACCAATGTGGAAGAAAATCCCTAGTATGTCTAGAATTGCTAATTCTTATATAAGTACCTTTCTTTTCACCCATCTTTTCGATGCATTTTCTATCTTATCTTGAAAGTTAATGGTAATTTGAAGAAAAAGTTTCCAACTTCCCTAACCAAATATAAGCTGCAGTAACCGTATCACCTGAAAGCAGAATCCTGTGACTCACAGCATCATATATTTCTCATTGTCTATGCTACCGTGCTTGTACATCCTATAATTCTTTCCTCCTATTTCAGAATCAATGGAAAGAGACGACGAAAAGAAGTCCCGGAATTTAAATATACTTTCTTCATTACAGTTGGAGGAGACAAAGCATTGCCTAGAAGAAATGAACAAGCAAGAAAATGAGTAGAGGAAGATAAGAATCAATCAGTCAACTATAACATGATCCCAAACTAGTCGAGGTCGGCTATACGAACCGTCTGTAATCGTTCCGCTCTATGCAGGCTCATTTCATTCCAACACTAAGCGTTTAAGAGTGCTTCTCGTTAGCATTGCATGTCTCTAGTATGGTGTGTGATTTTCCTTATATTTAAACCGAGAAATTACAGTTAAGGTAAAAAACTACAATCTGAAACTGCATATCCATACAAATTAATAAAAGATACCAAGAAACATTTGGAATTTTTTTGACTCAAACGAACAAAAGGTATGTTCCTTAAACACTAAAACTCCTCTTTCTCACTTGTCCTGGTGAATATAACCATATTGTAGAGGCTAAACATAGAGCAACAGTGAGTGAAAAACTTGCATGGTTTCAGATAACAACGAAGATACTATAGTTTTTGGAGAACACTCGAGGAAAAGGTAAGAAACTGACAGAATGCAGAGATTTCTGCAAACAGAATGCCAAATATTGTAACTTCCTTTGCCTCTATCATACGCACCTTTCTAGTTAACATTTGCTTCGTTGCTTCTGCAGCAGTTTGAGCGGGACCAGAATTTTTCAGTTCTGCAGCCCTTTTCTGTTGTTTTTCCTGCAGATGATAGCATTAAGCAAAGTGTAAGCTAATTCCAGGAGGCTTCTAGAGCAAGTATCATGTATAGAAATGTCACATGCCGTGCTATTCTTAATTATTTTGATAGGTCACATGCATGTGCTGTTCTTGTGGCAAGTTAAAAGAGAACATGTAGTAATCAGTTGGTGTTGTAAGTTTAAGCGGAGTGGATGGGGGAAGACACAGATCCCACCTACTTTGACCGGCTTGTGTAGTTTTATTTACTCGTACTTCAATTGTAGAATTGGTATTTGATAAGATCTAATAAGAGAAGACCTAACGAGTTGGAAGAGCAGCGGTATTGGGAAGAGAGGTACAGGCGTGTGGAAGATCGCCCCACTGTGTATATTTTGGATGATTTTTAGAGAGGAACAGATGACTATTTGAAGGAATTGGAAAGTTATTATGGAGGACTAGGAGTTCCTTTGATATTTTTTTTATGCTTTAGGTGTAAATAGGATGTTAGAGACACTTGGCTAGACATTTGTGAAGGCCAACCCTGCAGATGGAAATGTAAATTTTTAGTACCATCTTAGTGCAATAAATGATTTTATTTATTTAAAAAATGAAATATCTTTTTTATTTAAAAGACGAGAAATATCACAACCACAGATCATTCTTGCCATTCCTTTTATATTACAGAAATGTGCATCACTAACAAAAGATCAAAACACACAAAATTGGCAATTAACATTCACGAACTTACTAAGAAACTAGAAATATCTATTCTCATGCAAGAATATTGGAAAAAATCTCAAAAGTCCGACCGTCCCAGGAAGCTGAATGCTTTTGTCTAACTTTAGATCAATGTACCCAAGCCTTGAGTTCTTAGAAACATAGCAGAAAATGCAAGATGTGTTTCAAATATTTTCTGAGTTTGCATATGTTAATCAAATTCTTAATTACTGTCGACATCAGCAAAGTTTCCCTTCTCTATAGTTTCTTAGTTCCTCAACTTGGAACTCTGAGAGTGGGTTGCTCAAGTGGTGAGCACCCTTCACTTCCAACCAATAGGTTGTGAGTTCGAGTCACCCCAAGAGCAAGGTGGGGAGCTCTTGGAGGGAGGGAATAAAATTAAAAAAAAAAAAAAAACTCTGAGAATCAATTTTCAACAGGTACCAAACTCGAGATAAGTTCAGAGTACTACCTTTCTTGATTTTGCAACAGCAGCAGCAGCAGCAGCCGCAAGCTCCTGTGCAGCTTGCACATCCTCCGAACAGTTAGCTAAATTGAACTCCTTATCGTTCTTTGCTGCTAATTCAGCCGCTTGCTTAACCGCTTGTTCCTATAAATATTGATCGGCAAGCTCACTCATAAGAAGAAAGGGAGAGGCAGATAAGGAAGTGAGTGCAGATTACTTTGTTATGTGATAAGAAGATCACTGTAAAGATGGACCAAAAGGGAGCAAAAGTAAACCAAAGGACTTATCATTTAGCCGCAATCAATTCAGTAGAACAGACCAACGAATCACCAAAAATCCACCTCAAGATATTCTTAATGTATTTATAAATCCTAAGACCAGTATAAGACCTTGCGATTTACATACCGATTTTACATGGTGAATCATACAGAAGATAAACTAATTCACCTCAAGATATTCTCGGTTCATCTTTACCCAAATGATCTCCTTAAAACGCCTCTCCTCCTCATTGTGAAGATAACCATCAACCTGACAGCAATGCAGGTATAACGTAATAGCCATGACAAGTTAGTGAACCAGGAAATACATGCCCATAAATGTACAACTAATTCCATGCCAAGTAAACTGCAATTCATAGAAAAATTTGCAGCGCATTCCATTGAAGCAGAATAGTTCTCATATATTCACTAACAAACTGCTATAAAACAGTCTTTAATGTGCAATTACTTACTTTCCAGTATCTATTACATGTTAGTTTCCATATAACAGAATGATGCTTTCTAAGCAAAGCATGAAAGCAGGGTCAGGTAGTATCCTACTGATTTGCTAAGTATCACGCGATGAGGTCTGGCAGGATGAAATCCGACGAAATAACAAAATAAAGACAAAATCACAGCATTTGCATCTAGACTGACATTGTTTTTTTATGAAAGCACTTAGGGATCAGTAACCAGTGGAGTAGCACACCTCTGCATCATCGATATCGGAAAAGTTCTCTGATTCGTCATGATCATCAGGACCCATACCATCCAAGCCATGTAATGTATCAGGAGTCGCATTATCATCAGTTTTAGCCACTGATTGTGCCCCTGCAATTGAGAGAAAAGTGACTTATTCTCTAGTCCTGATCCAGGACTCAGGACTAAGTCTCTCCAAAATTTTAGCTCTTGAAGAAAATAAACATTTACCTATCATCTCAGACCCTGATATCTGCAAATATTTACTTCCAGTCACACTCAAGGTGTTCCCTCCCTTTTCAGGCTTATCATCAACCAAAAGAAAAAAAGAGAAAATATAAATAATGCACTATTCAGAAAGCAAGAAAAGGCCGGCATATTTCCAGTAAATACCAACTAAATTCAAGAATTTGGCACTAGTGACAGTATGGTGTTGCCTAAGGAAAGACTGCTCAAAAAGAAATCGCAGTAAATGGTGGATACTTCTTCAAAATATCATCTGAAACTAAGAATTTGGATTCTATATTTGGGTAATGAGATGTTTAGAAGTCTACTACATTCTTAGTATCTTCAGAAATCCGGAAACAAAGGAAAGTATTATGAGTCCATTGAAAGGATCTTTCGCCAAAGCAAAAACGTCCACATTAGTTAGTAATTATAAAGTAGCTCTTGCAGGTTTTTATGCAACAATCATACAGTTCACTCATTCATGTGCAGCAGCTTAGCTCCGGGTTACTTGTTTCTTTTTTTTAAATTGAAACTCATTTCATTCTTGAGTACTATGTCAAAGATCACTCAAATGAACAATGATTATAAAGAAGATAAAATTTAGTTTAACAAAAAGTAGATCATCACCATACATGTGAGTGACAGGGAATGAACCTTCATTGTCCCTTAAGAGGTGGAAAGGATGGATCAGAAAACTAATAGGAGATGCTGTAAGAAACACACAATTTTTATCTTTCTGCAGGATGTGCTTTTAAGCTCTTTTTAGCACGCCCATAATTTAGAAGTCGATCCCAAGAAAATCTAGTGTCTAAGAAGAGATCCTCTTCTCCCTACCACTTATTTTCTTATAGATGTCTATTCTTTTCTTTCAAATTTATTCTTCCATCTGGAATTCTTTTAAAACCTGAGCTGTGTCTTCTGCAGCAGTCAAAAGCTTTCTTGAAAGCATAAGATTCTACTTCCCAACTACAAGGTAATAATGCTTTGGATAAGTAACAGCTCCAATGAGTACCTCCAGATACTCGCCACCATTGTTCTCCACCTGATTGGACATGGGAATATTTGGATCCTCAGCGTTTTCTTCAGCAGCTTCTTTTGCCATTAATCTTTCCCTCTCAGCGCGTTGGAAGGCTGGAGGTTCAGAACCTCCATCAAGCCCACCTGAAAGTTTTACAAACTGCAAACACAGTAATTAGTTTTATATATGATTTGGCAGTACTACTAAAGTTTTAAAGGTCAGGGTAGCAAGTAATTACATCAGTATAACAACTTTCACAAAGACCATGGGCAAAGGGCAGCTCAACGCTTTTCTTGTGTTCACATAGCACTTCTGTGATCCCAGATCCTTTCGACGCCGAATAAAGTTGCACGGACAGCCTCTCTTCTTTCTCAAGCTCCTCAGCTCTTGTATTGAACTCATCAATCTAGTTGCAAGTAATTCAAGTAATACTATGAAACTCAGAAAGGAAATTTTTGGCTAACACGCCATCACAACAGAGGCAGCTTGCATCAAACTCCAACTATAATGTGTCAAGCAAAAAGGATGGAGTTAAAACTTTTTAGATCCCAGGCAAATTTGTTTGAACTGCAAATAAAAATACAACATCAAGCACATCAGGATCATAAAAAGTAGCACATCACTGGTGACGATTTCTCCATGACGTGAGCATCAAAATGCCTCGAAGCCTGAGGTGCCCAGCCCATAGGTGAGTTCTTTTAAGACCCCCACTAGTAGAACAAGAAGAGGAAAAAGAGAAAAGAAGCAAGAAGCCAAAGGCAGATGAAATTAAAATCTTCTCCATAGTGCAGGCATTGGTTGGCTTCATGGCATACCAAAATCTGATGACAGCTGCACACTAGATTTTATTTGCTCTCCTTTGTAAATGGAAGATTTTTTTATGAAGAGCATTAAGAAACATAAATATTCATTAGTAGAGGCAAAATTGTCAATCTCTCACCCAATAATGTCAGCACGCTTCTCTCCATACGTGATTGTATATGACAACACAAGATTTACAATATTGGTTTCAGCATTGGTAACAAATTACGATATACACCTTATCATACCAACTTAAGATAAGAACCCAAACTCCATTATGCTTGCTCTTCCTTTGAGATGCCTGTTTTTCCTAATTATGTTTTTCAGTATTCACAACATATCCAACTGAAAGATAAAACGAAATTTGAGCATTACAGGAGTAAGCACCTCACTATACGAAACTGCTTTTCAAGATTTTACTTTAATAGCTGGTCCGCCTCCCACCAAAATTGCGCACATGACTAAATACATGCACATGAAGCTTTTCAAGTTGTGAATATTAAAGTATTAGCAATGTCCATCCTACCAGCCTCGATTGTACATACCGTTAAGCTTCCAGATTCTGTGTTTTCGAATTCAATCAAACGCTTTGTCAATGTTGCTTCACAAATGCGCACGACTTTGATCTGTTGAGCAAAAGAACAAAGAAAAAGTTAAAAAGGAAATATTCCTAGTAGAATAAATTAGGGAGTCGGCAACTAGTGCCGGTGTTAGTGCTATATAGGCTTGAACATGAAATAAGTCGAGAAAGTAGAACGAGAATAGTTGTCAAGTCCAATGAAAAGAAAAAGTCCAAACTTCGTGACCAAGAACAAGTAGTCCTTGAAAACTAGCTACAACACTTGATAGTTTCTCAAAGCAATAAGAAGATTACAACATGAGCCCGTGTATAAAGAAATCTGATTTTTTTTATAACCATCGGGTCCGAGCTAGCCTGTGCGCACCTCGACTACAAGGTGTACCTGCTATCTCCCACCAACACAGGTACCGTGGCTTGGATAGATGGAACCTAGTGTTTTTGCCTCCGCTGGAGTTTGAACCCGAGACCTCATGGTTCTCAATCCACTTCATTGACCACTAGACACACCATTGAGTGCAAGAAATCCAATTGTTTTAATATGTAAATCTGAAATTTCCATCAAAATTAAGAAAATCTAGAAAGACCACTTACAATTTCCGATTTAGTACAACTCAGTCCATATGAAAGAGCAGAGATGTACAATGCAGCTCCACATACCCCACTCGGCTTTCTCCCTGTCTATAGAACATTTAAAGATTAGAGCAAAAATGTAGGTGATTTTTATCTTTGATAAGAAAATGAACCTTAGGTCCAACTCAACCCCAAATGCTAGTTGTGAGGTGAGAATTGCCTAGGACCATATAAGAGACAACACCACTCTATCAAGTCTCAACTAATGCGGGACAATCTAAACCCCTCCCAGCACACCCAAACCTAGTTATCTGGAGCATGGACAACGTAGGCCCAACACTAGGTAAACCAATAGAGTGTGTCTGGCTCTGATACCATGACAAGAAAATGGACATTGGATCTAACTCAACCCTAAAAGCTTAACTTTTATGAGGTGAAGACTGTCCAAGATCATATGAGACATCTTATTCTCTCAACTAAAGTGGAACAATCTTAAATCTAGTTCCTCAACAATAATCCAGTAACTTTCGACCATATAAATTGTACCCACAGAAAAATGATACAACCTGCATCCAATCTCGCTTCATGCTAGCCACAATGTGAAGTGCAGTTCTAGAAATATTTGGCTTCCTTCCCCCAAATAAACCTACATTATAGATGATAGTCTTCACTGGTGAACTGCGGCAAGCTAACAGAAATCTTATATTGCTGAAAGAATAAAAACAAAGAGTGAAAGGAAAGGAAATAGTAGAGCTAAAGGCAACATAGTAAGTACGGTGTAATTGCACAGGTGCCCAGCAGGTACAACAAATAAATTTCAGGATGGAACGGGTCTTCTGCACATACCAATAAAACCAGGAACCACCCACTACTGTGGAGGAAAATTGAGCTAACATGTACTTAACGCATTAAAACAACATACCACATCAAAGATTAAAAAAAAAGAGAGATAAAATGAGGTTTGGCTCGCCCTTATTTTTGATATCTGGAAACCGAGGATTTTGAGAAATTCTCAAAGGATTCAGCTGCAGAGTTCTTTCCAACTCACAATCAGTTATAAACAGCAATCTGGTACTCGTCCAGGACTTGCGCTCACACGTGGGAGGTGCTTGTCTCTCGAGCTCCCGGTACAAGTGCTCGACTCTACACCGCAAGCACGCCTAACGCCCAAGATTGTGCATCATCTTTTATGCTAATCATGTGCAAATTTTCTATTTGGCAGAATCGACTCTCATTCTTTAATTAACTCCTTTATTCCTTAAAAGTCCTCCTATCTATCTCAAATATGAAGTATTAGAACACCGTAACTCAAACTCGAGCCCGAAGATCACATACTATGATTGGTAACATCGTGCGGATGAGCTTTATTCGAACATTTCTTAAGGGACATAGTCAAACTTCATGTCTTCACTTGAAATAGGTTTTCAGGCATTAGTTCTCTATTTCTCATAATTTTATTTTTTTATTCCCCAAGAGAGAGTTTCAAGTACCTAGGGAATATCCAGGGAGATGGGGAGATCGACGAGGATGTCACGCACGTATTGGGGTGGGGTAGATGAAATGGCGGTTAGCTAGCGTCTGGAGTCCTATGTGACAAGAATGTACCACCGAAACTTACAGGTAAGTTCTACAGAGCGGTGGTTAGACCGACTATGTTATATGGGGCTGAGTGTTGGCCAGTCAAGTATTCACATATCCAGAAGATGAAAGCAGCCGAAATGAGGATGTTGAGATGGATGGGCAGGCATACTAGACTGGATAAGATTAGGAATGAAAATATTTGGGAGAGGGTGGGCGTTGCTCCCACGAACGACAAGATGCGGGAAGCGAGGGTTAGATGGTTCGGGCACGTGCGGAGGAGAAGCCTAGATGCCTCGGTTAGGAGGTGTGACCGGTTGGATTTGGCAGGTACGAGAAGAGGTAGACGGCGGCCTAAGAAGTATTGGGGCGAGATGATCAGGCAGGACATGACGTGGCTTCAAATTTCCGAGGACAACGCTCTTGATAGGAACGTGTGGAGGTCAAGCATTAGGGGTGTAGGCTAGGGGGTAGTCGAGCGTTTTTGTCTAGGAATGCTAGCGGTTTATGTTGTACTCACACTATCTATTTATTTATTTTTTTGTTTATTGCCCTTCCACTTACTTGCTGTCTCTTACGACGTTATTATTTTTCTGGTTTCTTTTGTTGTTACGGATCTATTCTTTTATTCTTTTCTGATATTATTGTCTCTTCTGTTGAGCCGAGGGTCTCCCAGTAACAGCCTCTCTACCCTTCCGGGGTAGAGATAAGGTTTGCGTACATTCTACCCTCCCCAGACCCCACTAATGGGATTTTACTGAGTTGTGTTGTTGTATTCTCTTCCATTTGGAGATAATGTTGTTATTTTTGTGTACCTTGGTGAGATAATCCAAGGACTCGTTTCATTTGATGTATTAGAGAAGTAATCTTGGTATAAATTTTGATATATGTTATCCAGTGTTTGGTTTATATTTTAAATCCTGCATAGCCAATCCTAGGATACACCAATTGGGGTATCATGTTGTACCTAATATAACATGGAATACACTACATGGATAATTAATACATGGATTAAACACCGAAAAAGAAAACTACCCTTTATCATTTCCTCAAACCCATCATAACACCCTTTCAATTTTATTAAGTTTGAAAAATAATCTCATATTTTAAATTTTACCGTTTATCCCATTTTTAATACAAAGAATCAAACGCCCGATAAAAGTAGTTTTGCATTACAATCTATTCATAACTTATTTCTAAATTAAACAACTCCTAATTGTTTAACTATTAGTAATTATTAAGGGGTATTGGCCTCAATCTTGTGAATATGTATATTCTCCTAGGACACTACTGATCTCACAACAAATAGTTAAGAACATCATGATTTACTCTTACCAACTCTGACATAAAACCCATTAATTTTCCATACAGGCCATACCAATTATGAAACCCCACACATCTAAGAAGCCTATAACCGAATATCTTCATGGTTATAATCTTTATTAGTATGGGTTTGACCAACAAGCCGCACTAATTTTTTTATATGAATTAATGATGCTAACTCTGCCCAGACCACAACACAAATAGCTCTAGTCTACAGCAGGAGCCAGCAACAAATGAGTCGTCTAACAGAGAAGAGGTTTTGCAGAAGGTGACATGAACAGATCTGGTTTCCCCACCAAAGTGCTAGAGGACATCATCCTGGATGCTTCTGTGATGGTTTGCGGAAAGATCAGCAAGGCTTTCCAAGGCCAAACGATAAACCTCAACTGCTTTAAAGTGCATTTCTTGCCCACATATCAACTAGTGATGCGTTTTCCGTTCAGCGGTCCTCGCTATACCGATCAAGAACCTATTAGTGCTACTCTAAAATCTTTTTGCTCTTCTATTTAATAGAAAGAGATTCTGATATATAAATGATGCTACAAAGTTGGCTCAAAGATGAGAGGAAGAAAAAGATGCAACCAGGATCCATCCAATAAGCATCCATATTGAATTAACTTGCAAGAGGCCCAGAACGATGGGCACAATATCATGCTTGCAGAATAAAATCCTTATAAATCAAGATCCTTGAACTTTTCAATCCGAAACGTAATCAAGAAACCAAAGGGGAAATTGAAAAAATATATATAAACTCCACCATAAGGTTGGTACCTGGGACAAGGTGGTCAAGAAAGAAGCAAGATTAAAGCTAATCAGCAAATCAAATCTTGATAAATACTTACGATCAGTGAATCGATGAATGAAAAGGCTCGGATCCACAGGTTTTTGAACAATTGGGTGATTTTCAAGGCTTAGAAGTTTGCAAAGCTGTAAGAACACAGCACCTAAAATATACCTGCATTTTAATAAGAAAACGGGTTGAACAGGCTTCAATTACCATAATAAAGATAGTTATTAGGTAAATGTTTTCCCAACTGTCCAACCGTAGGTATAACCCTTCATGTATGACCAAAAGACAATAGGTTTAGGATACTGTTCTAGATTTGTAAGAAGGTATTTACTAGAAAACCTCCAAAATTGGCCAATAAAGATTAACAATTTGTGAAGTCATTAATGTGCAAAGGGTCACCTAGATTTTTTTCTGATAGGTAAAGGAAACTTATTGAAGTAGAGAGAAGAGGTACTGCAGCTAGAGATGGCAAGCAGTGCGGTGCGGGGCGGGTTCTACCTTAACCCACAAAATTCAACCTGCCCCGACCCGCATTGCATTTTCACCCGCATCCACCCGCCCTGCATCCACGCCTGTGTTACCCGCCCCGTAAAATTTTCCTCTTCTTTTATTTTTTCCTTTCCAATTTGTCTTATTTTTATTTTTGTCTTTTCAATTATGTTTATATATGTCATTGCTAATGTAAAGTTTCCATCAGAATCCAGTGGCAAACCAAGGAAGTTATATTTTGAATAGCCATAACTAGGGAATAACTATAAATCCTACCAAATGTTATTAGTATGTCATTCTAATACATAATTCAGATTGTACAATGTAATGAGACCATACACATGAACTTAGCTTAAAACAAATTAACTATATAGTAAAAACTTAAAAGTGAAACTTTAGAGCAGTAAATAAAATATAAAACAAATTTTCTTCCCAGTGATGCAATTAGCAGAAGCATTGATATTTACAATCAACTGAATAGACGTCTACTATGAATCAATTTAAAAAACTAAATCAATTTGAGACTACAACGATCCAATTCGTAAGAGAACAGAATTATAAGTTCAAAACTGGAAAACAAATATTTCTTGGTTGAATATTAGTGATCGATAGCTGAAAAGTTGTACTTATTTGAAATTTTAAATCCTAACCCGCACCCGCAAAAAACTGAATTTGTTTTTATGTTGACCCGCTCCGCCCCGCCCCGCACCCGCACTGCCCCATTGACATCCCTAACTGCAGCAGAAGAAAAGCTGTCTTCAAATACAAAAGCCTAATATAACCAAAGAAGATATTCTCTTCAGTCAAACTGAAGATTAATCAAGAGTAGACCGGTAGTAAAACATATAACTCAGTAACTTCCTCAAAAGCCAATTCCACTGTTGTCCTATATTTTTCTTCCCACTAAAAAGAAGATATTAAGCTCCTTTATCTTTCTCAAACCCAAGACTGAATATACTTCACATGAGGCTGCTTTAGTTTCTTTTTATTTTTTGAGAAAGTAAGACTACTTTAATGTCTAGCTCAACATGAAGCAAGATTTGTGTAATTTACTCTGACTGCACATGACTCACACATGAGATCTAGTTCACCATATAGACAAGAAGGAGCTAAGGGGTAAATAGAATATCATATTACTGAACACGATAATAAGAATTGCTAGCCAAAAGGGCAACCATTAAGTTCTTGCTCAAGATTATTGATCCAAAGTGTGATATCAAAAGAAAGCGAAGCTTACGTACACATTTATCCTCAAGTACTCAGAAAAGTCAATGAGTAGGAATGGCTTTTTGTTCTCCCTGCAAGAATAAACATAAAGAAACCCCACTTCGTCACTAGTAAAGTAGCATGGGCCAAGAAAAATTACAATAAAAGATTGAACCAAAATGATACTGTCCTTTTGTTCCTCTTTCTATCTACGTACAAACAACTTTGTTGCTTTGGCATCCTTCCATGCTGCATAATATAGTTGATAGTTTCATGCACTATTAACCAGGTCAAGCGTTATAATGTATCAGTTCTTTTACTTAGCTACCGTATTAATTAGGGCTTCTTACACTTTTAGCCCACGCCAGAAACTATATACATTCGGTAGCCGAAAAAGTGTATAAAATTTGCATATAACATACAAAATGTATATATATACAAAACAAAATATACATTTTTCGGCTATTATTTTGAGGTACAGTGTCATTTTCCCTATTAACAATTAGGTACTATCAGCACAGGATTCAGGTCAACACTTGAGCATAAATTTTCTGGGTTAAGTACACAGAATACATAATTGTATGCAGACAACACAGAACTGATATTAGCCAACTGTGTTCCTTCAAATTTTCATAAATTCAGACAGGTGCCTTACCAAATTTAACAGTATTTTACTGCCCCAAACAACTAGATATTAAAGCGGTAATACTACGATAAGGAAAGTAGATATAACAAATAGCATAAAGCAAAAATAATTCCACTTTCTCTAGTATGCAGATGTTATTTTTTCAACTATACAAGTGTAACTACGCAAGCTTAAAGCAGGTAAATTGGGAGACATAATGATAACTTGGTCTCCTTTTTGTCTTCCACCTTTCTTTTTATCCACTGATTAAGCAAGTCCGACACACTTTTTTAGTGTCCAAAACCTCAATTTCAAACAAAAACACAAAAACTAAAGAGAACGACATCTGATTCTATAGCTCAAGAAAGCTAAACACCAAAGACAAAAGAGTATTTCAACGTGCAGATCTGAACCACTGTCAAAATGAATGGCTAGGTTACTTAACTTTCAGTCATTTTTATTTGTTATAAATTATATTCAAACAATTAATGATACTTATTGTAAAACAAACAAAAAAAACTCAATTTTCCCACTTCTTTTTTCCCTTAGGGAACAAAAGATATGTTGAAAAAGAATATCATAAAACACAATCTCTCACCTGCATGCAATGTAAAGACACGCAGCCTCAACTTGCTCTTTCCTACGCCCCCTTGTGAAATTCCTCTCAACTGCTATCTGAAGTTACAGATTCAGCCATAGAATGATATATCATGCTAGTAAAGGTATAATCTAAGCATAATGAATCATACCGTATAGAAGGCCAAAGCTGGACGAGCTATTGAATCACCACCATCAATTCCCAATGCATAAGCCATACTCTCTATATCACTATATGCTGCAGGAAGAGGGAAACAAATAAATGTATCAGCAAAAACTACATAACTTATGCACCTCTAAGTAGAGTGTTACGCTAATCATACTAACCAGATTAATCTATACAACAAATCTTGTCAGTTTATTCCTAGAATAGCTACATAAATTAGCAACTCTAAGTGCTGTGTAGCACTTGTCCCATTAACAAAACCTCTTTCTTGACATATCAGTATATCAGGACAGTGTTGCCACCAATCAACAAGAACAAAACACTTACTATTCACATATTCTTTCAAAATTATCATTTGGGGCTCATCTTTGAACCTTAAAGATGATCAGAAACAAGGACCTTTGACCACGGAATATTAATATATCCTCCACATAAATGTTTGGGTAGGTACATTTCCTGGAACTTATCTTGTAGATGAAAGGTTATTTAGCATTAACCTGATAAATAGATGAAACGTTGTTGAGCTGTGCAGTTAGTTGATTTTGAGACAAAATTAGAGTGTTTCTCTACTGCAAGACTTCCAAAAATTGTTACACCAGAATGCCTATATTGGCAATGAACAGCACAATCACCCGTTTTTCAAGAAACTAAAATTCAAAATCTCACATTAGACAAAAAGACCAACTAAACCATGGATATAACATTTACGATATAAGTTATGTAGACCAACTTTGATGCAAAGCAAATGCAACTGTAGTGTAGAAAGACATAACTTCTGTTAATCATTCAGCTGGAAAAAGAATAATAGAAATCAAAGTATCAAACAAATAGGTAGACTGAGTATAAAGTCAGTGTGAGGAAACAAGAATTAGAGGTACATGAATACCTTCGTTAAGTGTTCTTTCACGTGAAGCTGAATAATCACTTTTGACAGTCCTCACAAAGTTCCCTGACAATTGGCTCTGCAAATGGTTTAAGTTAGACTTGATGGAATACAAATTGAAAAATGTAGTTTACAAGTCACCACATATAACTGCTCCTTTTCCTTGTTTTCATTTTAGTACTATTTATCTCCTCAATTGGATATGTATATTTGAATTAGAAAAAATGGAATAGTTGATGAAAGTAAGGAACTACATCAATATTACATGCAAGGAGGTCATTCTTCACACTAAAACATATAGGCATCGTGGTGTTATACAACTAGCTTCTATTCCCTCTCCCAACTTCTCCACCTTCTCCCAAAACACACGTTTGGGATGGGAGTCCATTTTTCTCTCCACTGAAGCGTTTTAAACATCAGAGTTTTTCTTATTCTTTTTTTCGGATATTTTAACCCCATAACAAAATTTCCTACCAGAAACCAAATAGTGGCTTTTCCACTTTGCTCTCTTGGTAACTCAAACCCAACCTCATGAGGAGGAGATTGGCCTTTTATACAAGGTTGTCCCTCCCTTCTCACATCATGATCCTGTTATTAAAGAACTCTATACAAAACATGTTCCTATCATGTGTATTTTCTTCAAGTTCCACCAACCAGGTAATGAGGTACAACTTTTCAACAACAGAAGTAAGCATATTTAAACAGTTGAGTAAACATATAAACTTGCCAGCTAAGTTGCTCGGACACGGTGTGGGTGTCCGACCGGGTGCAGGTCTAGAGATCGGATCCTTCATGATGTAAATTCTAATATTCGGGGATATGGATCTTAGATACGGGTGCGGGGATCCGGCCAAAAATAATTCAAAAATATAAAATTATCTCTAAATTATGAGAAATTTTGTGGAATAGTTATGTATAGCTTGTAAAATGTGGATTTCTCTTATTCTCAAGTTGTAGATAAGTAAAGAATTGATTTCCTAGATAAGGTATGCTATTTTCTTCAAATTTACCCTAGTTTTGGTTCTGTTTTCGGGAATCATGTTGTATTTCGTCTCGAATTTTTCCGTCTGGATAGTCAAAGTACCCAAAATTGTCTGACCAAATCTGGTATGGATCCCATACCCACACCCATACTAGAGTCGTGTCGACACGGGTGCGGCACCTAAACTGCCATGTCGGAGAAACTTAGCTTGCCAGATGTATGTAATAAAGGCAGTGAAGAAACTAGATTTCTTTATTTTTATTGTCCGGAGTGAGGAAAATAGGTTTCTTGTATTGTCTAATTTCTAGAGTCTCAAAAATACTTTCAGATTATTTGATCTTCAAGGTATTTGCTTTTATAATGATGGTATATGGCCCAACTTGAACGCACCTCGACTATTTCGCTGGGTACATGTTACCTCCCACCCGCACAAGTACCGAGTAACTCTGCCCACCAAGACTTAGGCAGATGGGAAGAAATCATCTAGGGTATTTTGTCTCTGTTGGAATTTGGACCCTAGTTTCCCATGGTTTTGACCCACTTATTGACCGCTAGGTCACACCTTTAGATATGCTAGGCATCTGACGATAACAACCCAGCAAGTTTTAAGCAATGACATATTTATAAAAAAAAAAATAGGTTATCAGAAATCACATGTTCCTCATTTTTTAAAATGAAATTTTCTTGACTTTCTTAGTGCTGCTCCCGCTGCACCTTGAGAAATCCTTTTTAACAATTAATAACAATGGCATAAAGCCAGATTAAGCACACCTCCCAAACTAGATAGGATTGAATCTGAAGGGGACAAAAACGAACTGTGTCTAAGATATATCAACCCCATATGCATCGAGAAAGAATATGAAACAAAGAACTAACCTGTCCAGCAGCATTCTTAACAAAAGTGGGCTCACTTGAAAAATTATCTTCATCAAGAACTCTTCCACAGAAGGAACAACATCTGTAATGCAACAGAATGAAGTATCTTAGAACAAAACATATATATACAAATGAAGCATCTTAGAATGAATGAACTATTTACATATACAATGAAATGAACGACAGTATTATAAAGAAGAAGAAAGAACAACACCGTAGGAGACAAGACTCACATTTTACCATCCACATTGTTGGATTGCCTGTTCTCTGCACAATAACCACACCACACCATGCTCGAAGTAACCTGAATCAACTCACAGAATACATCACCTTGTGAAATTTGTTGAAAGTCGCCATAGAATTCTAACTATAATGATCAGCTTCATACATATTTAGCAAAGGAATTCCACGCAGAATGATTAGTTTTTATTAAAAACAAGAAATTGTGAATTTATTCACTGGACGCGAATGGATAGGAATTCTTTTTGATGAAGTAAGTGGTATTATAAATGGCATCAAGTAGATGCATAATAGCAGAAGTACAGAAGTGAGAGCTTGTTAGCTCTGTTATGAGGTGGATAGGAATTCTTTATTTGTAATAATCAGCTACATGCTGGGAGTTGACAATCCTAACTCATCTGATTTAAACCTTCCTAACTCGTGAGTATGTTTGTTACACTTGAATCAGAGTCAAAACTGTAGATTGACAAATCTCCGTGTCATTCATTAGGGAATGAATTAAACATGGCTGTTTTATCAACATCCAGTCGACTTAAAAGAGCGAGATCAAATGCCAAAACGTCAGGGCAGCTAACTATTATTAATTCATTTCACTGCAAATTCCATAATCATCCAATGAGGTACCTAAAGATCCAAATTTTACAATTATTAACAGCAGTTCATATCTTTTAATAAATTCAGAGTCCAGACCAAGATAACCACTCAATGGAACTTCTGTATTTTATTGTGAACTGTGGGAGAAAAAGAAAAATTTCCTGGGCAAGAAATGAAAAAAAAAAAAACTGAGATTTTAAAAAAAGGAGTAAATGATTAGTGACAAGATATCAAGGAGATGTAATTATTAGTTCATCCACTACAAATTCCATAAGAATACAACGAGGTATCCATCCCAAAACAAACAAAAAAGAGGGTTACGTTTGTACAGGTACCTAGAACAGTTCAAAGGTACCTTAATAAAATTCTGAGATGGTTACTTTTCCTCGCTATGGGTGTGAGAGAGAAAGCGTAGGGTTTTAGCAATTTTATGACCACTTCCTCAATTCCTCCGTTTTTAGGGGGACTATACAAATAACGGTCTTTAGGCGGGTCGACTTTGCTCAATTCACTCTCTAGTTTGCTTTTCTTTTTCTTTTTTTTTTTTGGATTTCTCGACCGTTGTCCGGTATCCATATTGGAGCCCGACTATATCCGAATTCGTGTCGCGTAGGGTCCCATTCGGGGGAAGCGCTCCCTATCAAAAAATTTCCATACCCAGAGCTCGAACCCGAAACCTCTAGTTAAGGAAGAGCAGTCTCGCACCAAATACTTTGGTGGTTCTAGTTTACTTCTTTGCTTTGATACTAAACAAAAGAAACTCCATCTAGCCAATTTATTTATTTAATTTAGCACACACTTGTGTTGGGTGTGCATAATTAAAAAATTGTTAAGTTCGATTAAAATTAAGTTATCAATTGATAGGAAATTTATATAATTCAACTAATCACTAAGTTGGAATAATGATTCTTTGTAATTAACCATATTGTACAAATTTTCACCTTTTATTAACTTTTTTCTTAAATAAAAATAACTTTTCTATTTCAAGAAAATGTTAATAGAATATTCTCCACCGTGAGTGGTATAATTTTTCATATTTGCTAGTCTCTCTACCTATTTGATATGTTAGATTACAATATCTTAAAGTAAATAATTTTTTTTTCAAGCATTTTTCTATTAAAAACGTAAATTCGATTATAATTAACTTTGTTTTGGGCAGAAAAAGTATCATCCAGTTATAAAGTATTACAATTTTTTTCAAGTAACGTTTATAAAATAGTGACTAGCAATTTGCCATAGATTTTGGTTATTTTTTTTTCAAAAAAATTTGAAAACATTATTTGTTTATGGAATATGATCAGGGAAAAAAAATGGATGAAATTTTTTCTTCAACTTAGAGAGTTTCAACATTTTTTTAAATAAAATGCATGTCCAAACCCAACTTCAACTTTCAAAAATTATTTTTCTAACACAACTTCAATTTATTTTTTAAAGTTTAAACCAAATCTGTGTCTAAACGCTAACTTAGCCTCCTATTACGAATAAACATATCAATTGAGCATACGCGGTCTCATTTTTGCACAATGCTAACCACGTTTTCACATGTGGCCTCATATCAATAGGTCTAGTTCTCAAATCTTATATAGACTATCATTTTTGCCTAACTAGTATGTCTCGTTCTCACTCTTCTTCCTTTCTCTCTCAATTAGGGTTAATATCGCAATCCGTTAACCCCCTCTCATGAGGCAAAGTGAAGGTAAAAATAAAGCCATGGAACCAATTGATTCACGTACAAATTCATAAGTTGGTTGACCATTACTTATAATAAATTAAAAAAGTAGGTCCGGAAATAAATTGCTGTGAAGAATTATTAAAGTATTTGAAAGAATTGTTTGAAAAGCATAGAGATGGGACAAAAATGCAGGAGCGAGAGGACAAGTTATTGAGCAGGAATGCAGGATCGTCCATAAATCACGACACGAGTTATAATTCTGCCAAAACACCTTTTTGAAACAGTAAATTTTTACATCAGGATTATTATCATATCAACAGAACTGCACAGACCAAAAATAGAAGAATTGATAGAGAAGAAAACCCTAGTCAAATTTAAGAATTACGAGAAGAGAAACAAAGTTGTTTTTTCAACTAGTGCAAAATCATCACTAATATTCATTCATAAGCCACGTACACTTCTCGTGCTATTCTGGACAAGTAATGCAATTATGCAAACCCATCACTAATATTCATTCATAACTAAAATAAAGCCACTTTGCCATTCTGGATAACTCCTCATAGAACACTGAATATAGTGCAAATAACTTACTGTAAATATTCTGCTGTTAGCAACTCATTTAGCAAGGTAGAAACTGAAGAATTATTGTAAAGAAAACTTTTTCCTAGTTGGGTAAATTCCAGAGAAAATGGTTCTTTCAGACATACCAAACAAGGCAACACCAAACAGCAAATAATCATGCAGCTTTAGTGCCCACCACATAAGCACAGGCAAAGCTAGGAAACATGAAACCATTTCAACTTGATTAAGATATGAGTAAGATCTGACATGTCACGTTGGGAAAATTGTTCCAATCCTTAGGATAAATCAAAATTTTCAAACACAGTACAAATTACAACTCTTTAATAGCAAAATCAAGATTCAACTTCACTTCCTTAAAGTTTCAATAAGCAGCTAAATGACTCTAACTCTCTGTCTGCTCCCTAAGCCTTCGAATAGTGCTCCTTACGGTAACAGCGCTAGCAGTGCTGGAAGAAAGGAGAAAAAAATTAGTACTTCAAGCACATAACAAGAAAAAGAACAGCAAGAATCCAGATGATAATTACTTCAATGTATAAGCACCGCCAGCTTTCACTTTGCCGCAGTCTTTGCAACCCCAAATTCCAACAGCTTTCCTCTTGACGGCATACTAAAACATAAGAACATAGTGACATTATTATTGATGTAATTATGAATCGTGCTCAATAGCAAACAATCGTATAAAAACACATGGGAATTGTACCTTTCCGCAAAACTCACAGAAGTATTTGCTATGCTGACTAACCTCCATCTTCTTGATCTGCTTCCTCAAACTGGCACCATAACGGGTACCTATAAGAGAAAGAGGAGGTTATTCAAAGATTTCATTAGACAAACCAACAAACAAATATGCACCTCCCCTTAACTTGTTTGTGGGGGGGGGGGACTTCTCAGAGGATATCACTTACATTAATATAAGTGTGGTTGTTATACTAAACGTTTTAGCAAAACATTATCACAATTTTTTTTACGAGAAAAACATTTAAATTAACTTTAAGCTGCAAATCCAAATGTCATTCATTTTTTCCTCTTAAGGCATGAAATCTTCTAGAATACACTACTTCACCATTAAAATACAAAAGCAACACAAATCATAGAAGCATTTTAGACACATACCATACTTCCCAACGATACCAGCCTTCTTGGTTCTCTTGGTCTGTGTCGAAATAAAAGTACAGTTTAACAAGCATGTCAAGCTAAAATGATAATATAAAAGGTTATGAAAAAGTTTGAGAAATATCCATGCAGCCAAACAAGAAAAGATAAGAGATTACACCAAAGATCAATACATCACCAACCCAAAACAGTTAGACAGCTATATACTTGATCCTATTCAGGCAACCATTAAGTATGAGCCAGCGAAGATGTAGCTATACAACAGTGGATTCACACAAACCCATTGCCTTAGGCTCAAACTGTAATGTGGATGTGTATATATTTAGTCAAAAATATTTTAAATACATATAATAGTAGGTTTTAGATTCTAGAATGTAAAGGCAGAGAATGTTAGCCATGTCAACAAAATCACAAGAGTCTCATTACCTATAAGAAAAATCATAAGTCTCCTTACCCATTACATGTTCTAGACCTAGCTATGCATGTAATAACCAGCTAATGGAGTGATACAGTGGAAGAACATTAGCACCCATTTTTATATGGTTGAACACCAAACACAAATTAAAGGCTCATACAACAAGCTTAAAACCCTCAACTTAGCTACCTTAGCACTTCACTGTAAATGGTACACACTGAGAAACACAAAGGCACCAACAAAATTACTTAACCAAACATTTCACCTAATTGATGATTAATCCGACACTTTACCCAGGAGTTGCATTGCCATTAAAACAATACAAGAAGAAATCCAACAAATTGCATTCAACAATTACGTCGTATATTTATTTAAATGGCAAATAACTGAATATCTAAAAAAGTAATGCTCGTCTGATTTAACAGTAAAGAGTACCATTTTGGCGAGCTACAGAAGCACCCTGAGACCTGATGGAAGAGAAAAGAAGCCGCGGCTGCTGCAATTAAACCCTAGATTACGAAGAATCAGCTAAGCTTTGGTGCTTTTATATGAGTGGCCCGGTTCGAGTCTCTTTCAATTGATCCTAACATGGATTTTGCCCTACAGCCCAGTAGGGAGTTTTCTCTCGGATACAGGCCCATTTAGCTATTGATCTTCTTGGACAAGTTTCGTGAAAGAACATTTTTATGGCCTTTTTGGACAAGTTCCGTGCTTATTGGGAAACTTACGCAAATGTCCCAAATAAGTCTCAACTTACCAATTTTCAGCCATTAGTCATAAACTTATCAAAATTAGCCAAGTACATATAAAAATTAAAAAACCAAATAAATAAATTTCCTTCTCTCAAAGAATCACATGCAAAAATCACCTTTCATATTTTTAAGGGAATATTTCACATTAGAACAACTGGGCTCCCTACTTTTCAAGTTTATAGCCCATATTTCAATTTACAACTAACTAACCCAAAAATAATATGTTAAGATTCAACATCCAACTCCAATAGGTTCTCAAAATTACTATTTAATTTTTTAAAAAGATTCCTCAAGCTTTTAAATTAATTTTCGTGTGACTCAAATATTAGTTCAACAAACTTAAATATTGGCTAAAATATTTTGGGCTAGTTGAAAGCTTTTCAATAATAGGCTAAAATTCATTTGGGTGGTGAAAATTAGATTTTTAACAAGCTTAAATATGTGGGTTTAAATTTCAAATTTCATTTTGTGAGAAATTTGGAGTGGGTGTTATTTAGACTTGTTAGAAATAGTATAAGGGGTTGTATATAAAATTTGAAGTTATTTAATGGAGATTTGGACTGATTTTGAACAGGAATTGCAACTGAAAATTATGGAAGAAGTTCGTCTACATACGCTTGTAAAGGTGTATAAAAGTGTATAATAGTGTATAAGGTGTGTTTCTACATTCATATATACTATTATACAAGATTATACATAATTATACAAAAATTGACTTCGTCTTCTTCCTTGCGTATTTTCTGAATTTTAACTCAATCTTGCTCATATCTATTCCAAATCACTTCAAATTTAAATTTTAAACTCCTTTTGATATATTCAATCATTTGGAACAACACCAAATCCAAACAACTAACAAATTCAAAAAACTCCATTTTCGATACCAAAGCTTTGAATGGTCTTCAATGGTGGATTTCTACTCTTCAATTTTCTTACATTGCAAGCAAGTGACACAAGAGGAGAAGCAAAAAATACACGTCCCCTTGAAGCTTATGTAGAAGATGTAAGAAGAAGAAAGAGTGAAAGCAATAGTTGTGAGAATACAGATTTAACTCCATAGCTTTTAGAAGCAATGGTTGTAAGAACACAAATTTTAAATTTGCTAGTGTTTTCAAAATATGTACAATGCTAGGTCGGATAAAACTTAAAAACATGGGCCATTTTTTGTTATGGTATGAAGTCATGTGTATTTTCTTGTAATTCTTTCTATTTTTAAGCGTTATTAGCAACGTTAGATGCAAGACGGAAATGCAATTTCATGGATGATATAGCAAATAAGGTGATGAAATACAAAAAAAAAATACAATATTCCAAAAAATCTAAGCAAAAAAGGAACCTTTTCAATAGGTATAGTTGAAATTCATTGAAAACATATAGACAAGTCAATATACAAAATTTGAGGAAGATTGGAGGTGATTTGAACTGGTTTTGTATCAAAAGTCGTAATTACATCAAGTTCAAAAAATTCTTCTGCAGCAAATGTGTCAAACATGTATCACGCATGTATCTCACACACTAGTATACATGGATATACATGTGATATACAATTGATAAAATATGATACATATATGATACACAAATAATACACATATCATTTTTTTCATGTTCAATTTTTACTTCGGATTTTCAATTCAAACCACCTCAAAACTTCACTAAATCATCCCAAAACGATATTCAAGCTCCTTAAGATGTGCTCAGTCTATTCTAATAACACTCAAAAGAAAGCAGAATTTTAATTATTTTTTTGCTACAAATAGTTAATTGGCTAATATTAGTAATATTTTATGAATTGGTCAATTTTTATAATGAGCTACTTATAAATGGACATAACTGGTAGTTTTCCCAATAAAAATGTTGTATAGCTTTAAGGTTCATTTGGTTCGGTTATGGGATATCTCGTAATTATAATTATGGAATATATGATATTAACTAATATCCACAATTAAAATATGATAACTATAATCTAAAATTTTGTATTTGAATTAATATCTTTATTCCGGTAATCAAACGACCCCCAAGTGTTTTCTTCTTCTGTCAAATAAATTTCAAAAATACTCTTCTGTCAAATAAATTTCAAAAATACTTGTCATATCACTTTCTTAATATTTTAAATAACTTTTAACCTCATATTCTCATTTGAAATAAGCATTCATATTCTTAAGAATCCTATGTGAAATAATGAGATAAGTAGATGGCAATTTAACAGTATTTTTTTTATAATTGATATATAGATAAACAACGTTCCAAGGTGTAAAAAAAAAAAAAAAACTATAAGTCAACAAGTTAAATGATAGAAAAAATCACTCATTCAAGTTTATACAAACTTAATCGAACTCTAACATATTATAATACGCCTAACTACTGAGTAGCATTCTTATAGTTGAGAATCCGAAAGAGAAGGTATAACTAAAAAGTTAGAAATCAGAGTAAAAAAAAAAACTTAGATGAGGTTTATTTATTCTCTAGATATTTTTATATTGTGTTTTACTTAAAGATTGGGACACGAATAAAACGTTTAGGTAATTCATCGTGTGCCTTCACAGTTAACTCATTAACGAAATTATTGAGAATAAATACAGACAATTGTCACAATTTAAGGATGTAACAAGAATTAGAATTGTTGAAAGAGTAGAAACATAACTGCAACAAGTGACACATTGGGACCAAGAAGGGAAAATTAGAGGAGGAAGGAACTGTCAAGTTTTGGAAATAAGAAAGAAGGATGTTATATGGTGGAGTATTTATAACTAAAAGTAGGGTTGTCAAATTTGGTCCAAGCTCAAATGACTTGTCCAATCCATTCAAGGTTGGGCTAGTTATTGACTCGCTTATTTATTAAACTCAGTCCATCTTGACTTAACTCATTTAAAGTTTGGCTTGTATTGATCCATGAATAACTTTACCAAAAAATCTTTAAAATATTTTTTTTATTTGATATGTTATATATGACCATAGCAAAAGAAAAGAAAATCTAATTTAATAACTATACAATTCATAAGAAAATGAAACGTATTAAGTAAAGCTTGACAGGAGTTGGACGGGTTAAGCTATGACTCAAATTTTAGCTCATCCTGACCCAAATAATTTTTGGACGGGTCAAATAACCCGACCAATTATTGACTCAATCCATTTTGACCCACCCAAAATCGGCTCACCCCGCCCATTTAATACCCCTAGTTGAAAGTGCAGCTGAAAATTTACTATTATCAGGCACATTGTAATGGAAAGAACCACAACTCCACAAGAGTTAACATAAATAGGAAAATCCATAACGAGTTGTAACAAATTTTTATGATTTAATTGTTAATAAAGTGAGTCGAAATAATATGAGTTCAGTTCACTCGAACATTCATGAAGTGAGTCATGTTTGACCAAAAAGTGTGACTCTTTGGCTCAAATAATTTAATTTATATATTAAGGGGTTAAACCTAGTTAACAATAATATTTTTAGATGAGAGTTATGAAAGCTTGATTAATGTCAAACAGATTTAGTAGAAAGATAATAACTGTGTGTAATCTTTCATAATAAATGAGCATTAAATAGCAATGAACAATAATAAATGGCATTTGGGTAAATAAAAGAATGATTCACCCAATAAAAAAGAAGCTGGATGTTATTCCTCCTGACATTAATGAATGGCAGACAAATTCTTAAATGTTCGAATTATCATCGGATCTATTAGAAAGTATGGAATAATGTGGACAAGAATCTTGACAAAAAAGGTGTTGTTTTTATCGTAGTAAGAGAGAGAGAATATTTTTATCAAAGCGTATTATTACCAATGAATATTACTTGCCATGCATCATTGCCTTTTTTTTCTATTTATATAAGACATATCCCTAACAAACTCTAATAGTACAAGTGTAGAGAATATCCAATAGAATATTCTCTTTAATACCCTATTTTGAAAACTAGTTGTTATAGCTCTGTCAATGGTGCTCGACCTTGACCATTGTTGACGTCTCGACCACGAATCTTGCTGCTTCCTAGTCGGCCTCGACTAATGACGCTTTGAAGACTCTTCCTTTAGAGTTATCTTGTCTACTTTAGGGCAGATTTTAGCCTATACAGTTAGTCCCTCCCTTTATTAAGGTCGGCATTAGACGACCTTGATAAGCGAACTCTGTTTATCGTGGTCGAGAATGTGGAACGAGTGGGTCGGGTTGTGATGTTTGAGATGAGCTGACAGTGTGGTCTTTCGTGAGCCGCAACTTTAGGAGTTACGTTATTTCTGGATCAAAATGATGTCATGATGTCATGCGTCATTATGGTGCATCTTCTCGATGCGTTACGTCGTTTCGTGTGCATCTGTCAATTGTATTTGTTGCTTCGATATTGGTGCTAAGTAATGATGGCATAATTTCTTAGTTTCAATGTTTGAGCTCTTATAAATAGGGATATGAAGGCACACACTCGCGTTTTATGGATTTTCCATATTGAAGCCTTGTGCCTTTTTCTTATTCCATTGTTGGGAATCTTCTTTTCCTGCTTTAGAGATCCTTATTGTTTTTTATTCTTCGTTACTTGAATACCCTCTCTTTTGTCAGAACTATGCTAACGTATCTTCTGGTCCCAGCGAGGAAAATAGCCCGGTTCCCTTGGCGATAGTTTTGCCTCCCCACATGGAGGGCATCTCTATTGTCGTTGAGGATGAGAACTTCCCTACGGTGGAGGAGACAGTTCCTCGTGGTGAGAAGGTCAGGTCTAATTTTTCAAAGGCGTTTGAGGCTGAGCCCAAGGTCTATGAGGCGGCGATGAAAGAGGCCGATTTATTAGAGCTTAGGGATAAATTTGGCATTCCTGCTCGCATCGAGTTGGTCCCTGCAGAGCGGGATGTGGTACAAGTCCACCGCCCCGGGTATTGTGCGTTTTACGCCTACCCCTTTCATGTCGGCTACACTCTTCCCCTTCTCCCATTGGCGGAGGAATTTTGCCGTTACTATGGCGTTTACCCGGCTTAGCTCGCCCCATATATCTACAAGCTCATTAGGATGCTTACTAAGTTTGCAGAATTGTCCAGGTCAATATCACATTACGACATTTGATGCATCTCTTTGCCCCCAGTTTCTACAAGGGGGCAATGTTAAATGTTCGTCACCGAGAGGGAAAGTGTCTAGGTGTGAAGATGAATGATAAGGCGAACCTTCAGTTTTGGCACAATTTTTTCTTTGTTAGAATCGAGGACGTGGTGGCCAATGCAGACGGCTTTCCCGAAACTTGGAATCATACTCGTAAGTGTCTAACTTCTCTTCATTGAGGCGTTTGATTTACTTGCTTAGTTGTGGGTTCTAATCTTTTGCTCTTCTCTTATGCAGCCAAGACTATGCCCCCTCCTTTGGTCGGGGACATTTTTGATTAGGTCGGTCGGCTCCTCTCTTACATCGCGGGAATTCGTGAGTGGACGGGCTTTTTTAAGAAATTCGGGCTCCCTCCCTCCTTAACCAGTGAGTTTCTTTGTTTTGGCCTCTTAGTTGTTTTCCTTTTATAGTTTGTTATGGCTGACCTTTTATTTTGCGCTTCTTTCAATTCCAGCCCGAGGGCCTTAGAGGAGGCCGAAAGCTCCCACACCTGCATTTCGTAAGGGGAACGTTGCTTCCTCTTTGGCTTCTGCCCCCTCTATAACCGCAGCTAGGTATGTTCACTCTTCGGTCCTACCTACTGCTGCTTTAGCATCAATTTCTTTTCCATCTGTGAATATTTAGATAGTAGAGCCTCAGGCTTCCCCCTTGTACCATCTTGTGGACTAGGAGGGGGAATCATCGCCAAGTGACGGGGATTTGGTGCCCCGTTAGAGGAGGTCAGTGGATGTTGGCGACGAGATTGCTCGACTCGTGGATTCTATGATAGATGATTTTACCCTTTGTGAGACAGTGACCGTAGTTCTTGAAGACGACGTTGAACTGGTGTCCGAGGTTCCAAAATTGGCAGAAGCCGTTAAGGGCATATCACTTCCTTCTGCAATGATGGAAGTTGAAGGGCCGGCCGCTAGGGTTTCTGATACTTTGCGGCAAGAGGGTCGTCGACTTCGCAACCAACCGATGATATTTATTTGTCTTCCTATGGGAGAGATAAAGGTATTTCCAAAGATGGTTATGAGACAGGTTCAGACATCGGCGTCGCTAAACTTAGGATGATGAAGGGGGTTTACCCAACTCTAGGTGAGGTTGGAGGGGTATACGAGGACTATTGCAATCCTATGGATCGTGATCTGTTGAAGAATACGGAGAATGTAGTCCCTTATCTCGCCCCTCTTTGCTCCGATGTGGAAGGCGAAACCCTTAGAGAGCTGGATGGCATCACTCTATCGAGGAGCATAGCCGACCTTGCCCTTAGGGTGAGTATTTTAGGGTTTCATCTTTCGACTAGCATTTTTGTTGTGTTTTGTCTTTGTTTGTGGGGCGTCTTTATTTTTTGCTTCTTTATCTTATGTTCACATACCATGATTTTGGAGATTGAAAGCACTCGAAGGGAGGAGAGGCGTAAGCAAATTTTTGAGAAGTTAGGAGCACAAGTATTTGGAGTATCGCGGTAAGTACCGGGAGATTTGCAGGTGTTTTGGCGAGGGCAGCAACTTGCAGTCCCTTTGTGATGAGTTGAAGGAGAAAGACGACGAGCTGGTGAGGGTTGATCGCGGCGAACTCAACCTTACACAATGGTAGGAGGAGCGGGCGCTAATACTTTTACCCGAATAGTGGTATCGGGGTCAATTTTCACAGGGAGCTTGGAATGGAGTTGCGTATTTGTTTAGACTAGGAATGCGTGTTTGCTCCTAATTGTACTTCTACCATTTTTTGGGTTTTTGTTTAATCACTACTATTATCAACTACAAGTTTAAGCTAATTTATGCTAAAATGGTATGTTTTAAGTTGTGATTAATATAGAGAAGGCACTAGGGTCGTGGTATTACCTAGGTGGTTAACTAACGGGTAGAGGTTACTAATAATAGATTGACATATTTGGGATCAATGTTATAACCGTGCACATTTTTACTCACTCTCACACCTCTCGGTAGAGAGAGCGATTTTCCCCAATTGACTCTCTCGAGATCAATTGGGTAGGCCAATTAGACCAAGCAACTAGGGTTCAAGTAGGGTGATTACTCTCTCGAGGTTTAACCCGTTAATTGGGACTACCATTTCTCATGGATCCACCCCAATCCCTTGTTGGGTCAATTCTGGGGTCATAGACTCTCTTTCTCAAGAAAGGTCAAGACCCACTAAGCTAGAATCAATGTTTGCAACCATCAATCCTTAATTAAACCATAAAATTAACCCAAATAACAAACACCCAATATCAATCTATCAGTAAGAAGCAACACCCATTAATTACCCACACTAGGGTTGAGCCACAACCCTAGCTAATGGGTTTAGCTAGACATAATTAAAGCAAAAATGAAGAAATAGAAGATGAAACAACCATATTAATTAATTGCTAATGCTAAACTACAATAATCTATGATGAAACTAAGCTAAAAATGCCCAAGATAGGCCAAAACATAAGTCTCACGAGTGCAACAGCTGTCAGTTGTACAAAACTTGACCTAAAAATGGTAAAATATTCTATTTATAGTGAGCTGGAAAAACTGGACAAAAATGCCCCTGCAGGGTTAGTGCGGACCGTATAAAGATGGCACGTGGCCGCACTGGGTTGCTTGACCTCTGAATCTTGCTCTCTGAAAATGGTGATGCGGACCACGCAAAGTTGGGGTGCGACCGCATGAAAACTGGCGCGAACCGCACAAAGTTGTTGTGCGGCCGCATGAAAAGTTTTGCAGCTTCTCTGAACTTCACTGATGCGAGCCGCATGACTATAGAGTGCGGCCGCATGGGGGGGGGGGAGCGTGGGCCGCATGAAGTTGGACGTGGCCGCGTGGGCCGCATGAAGTTGGACGTGGCCGCGTGGTTTGCTTCTGGAATATAATACTCTCTGAACTTATGGGACGCGACCGCATAGCAAAATTATGCGGCCGCATGAGTGAGACGCGGGCCGCATGAATTGGGACGCGGCCGCATGGGGCATGTCTTGTAAGTTTACAGTCTCTGAACTTCTATGGTGCGGCCGCATGACATGATGGTGCGGTCCGCACCAAGTTCTGAATGTCTTCACTCTACTGATCTTTGGCACTTGAGTAGGTTTCACTCCAATTTGAGCCGATCTTTGATGATTTGTCACTTTATAGCTCAAACCTGCAATCAAGCGCAATCTGTAAGCTTTTTGGGACTATTTTGTAGCAATTTACACTCAAAGCATAGGCAAGTATGGGTATAAAACATGTTAAAATCCTACTTATCAACTCCCCCAAACTTAAACCTTTGCTTGTCCTCAGGCGAACAAAACAAAACCCACCCCTCAAAGGCAACATCCAAGTAATTTCAGCTTATCCTAAAGTAACCTCAACAAGCGTCAATTGGGACTATCAATTGCCCTCAATGCGAATGCATCATTAACACTTTTAAACTTTGAAAACTTGTGGATCTAGTGTGACGCTTCAAGAGTTGACATATTTCATCAAAGAACTTTTCTCAATTACCGTGGCCATTGTGGAACCCAAACTCAAACACCCTCAACTCTCCCTAAGCAAACCTCACCATTTTGAGTATTATCACACAAACCGAGGTTGATGGATTTCCACTCATCTCTCTCAAGGAAGAGGCCACAAGTTCGGCTCTAAGTACCATATGCTTGCCCCTTATATAAGTATCCACTAATGTAGGTTCCCTTCAACTCAAAATCATGTAGGGCTTTTATGGAGTCATTGTGAAGGCTTTTGGGTAAGGGTAGGACATAGTTTTGTTCAAGTGGGTTCAATATTCCCTTAAGCACTTCTTTTGATTCATTTCGGCACACTTTCTTGACTCATTTGAGTATTCACTTCTTTTTCAAGGGGTTAGAGAGACACATTGTCACCCTTTTTCATGCAATTCAACACATTTCTCCTTTTTTACTTTTTCCACACCCTTTTTCACTTTTGTTTTCTTTGAATCCCCTTTTTGACCTTATTCAATTGGGTCTTTCTTTTTGTCTTATCTTTTCTTTTTCTTTTTGCTTTTGTACCTTTTTACCACATTGTTTTCTTTCTTGTCTCCCCCCCCAAAACTTAGACGTTTTCCATCTACTCAAGGGAAGATTTGGGTGCCACGAGAGGGTATCGTTAAGAACGGGTATAGGCTTGTAGCTTCGGTTCTTGAAAGAAGAAGGTTCAAGGCTCAAAAGGATTAACTAGGGATCATTTCATTGGTAGGTCATGGAATTTTTCAATCTTAGCATTTTGGATCAAGGAGAGCCTACAATCACTTCTCAAGCCAAATTTCACCTAAGATTTCACCTCAACAAACATTCGAGGCAAGTTCTAGACCATCAGCTCGGGACCTGGACTCGCAAATCGAATTCTCACCACACACACTCAAGGATTGCTAAAGATGTCGAGTCGAGGGCCCACAACGATCTTAGTTACGATTCAAGTGCACAATGGTTCAATACGACCACATGATGACTGTTTTGTCAACACAAGAGTCTCAAGGCCACGACTTTCACCATCCTAAGCACAACATTAATGTCTTTGACCATGGGATCAAAGGCAAATGTGTTAGGCCTAAGTGAAGTTTTGCCTGAGGTATCCTTGACTGCAAAACTTGAAAATCAAAAAACGAAAAATCAAAAACGGACTCAAACCCTTAAGAAGGTTGTCACGCCATCTATCATTGGGAAGAGCCACCCGGTTCGCACAATACTCTACCCTTGGAAAGAACCGTGACATTAAGAAAGCTAAGGGCTTATTGCAAATGCCAAAACAAAACAAAAAGGCTACGAGCTAACTATGAAGCTACAAACGAAAAATTTTAACGAAAAAAAAATGAATGAATATGTACAATAGAGGAGTAGAATATACAACGGGGGGAATGAATATGTACATAAAGTAGAAAAGTGACTAGAATAAAAAGTTATATACAGGCCAACTATCAACTAGCAACATAAGCTAAAAATCAAATAAATATGTACAGTCATCCCAAATATATCAATCATCAAAATACAAAATAGTAGGGCGCACCCCCACGAATAAAAGCTGGCATTATCCCCAATGCCAACTACCAAAATAAGCATATAAACAGAGAAAGGATATATAGTGGCTCCTCAAGCCTGATCCGTCGTCATGGGCTGATCAGTGGTCCCCTGGTCCTCTGTACTGGCGGGAACCTCAGACTGGTTTCCAACCTGCTGCTGCTCTGCTGCTGGGATAGGGGCCGGGTCATGGACCGACTGAACATCTGGTGGAGCACTGGAAGTATCCTTCTGAACCTGTGCTACCTCTATCATAACACCCTCAGTGCTAGGAAGCTTCCTCTTCTTCCTTGGGTGCCTAGACTCCTCCTCCTGCTGTGGCTCCAGTACAACTACTGATGGTGGAGGTGCTGACTCATCAAAGAACAAGTCTAAAGGCAGTTGGTCTGCCTTTAGCTTGTCAACCTCAGCTCGGAGCTCCTTCACCTCATCCTTGGATGCCCGGGATTTTCTCATCCTTTTTATGTTCTCGGGCAAGCTCCTTTAGAGCTTTGCCCTGTGCATCAACTGCCTTTGTCAAGGCAGCCTGAGTAGCCAAAATCTTCTCCTGGTTGGCCAGGAGTGTCTTCAATGTCTCCTCAGTGGACTGAGGAATCTCAACTGTGGTTGGAACAGACTGGGCCGCAACTGTGGTAGCCAAAGTGGACAACTTGGATGTCAAGACTGACATCCAGTTGTTCAAGCTGGCCAATGTCTTTGCTAATTGCTGGGCCGTGAGGGGGTTGGATTTGGAGGTGGGAACCACTGGGCCAGTTGAAGAACTGGGACCCGTAGAGGAGGATGGGATGTCCGGAACAGTAGTGGCAGCGGGAGTGGGTGGCTCAACAGAGGCTTCTACCGCAACTGGCTCCTCAGACTGGCCAGTCGGGGCAGAGGTGGATGCTTTTCCCTTCTTATCCCCCTTTCGGGTTGTCCGTCCCCTGAATATTAAACCATGAGAATGGGTACACCGGCCGGACTTCAACATCGAAGGGGTATTTTTTTACCTTTGCATCTTCAAAGTACATTGTGAGGGTGTTCGGGTAGGGGTAGTTTCTGTCCGTATCAATGCCAACGGATGTGATCACACTATACATAACATTCCCCACATTGATGGGGAAACCTACCATGATGGACGCAATGAGAACCGCTCGGGCGATTGGAATGGTTTGGTCATGGGACGAAGGGTCCAACCTGTTGCATACAAAAGTTAACCATCCTCTCGCCTCAAAATTAAGGTCCTTTCTCAATATTTTCTTCCCCACCTGAATCCATTCCTTAATGGTACCCGGCTGAGCTAAGAATTGTGCCACCCAAGGACGAGCTTCCTCTTTCAATGCTAATTTCTCTCTGTACAAAGTGCATCCTCCTCGTTGAAACCCAAATATTCGTTCAACGCCTCTGCCGAAAACACTATCGTCTTATCCCACACTTTGGTTGCAATTGGCCCTTCTTTGGTGTGGGATACATTGCAGTAGAATTCCTTCACCATATGTTCATTTGCATCGATCAGCTCATCTTTAAAGAAATCCCACCCTACTCTAGTAAGAAATTGACCATAGACTCTGGGAAGGTAGGGTAACAAATCCCGGGTGACTATTCTTCTTTCTGGAATCAGCTTCTTCTTTGTCCACACTTCCCGAAATTTATGAAAGGCTACCTCGCTGAAAAATCTATCCTGCCATACAGCTGGGTTTCTAATTCTTTCAATTCCCCCAACTCTAGGTACCCCACTGTCCGGGACCTCCTCCTCATTCTTGTTTTTGTCTTCTGCACTTTCCCTGGATTCTGAAGTTGTGGGGGAGGTGAAGTATTTGGTACTGCCTGCTTTTGAGCCCTCAGACGACTCAGGTTGTATAACAATTAGAGCTTTAGCAGGGCCTGCTAGGGCTTTCCACGAACCCATTGAGAAATCCTGGGAGGGGAGGTACTCACTCCCCGATTGCTCTTCATCACTCACCACCTGCTTTCTTGTTTTTAGCTTTGATTGGGGAGTGAGTTTCTTCAATTTAGCTTTACCTCCCAGGGAGGGGTCACCTCTTCGTCCGAGCTGTTTAGCTCCACGACCTCGTTGTTTAACCATTTTCTGCACATAAATAATTCTAACATTGTTAGTTCAGGCAGTTGCAGAGTTTAAGTACAGAACAAAAACACAGATAGAGAATAGCTGACAGCAGTGCGGACCGCACAAACTAGGCATGCGGACCGCACTGACCAACTTTGGAAACACCTCTCTGATTAGGAATCATGCGGACCGCATGAACAGGGTGCGCGGCCGCATGGAAGTCAATGCGGTCCGCACAAACTGGTCATACGGCTGCATTGGCCATAATATTGAAAAGTGATGCCCTCTGAACCTCACCCATGCAGACCGCACAAACATGGCATGCGGCAGCATGGACATGGTGCGGACCGCACAAACCCGGCATGCGGCCGCGCTAAGAGAATCAACCTTTGGGCTCAAGGTTTATGCAGACCGCGTAACAGACTGATGCGGCCGCGTGGGGTATGGCGCGGACCGCACAAATAGGGTGCGCGACCGCGCTGAGCTGAAAATACTGGGGCAACTAGGGCTTTAATTACTGGGCTCAAATCTTTCATGTTTTAGCATCCTACTTTGTCCCTACTCATTTATAACATGCCCACAATTTCAAAGAGCAACAAGAACACTATAGAACTATTCTAATCATGAAAAAATGAAAATCAAAAAGAAAAATTGAAGAAGTTATGACTAGGGGAACATGTATAAAGTTTAAATTAATGCTAAGTAAAGAGTAATGTGAGAGATATGTTACCAGGAAAGCTAAGAAATTCCGTTGATATTAACACTAAGAAGGATCTCTGAAGGTGAACAGTAACTTTTAGGGCTCAGGAGTGAATTTTGGCGAAAAGTTCTACTGAAGAACTTAATGGTCTATTTATAGGAAACAAGGGGGGCCCATCACTTACCGTCCAGTGCGGCCGCGTGAACACGACTGCGGGCCGCACTGGGGTTTAACCTTTTTACCTGAAGTTGTAGCGAAAGCACGCGGACCGCATGAAATGGGATGTGGCCGCATGAGTACAAAGCGGGTCGCACAAAGTGGGACGCGATCGCGTGAACACAGTTCAGAGACTTGGCAATAATTTCTTTGGCCGGTGCGGACCACGCAAAGTGGGATTGCGGCCGCGTCGATCACTGTTCAGAGACTGTTGTTTTACACAGTTGTTTTTGCACTGGTTCAATCGCAATTCCTGCAACATCTCACAAACCATTAGCTCAAAAATCCTAATCTACCACAGAAATCAAAAAGAAAGAAAAAGACATGGGTTGCCTCCCAAGAAGCGCCTAATTTAACGTCGCGACACGACACATGTTACCATCAGTCACTTCAAATGAATGAGTGCCACCACGGTACTGTCATCAAACTTTCCCAAGTAATGCTTGACATGATGCCCATTGACCCGGAAAACTTCACCATTTTTGTTTTTGAGATCAATAGCACCAAATGGGGTTACACCGCCAACTTCAAATGGACCACTCCACTTAGACTTAAGCTTTCCCGGAAATAACCTCAACCGGGAGTTGAAAAGAAGAACTATGTCACCAACTTTGAATTACTTCCCCCAGGCATACTTATCGTGAAGATACTTCATCTTGTCCTTGTACAAGGACGAGCTGGAGTAGGAATGAAATCTAAACTCATCTAGCTCATTGAGTTGCTCAACCCGGAGATTCGCAGCGACATCCTATTCTAAGTTCAATTTTCTCATAGCCCACATAGCCTTATGCTCCAATTCCACCGGAAGATGACAAGCTTTCCCAAACACCAACCGGTACGGAGACATACCAATTGGGGTCTTGTAAGCTGTCTGATAGGCCCAAAGAGCGTCATCTAGTTTCTTCGACCAATCGGTCCTATTGGCATTGACAGTTTTGGACAGTATATTCTTGATCTCTCGGTTGGAAACCTCAACTTGGTCACTCGCTTGAGGATGATAAGGAGTGGTCACCTTGTGATTTACACCATACTTGGAAAGCAATGAATCAAAAGCCCGGTTGTAAAAATGAGAGCCACCATCACTAATGATAGCACGTGGAGTGCCAAACCTTGTGAAGATACTCTTTTTCAAGAATGCCACCACACTTCGAGCTTCGTTGTTGGGGAAAGTGACGGCTTCGACCCATTTCAACACATAATCAACCGCTACCAAGATATAGGTGTTCCCACAAGAACTCACGAACGGCCCCATAAAGTCGATACCCCACACATCAAAAATATCTACCTCTAGAATTGTGTTGAGAGTCATCTCATCCTTTTTAGAAATCCCACCGGTTCGTTGGCATTCATCACATCTCTTGACAAAATCACCGGCATCTTTAAACAAGGAGGGCCAATAGAAACTGCAACTAAGCACCTTAGAAGCCGTCCTCACCCCGCCATGATGGCCACCATAGGGAGAGGAATGACAGGCCTCCAAAATACTCAATTGTTCTTCTTCCGGGACACACCGGCGAATCACACCATCGGTTCAAATCTTGAACAAATATGGCTCATCCCAATAATAATCCAAACTATCCCGCTTGAGCTTCTTCCTTTGGTTAGAAGAGAGCTCATACGGGATTATACCGGTCACAAGATAATTTGTCACATCAGCCACGACATATCATGTATAGATATGGCAAGGAGTTGTTCATCCGGGAACGCATCATTGATTTCAAGGTCGTCAGAAGGCCTCCCCTCTTCTTCCAAGCGGGACAAATGGTTCGCCACTTGATTTTCACTTCCTTTGCGGTCCATAATTTCGAGATCAAACTCTTGAAGAAGAAGCACCCATCTCATCAACCTTGCTTTTGAATCTTTCTTGGTCATCAAATACCTAAGGGTGGCATGATCGGTATGGATAATTACTTTGGCCCCCATAAGGTACGGTTAGAACTTTTCCATGGCAAACACAATAGCTAGCAATTCCTTCTCGGTGACTGTATAGTTTCTTTGAGCTTCATTCATCGTCTTGCTTGAGTAGTACACCAAATGGAACATCTTGTTAATTCTTTGGCCCAAGACCACCCCTACCGCAACATCACTAGCGTCACACATGAGCTCAAATGGCAAGCTCCAATTGGGTGCGATAATGATAGGGGTTGTTGTCAACTTGTGTTTTAGCAGCTCGAAAGTCTCCATGCACTTCTCATCAAAAACAAATTTGGCCTCCTTCTCTAACAACTTGCACAACGGATTAACTACCTTAGAGAAATCTTTGATGAACCTTCGGTAGAAACCCGCGTGCCCCAAAAAGCTCCTCACCCCTTTGACAGAAGTAGGGGGAGGTAACCTTGAAATGACTTCAATCTTGGCTTTGTCAACTTCAATACCTTTCTTTGAAATCTTATGACCCAATACAATACCCTCTTCTACCATAAAATGGCATTTTTCCCAATTGAGGACTAGGTTTGTATCTTCACATCGGGCCAACACTCGGTCCAAATTTGTCAAACATTCCTCAAAGGAGTTTCCCACCACGCTAAAATCATCCATAAAGACCTCCAATATATCTTCCACCATGTCGGTGAAAACTGCCATAATACATCGTTGAAAGGTCGTTGGGGCATTACACAATCCAAACGACATCCTCGAAAATGCGAATGTGCCGTAGGGACATGTAAAAGTCGTCTTTTCTTGATCTTCTGGGGCAATGAGAATTTGATTTTACCCCAAATACCCATCTAAAAAGCAATAGAACGACCGACCCGCAAGACGATCAAGCATTTGGTCGAGGAACGACAACGGGAAATGATCCTTTCGAGTCACCTTGTTAAGCTTTCTATAGTCCATACAAACTCTCCATCCTGTCACCCTCCGAGTAGGAATCAACTCATTGTTGGTATTGGTTACCACAGTCATCCCTCCCTTCTTCGGTATGCATTGCACCGGAGAAGTCCATGAGCTGTCAGAAATAGGATACACCACACCGGCGTCAAGCCACTTGATAACTTCCTTTTTGACCACTTCTTGGGGCTTCGTTGAGTCTCCTTTGGTGTTCAAGTGAGGGCCTCGCATCCTCCTCCAATATGATCTTATGCATGCAAAAGGCGGGGCTTATGCCCCGTATATCCGCCAATGTCCATCCAATTGCCCTCTTGCGCTTTTGTAGAACCGCCAAAGTGGCGTCAACCTGCACGTTAGTCAAACAAGACGAAAGAATAACAGGCAAAGTGAAATTAGGGCCCAAGTATTCATACCTGAGGTGAGGAGGAAGTGGTTTCAACTCCAACACCGGCGGCTCCTCAATAGATGGCTTGGTTGGGGGAGTTTTGCGATTCTCAAGATCCAAAGATAACTTCCTAGGCTCATAAGAATACGAGCCCATACCATGCAAAACGTTTACATATTCAACTCTCCCAGCATCATCATCAACATCCATGTTCAAGAGAATGACTTCAAGTGGGTTTTCAACATTCACCATTGCATTTGTGTCATCCACTATCACCACCGTGACAATGTCAACAAATGAGCACACCTCGGTGCTATTCGGTTGCCTCATAGATTTGCATACATGGAACACCACCTTTTCATCACCAACACGGAAGGTCAACTCTCCCACCTCGACATCTACCAAAGCCTTCCCAGTAGCTAGGAAAGGTCTTCCAAGGATAATTAGAACCTCAAAATCCACCTCACAATCCAAGATAACGAAATTGGCCGGCAATATGAACTTATCAACACGAACAGGGACGTCATCAATAATCCCCAAAGGTCGCTTCATTGACCGGTCCGCCATTTGAAGCCTCATAGAAGTTGGACGAGGTTGTCCGATTCCCAAGGTCTTGAAGACCGAATATGGCATTAAATTGATACTTGCCCCCAAGTCACAAAGGGCTTTTGCAAAGTCGGCACTTCCAATGGTACATGGGATAGTGAATGCACCGGGGTCCTCAAGTTTCGGAGCCATAGAATGTACAATTGCGCTCACTTGATGGGTCATCTTGATTGTCTCACACTCCATTGATCTCTTTTTTGTAACCAAATCTTTCATGAACTTTGCGTATCCCGACATTTGCTCGAGTGCCTCCACCAAAGGCACGTTGATAGTCAAACTCTTCATCATCTCAATGAATTTATTAAATCGGTTGTCACCCTTTTGCTTGGCCAACCGTTGAGGATAGGGCGGAGGAGGTCGAGGTAAGGGTGCTCGAGCTTTGGGCACCACCGGCTCGGGCATATCAATCACGTGTTCCCTAGACGGGTTCACGACCTCTTATGTTTCTTCCTCAACCTCATGAACATCAATCTGCACATCATCTCTCACACTTGGTTCAACTACATCTTCAACAACCAAAGGTATTTTATTATCTCGTAACTCATCTTCATCCACCGTAACTTGGTTTCCTCTTAAGGCATGCATATCACCGCCTCTTCCACTTCGCGTTGTCACTGCCATCACATGATTATTATGCCCACCCTTGGGGTTTACTACCGTATCACTTGGTAGAGCACCTTTTGGGCGAGTATTTAAAGACTGAGAGATTTGGCCTAATTGCACTTCCAAGTTCTGGATAGATGTGTTATGCGAAGCTAATTGGGCCTCAAAATCTTGGTTCTTTTTCATCATTTGCTCGAACATGCTTTCAATTCTCCCCATCTCGCTTCTGGACGAACTCGGACCTAGAGAAGGAAAGGGGGTGGATTGTTCGGTTGTTGGTACATGGGGGCCTTTGAAAACCTTGCCCCCGGTTGCCTTGGTTCCCGCCATTGTTCCACCCTCCTTGATTGTTGTTGTTGCCCCAATTATTGTTATTACCATGCCAATTTCCTTGGTTTCCTTGATTACCCCAATTGTTGTTTTGGTTGTTGTTATTCCAATTACCTCCGCCTTGTTGTTGATTGCCCCAATTACCTTGAGGACGCCATTGTTGGTTTGAAGAGTTACCTCTATTCCCTTGATAGTTGTTGACATATTGGACCTCTTCGCTTTGATCATTATAGCACTCATTTGAATAACTACCACCATCATTGTTGTTGTCATATTGTTCACAATTAGCTTGAGGTTGTTGTCCTCTTTGCCTCCTTTTCAACATAGAAACACCTTCCATTGCGTTGACTTGGCGCGGGTTTTGGACTTGTTGAAATTGCGCCTTTTCCAATTGATTCATAGTTGTTGTAAGTGTCACACCTCCTTTTTCCGCCCCCGCGAGGGTACAAAGGGAGTTTTTTCCAATTAAAGGACAATCAAAACGGGATTTATTTATTTATTTCAGAGTCGCCACTTGGGAGATTTAGGGTGTCCCAAGTCACCAATTTAATCCCGAATCGAGGAAAAGAATGACTCTGTATTACAGTCTGCGAACCAGAAATCCGGATAAGGAATTCTGTTAACCCGGGAGAAGGTGTTAGGCATTCCCGAGTTCCGTGGTTCTAGCACGGTCGCTCAACTGTTATATTCGGCTTGATTATCTGATTTTATACAAATATGAACTTATGTGCAAATTTTATCTTTTTACCGCTTTTATTATTTTTTAATTATTTTTACAAGAATGTGAACATTGTTTAAAAACATGTCTTTGGATTGCGTCACATAAAATGCACCCGCGATCCGGAACGTATTTTTATTCAATGTTTTGGGATTTGGATTTGGGTCGCATAAATGCGCACCTGTGTTTAAGAATGTATTATTATTAAAATCGTGCCTAAAGCGATTAGCGTATTATTATTTATGGGTAAGACTGTGGAATTCACTAAACAGTCCATCCGAATTCTAAATACTCAATTAAACATTTATTGAGGGCCCCGCAATTAGTGCATTTTATTGGGCGAGGCTCATCTCATTTTATTTTTAAAAGGACAGTCCTAAAATGCCTACATTTTTTATTGAAATTTGTCTCTACAAAATAAAGGAGAAATATCTTAATTTATTTACATGTTATTACCTAGTTACATTATACTAGGCATGTTCTCAGTTTGTCAAATTAAAAAAAAACATAGCAATTCTAATTTTAATCCTAGACCATTTACATGCTGAAATTAACCAATATTATTTAACTAAACAATATTTCTACCAACTTCCTACTAGATGGCCTATTCGTTTGATTTTTGACTCGACGGAATTACTACACCATTTATTTATTTTTAGGCAATAGATGTAGATAGTTCATTTGTTAAGCTATCGTCGAATGTTCCACTATATGTATTAAATATCTACATGATTCTGATTTTTTGCAAGCTAAATAATTTATACAAACAAAATTCAGAATATAATTGAATATAATTCAGAATTTCAACTCTTCATTTTTCGTATTCATGCTTCATATTTCGGATTACAATAAACCAACTTTCAGTTGTGTACCTGATATTGGAAGCAAAAGAAAATGAAGATGAGAATCAGCAGCAGTAATAACAGTACAACACAGCAGCAACAATCCAGCAACAGTAACAACCCAGGAACAGAGTTTGCAAACCGGTGGAGTATTAATCCCAAAACAAAGCTTCAAGCTTTGATGACACAACAACAATTAATGCTAATTTCAAACAATGAAAGAAAGCAGGAGATTTTTTTTAGTTTTTTTTTATTTGAAAGTTTAAATATTTTTTTTTTCGGAATTTTCTCTCTCTTAAATGTTCAACCTTCTTTTCTCTCTCTTATTCTCTTTCTGTCAGATTTTTTCCTTTCTATCTGTATTTTTTCCCGTCTGTCTGTCCTCTCAAAATCTGATTTCAAGACTTCCTATATATAATCTCAACCCTTTAATCAATTAAAATCAATCCATTTTCTCTACCAAACCCATTATCTTCCCACTTATCCCCATTACATTAAATAAATATATCACAACACCCCATTATTTTTTGTCTCCCATGCCTAACATAAACAAATACAAGATTTCCCCCACTAAATTTTGTCTTGTCCCCCCCTTTATATTAAACAATTATATCACAACCCACTCCAATACATTTTGTCCCCCATGCTTTATATAAACAATTACAAAATGTACAATTCCTAAATTACCCCTCCGACCTTATTACAAATTACTATTTTACCCCCGAGCTATAACACATCCATTAATCAAACTTAACCAAAATATAGACAATATGATTAATTTCTAACAATGTTCAAACAACAAATTTCATGAACATGATTTCTTCAACATTTTAACAACAAATCACATGAACATGATTTCAACAACATTTCAACAACAAATCACATGAACACAAATTGAACAATAAAGAACAACTAAAATTTTATTGAACAATATTTTAGCAACAACCAATCCTATTTTCGGATACAACAACAACAACAAACAAGTATATTTAGATTTCTAAATTCAATAATATTGAACTTAAAATCAACTCTAACAACATTACAACAATAATTCCTATATTAAACTTAAACAAGATTATGAAACAAATTCAAGAAATAATCATAAATGATAAACAAGAAATCAAACTATACAAATTTCGGATTCAAGATCAACCAAACATAATATGAACATGAATTAAATCTAAAAATAAAAACGACGGATTCAAATGATTAAAACCAACATACTTCCCTGTTACAACTAAATTCTTTTAGGCAAATAACAAAACAAAACCTAAGAAGAAACAATTATGAATTTAAACTTGAACTTAACAATATTAACAATTTCCAAAAATACATAAACACATGAAACAAATTGAAGAAACAATTAATTAAACTTCAATTTGTATCTCACCAACATTGGACTAACAACTTTTACCTAAACAACAAAACAAACATGAAATAAACAACTAATGAATCTTTCATTTGAAATCTGAAAAATTAATTTAACAAAGCAAATGAACAAACTAAAAAAAAAATAAATAAAAATTAATTCAAACGACATACATGAACAAAACAAATATTTGCCGATTTTAGATTCGAAAATATCAAAATAAAATACGGACAAAAAATAAAACTCAAAAACAACTAACCGGAGGTGAATCAACGACGAACTCGACTAGGTGGGGACTGTTTTGACGACCATCGACCAAAGCTCGACCAAAAAACGACGAACTCAACGACGAGCTCACCTCCCTTTTAAACTTGACGAACTCAACTAAAACTCGATGAAGAGTGCTGGCGATGACGATCTGTGGATGGACGCAGCAGTCATGCAACAGCCCAAAGCAAAAACGAGCAGCCAGTAGCTCAGAGGAAGGAGGAGAAACAACGGCGACATCGGGGCAGTAGATAAAGCAGCAGCTGCGGCGAGGCAGCGATGGCGACGAGGTCCGTTTGGGTCTGCGTGAAGAAGCTTCGAGCAGAAGCAGCTGGCCATGGTGAGAAATGGATGCAGCAACGGAAAGCTCAACTGTGGGCTTTCATAGTGGAGCTCGACGGACTGGTTGTTGGTTGTCGAAGACGAAGCAACGACGGGGTTGGAGAAGGTTGCTGGTTCGGTCGAGTTCAGAGGTCGTTTGGTTGAAACAGAAGCAGCAGCGTCGAGGACGGGAGTGGTCGTCAACGAAGAAGGGGTTAGCCATGGAGGTGAAGGGTTGAGGGCAGCCATGGCTGATGCTTTGGAGTTTTGGAGGAGAAGAAGCAACAGTGGGGGGGGGGACCATTTTTAGGTTTTTTTAGGGTTTTTTCTTCTTTTATTTTTCTAAAACTAAATTATAAAAATACTTAAATTATTATTAAGAACTAAATTAAGTTATAAAAGCGCAAATTAACTCCCAATAATAATTAATGCACAATTAAGTAATAATTAAGCATAAAATTGTATATTTGGACATTAAATGCTAAAAATGCAAACGATGCCTATTTTTGTAATTTTTATTTTTTTGTAAACCAAACTTAATTACTAACAATTATAGGATTAAATCCTACATGCAAATGTGACATATTTTTGTATTTTTTATTAATTTAGCAAATAAACATGCACAGATAAATACAAATAATTATTCAAAAATATCACAAAATATCACAAAATTGCACACCAAGAAAAATTACTTTATTTTTGAATTTTTTGGGAGTAATTCTCATATAGGGCAAAAATCACGTGCTTACAGCTGCCCCTCTTTGCCCTGATCGTGCAATTCCTTGTGCAAATGGATGACCGTGGGGTCACCTTGGGGCACGTTTGCTCGGCTTTGCCATGCCGAAGAGGTGTCGGCCATTTCATCAAGTACATCACATGCCTCTTGGTAAGAAAGTTTCATAAAGTTCCCTCCGGCCAATTGGTTCACGATGCATTGATTTGTGGTATTGATGCCCCGATAAAAGGTTTGTTGAATCATAACCTCGGTCATATCGTTATTAGGGCACTCTTTCACCATTGTTCTATATCTTTCCCATATCTCATGAAAAGGTTCCGTTGGATCTTGCTTGAAAGCTAGAATTTCATCCCGAAGAGCTGCCATATGACTTGGAGAGAAGAACTTGGCAATAAATTTGTCCACCAATTCATCCCATGTTGTAATAGAATGATTGGGGAGCCTTTCTAACCAATCCAATGCTTTACCCCGAAGAGAAAACGGGAAAAGCCTCAATCTCAACGCATCCTCGGACATGTTTGTCTGCTTGCTACCCCAACATGTATTCACGAACCCCTTCAAGTGCTTGTAGGAATTTTGATCGGAGGCACCCGTGAAATAACCTCTTTGCTCGAGCAAGGTCAGCATAACATTTGTGATTTGAAAGTTCCCCGCCCGGATTCGGGGAGGAACAATAGCACTGGCATATCCTTGATTTGGTAAAACTCTGGGAGCCACTCTCGGCGGTGCCGGAGGAGGGTCTGGAATGTTGTTGTTCTCATTTGCATTTATATTGACATGTCGGCCTCTCCGTGGAAGTTGAGGTAAGACCTCATCTTGTTCTAGATCCTCTACCTCCTACCCCGCTATCACATTACCGAGAGGGTCATTTGCATTAAAAGCCATTGTACCTGATTGATCGACACAAACAAAATTAGTAAACAAGAAGGAAATAGAAGCAAAACACAATTCTAGCTACACAAATAGTCAACACCGTAAGCTCCCCGACAACGACACCAAAAAGTTGATCGCGGCAAACTCAACCTTACACAACGGTAGGAGGAGTGGGCGCTAATACTTTTACCCGAATAGTGGTATCGGGGTCAATTTCCATAGGGAGCTTGGAATGGAGTTGCGTATTTGTTTAGACTAGGAATGCGTGTTTGCTCCTAATTGTACTTCTACCATTTTTTGGGTTTTTGTTTAATCACTACTATTATCAACTACAAGTTTAAGCTAATTTATGCTAAAAGGGTATGTTCTAAGTTGTGATTAATATAGAGAAAGGCACTAGGGTCGTGGCATCACCTAGGTGGTTAACTAACGGGTAGAGGTTACTAATAATAGATTGACATATTTGGGATCAATGTTATAACCGTGCACATTTGTACTCACTCTCACACCTCTCGGTAGAGAGAGCGATTTTGCCCAATTGACTCTCTCGAGATCAATTGGGTAGGCCAATTAGACCAAGCAACTAGGGTTCAAGTAGGGTGATTACTCTCTCGAGGTTTAACCCGTTAATTGGGACTACCATTTCTCATGGATCCACCCCAATCCCTTGTTGGGTCAATTCTGGGGTCATAGACTCTCTTTCTCAAGAAAGGTCAAGACCCACTAAGCTAGAATCAATGTTTGCAACCATCAATCCTTAATTAAACCATAAAATTAACCCAAATAACAAACACCCAATATCAATCTATCAGTAAGAAGCAACACCCATTAATTACCCACACTAGGGTTGAGCCACAACCCTAGCTAATGGGTTTAGCTAGACATAATTAAAGCAGAAAATAAAGAAATAGAAGATGAAACAACTATATTAATTAATTGCTAATGCTAAACTACAATAATTTATGATGAAACTAAGCTAAAAATGCCCAAGATAGGCCAAAACATAACTCTGACGAGTGCACCAGCTGTTAGTTGTACAAAACTTGACCTAAAAATGGTAAAATGTTCTATTTATAGTGGGTTGGAAAAACTGGACAAAAATGCCCCTACGGGGTTAGCGTGGACCGCACAAAGATGGCACGCAGCCACACTGGGTTGCCTAACCTCTAAATCTTGCTCTCTGAAAATGGTGATATGGACCGCACAAAGTTGGGGTGCGGCCGCATGAAAACTGGCGCGGACCGCACAAAGTTATTGTGCGGCCGCATGAAAGGTTTTGCAGCTTCTCTGAACTTCACTAATGCGGGCCGTGTGACCATAGAGTGCGGCCGCATGGGGGGGAGCGCGGGCCGCATGAAGTTTGACGCGTCCGCGTGGTTTGCTTTTGGAATATAATACTCTCTGAACTTATTGGACGCGACCGCATAGCAAAATTGTACGGCCGCATGAGTAGACGCAGGCCGCATGAATTGGGACGCGGCCGCATGGGGCATGGCTTGTAAGTTCACAGTCTCTGAACTTTTACGGTGCGGCCACATGACATGATGGTGCGGTCCGCACCAAGTTCTGAATGTCTTCACTCTATTGATCTTTGGCACTTGAGCAGGTTTCACTCCAATTTGAGCCGATCTTTGATGATTTGTCACTTTATAGCTCAAACCTGCAATCAAGCGCAATCTGTAAGCTTTTTGGGACTATTTTGTAGCAATTTACACTCAAAGCGCAGGCAAGTATGGGTATAAAACATGTTAAAATCCTACTTATCAAGGGTCATTGAGAAATGCAGCGTCCTTGAAGGGACATTGAAAGGTAAGGAAGAAGAGATCGAAGTCAGCAAGGGGGTCGAAGCCCAGTGCAACGATCTTCAAGCCCAGGTAGTTAGCTTGAGGAGTGTCAATTTAGAGCGGATGCTCTCAGTGGAGAGGTCTCCGAGAAGGCAGAGGATATCGAGAAGATGGAGTTTGCTCGATCGGGGGATCTGAGGAAGGCGGAGGCTTTGGAGGTCGTGATATGTATTCTTCATTCTGAGCGAGAAAATGACTTGGAGACGGCTAGGCTTGATGAGAGGATTAGAGAGCTGGATAAAGAGGATTTTGGCCTTTACGACTGAGTTAACGCTCTTTAGGTCGAGAAGGCTTGATTGCTGGCTTAGCCGTCCTCTTCCCATACTTCAGAATTTCCTAATGTTCCTCGAGGGTTGTACGAGGAGTGGATTCATGCCGAGGCCCAGTTGGATGTGTTTAGAGATTTGATAAGGGTGGGAACCATTTCAGAGGCCAACTTCAAATATAGCGTGTTAAGGCTCGCGAAGCTCGAGTCAATTACGGGTATGACCCCACTACATTGGAGGCCAACGATGACGAAGGGGACGAAGGTGTGGACCGGCTTAGGCATAATGCTTGGTATGGCGTTGTATATCCGAAGGGTGAAGGCGGCAATGACGAAGGTGTTGAAAGTCGACGGGGCGATGCTGCTGAGGGCCAACTTGGCGAGGATGTCGCAGACCGTGACGGTGGTGGCCAGTAGTTTTCTTTTTTGACTTTTTGTATATTCTTATGTTTAGTTGGTGACATCTTCATGAGCCTTTGTACAAGAATATTCTAAGTATGAAATGCCAACTCTGATTCTCTTTATGTGTTCATTTTTGTATGTTTTTTTAATTCTGTTGCTTGGCTGCCTTGATTTTCTAGACGCGATCACTTAATGATGAATGGAGACCAGAGGTTGGTGGGTTGGTAGGTGTTGGTTCAAACAAGGTCAAACATAACTTAGGTTTAATTATGGCCAAGGGCTGGTGGGTGTTAGTTCGAATGAGGTCGAACATAACCTACGTTTAATTATGGTCGAGGGCCAGTAGGTGTTAGTTCGAACATAACCTAAGTTTAATTATGGCCAAAGGTTGGTAGGTGTTAGCTCGAACAAGGTCGAATATAACCTACATTTAATTATGGCCGAGGTCCGGTACGTGTTAGTTCGAACAAGGTTGAACATAACCTACATTTAATTATGGCCGAGGGCCTGTAGGTGTTAGTTCAAACAAGGTCGAACATAACCTACGTTTAATTATGGCCGAGGGCCGGTAGGTATTAGTTTGAACAAGACTGAACATAACCTACGTTTAATTATGTCCCAGGGCCGGTAGGTGTTAGTTCGAACAAGGTCTAACATAACCTGTATTTAATTATGGTCGAGGGTCGGTCAGTGTTTGTACGAACAAGGTCGAACATAACCTACATTTAATTATGGCCGAGGGCCGGTAGGTGTTAGTTCAAACAAGGTCGAGCATAACCTATGTTTAATTATATATGCCTATGGGTGTGAAGTTTGTCGACACCGTAAACTTTAAGCATTGTTGCCTTAGTTGTACACTTGGAGAAATAGAAATAAACTTCACGCATTGCTGCTTTGGTCATACACTTGGCGAAATTTACAAATTTTCTGGCATTGGCTGGCGTTCCAATCCTAGTCCCAATCTATCTAGTCTGTTTATTGGTCTATCTGGAGAGTGCTTGAGAGGCCGAGCAATGAACTAGCTATCCCGTGCCTCCGTTTTTTGCGTACTTCGACTTGAAGTGTTCCCTTCATCACCTTGTTAAAACCTCCTTGAGAAAACCTCCTTGGGACAAAACTCAAGTGAGGGGAAAAAAAAGAACGACTTAGGGGACGCTTTGTCTCTTAAAAGTTGAAGTACTTGAGGTGAATAATATTCTAGTTGTTTGGTAGCAGCTTTACTTCCATTGTTTCTAGTTGGAATGACCATTTGTTCGCTTTTGCCGTGATTTTGTACGGGCCGTCCTAATTTTTTCCTAGTTTGCCTTCCCGTGGGTCTTTGCTCGCTTTAGTTTTGGCTTTAAGCACGTAGTCCACGACTTTGAGCGGACTGACCTTTGCCTTCTTGTTATAATAGCATCTGCTTGTTATTTTTGGGAGATCATACTTATGTAGGCCATGTCCCTTTATTCTTAAAGTTTGTCGAGCTCGTGCCTTCTGTTTACGTCATTCCTTGGTCCGCTCTCATGGGAGTACCTTAGACTGCACTCTCCAACCTCGACTGGTATTACTGCATTGGTCCCATAGACCAAAGAGTGGGGCGTCTCTCCTATGCTCATTTTTGGCGTTGTTCGATAGGCCCACAATACTTATGGTAATATTTCTGGTCACATTCCATTGGCGTCTTCAATATTTTTCTTCATAATGTTCAATATTGACTTGTTGGAGGATTTTGCTTGCCCGTTACCTACAGTGTGATATGGCGTCGATAGTATCCTTTTGATATGCCATTTGTCAAAGAACTCGACAGTTATCTTCCCCGTGAACTATGGTACATTGTCGCAGTTGATCTCTTTGGGAAGGATGAACCGGCATATGATGTTCCTCCATATAAAGGTGATCACTTCCTATTCACGTATTTGGGCGAAAGCTCTTACTTCCACCCATTTAGAAAAATAGTCAGTTAAAACCAAAAGGAATTGTACGTTACCTCACCCAACCGAAAGGGGGCCCACGATGTCCATTCCCCATTTGATGAATGGCCAAGGTGAGGTGACCGAGTGGGGGTGTTCGCCTGCCCGATGAATCATCGGAGCGTATTTTTGGCATTGCTTGCATCTTTTCACGAAGTCTGTGACCTCCTTTTTCATGGTGGGTCAGTAGTATCATGCCCGTATGAGGCATCTGACTAGAGATTGATTGCCGGAGTGAGCTCCACAATGGCCCTCGTGGTCCTCTTCAAAGACGAGTTGCGTCTGATTTGGGCCTAGGCATTTTGCTAGAGGACTGACGTAGGTCCTTTTATAGAGGTCGTTGTGGATGATACTGATCTGGCTACTTGCATTCTCAGTTTCTCGGCTTCTTTTTATCATCTGGGACTGTGCCGTCCTGCAAATATGTAATAATACGATTGCATCAGTCCCAAGTTAAGCTTATTGTTCTTACCTCAATTTGATCAAGCGATGAGTTGAGAAGGTGGATCTTGTCTCCGGTTGTGATGCTTTTGGTGGCTGTGGCTAGTTTAGCGAGACCATACACCTCAACGTTCTGCACCCGGGCAATTTGGTCGAGTTGGCATTCATCGAACTCGGACAGTAGCTTGTAAATTTCATTTTGATATTTTTGCAACCTTTGTTCTTTGATTTGGTAAGTCCATGTGACTTGGTTGACTACGAGTCGGGAATCACATCGTAGTTTAATCGTCTTACCCAGTATTTGAGTTCTAGTCTACAACCTGCAATTACGGCCTCATACTCGGCCTCGTTGTTAGTCATATCCGAGCACTTGGACTGGCAAATTACTTCACCTTTAGGGACTTCGAGTATGAGTCCTAATACGGCCCCTGGCGCTTTAGTTGCGCCATCGGTGTATAGGCCCTAGAGGTCTTGTGTTTGGGGGAAAGTTTGAGCGACTTCTCTCTAACTTCGGGCATAACTTTTGCGCTAAAGTCGGCGATGAAGTCAGTGAACACTTGTGACTTTATCATTATTCACGGCTGGTACTTAATAGCATGCTCGCTTGACTCGATGGCCCATTTAGCTAGGCTTCTCGATAGCTCGGGTTTATGCAAAATGCTTCTTAGGGGGGAAGTCGTGACGACCGAGATGAGGTGGCATTGGAAGTATGGACTAAGCTTTCTCGAAGCTATGACCAAGGCCAGAGCCAACTTTTTGAGGTGAGGGTACCTCATCTCGACGTTGACTAATGTTTTGCTAATATAGTAAATGGGTATTGCGTACCTTAGTTTTCACTAACCAGGACTGCGCTCACAACTACTTTGGACACAATGAGGTAAACGAGCAAACACTCTCCTTATTCTTGTTTTGAAAGCAATGGCGGCGATGACAAATGTGTTTTTAATTACTTCAGGGCTTGGATGCATTCTGGAGGCCATACGAGGCTGTTGTCATTCTTGAGTACGACAAAGAATTTGTGACATATGTCCGATGATCGTGAAATGAACCTTGACAAGGCGGCGATCCGGCCAGTCAACATTTGAACCTGCTTATTAGTGGTCAAGTGTTCCGGTATCCCCTCGATGGCTTTGATTTGGTCAGGGTTGACCTCGATCCCTCTATGTGATACCAGGAAACCTAGAATTTTCTCGAGGCCACGCCAAACGCACACTTTTCGGGGTTCAGCTTCATTTCGTACCACCTGAGTATGTCGAAAATTTCTCTCAGATGGTCGACGTGATCTTCTTTCTTTTTGGATTTGACTAGCATGTCGTCTATATAGACTTCCATTGTTTTGCTGAGTTAGTCCTTGAACATCCTCGTCGCTAACCTTTGGTAAGTCGCCCCCGCGTTCTTTAAGCCGAAGGGCATGACCCTGTAGCAATGATCAAGTCCAAATGCACACGTCAAAATAGGTATGACATAGTCGTATGCAATAATAAAACCCAACAAAGAGTCGGGGTTGAATCCACATGGAGCTAAGATGGGAGCTAGGAGTATATATTCGGAATGAGTAAGTGAGGTATCTAGATTGCACTTCCAGTATCTACCAAAACGGTTGATAAGAGCTCAAGTCGGATTGTTACTATCTCTAGGTTGAACCCTTCAACTAGGTTAATCAATTTCTCAATTAACCCAATTCCTTGTTAGCTAAGTTAGCCTAGACTAGGTCCCTCTTTCTCAAGAAGAGACTAAGTCGAATAGGCATGAATCAATGTTTGTAACCATCAATTATACAATTAAAGCATGAGCCAAGCTAAATAATAAACACCCAACTACAAACAAGCATAAAATTAATCACCCATAAGATTTACACACTAAGATTGGGTCACAACCCTAGTAAAAATCTAGCTATTCATAGTGGGTATTGAAGAAAACAAAGAAGAAAAGATAATAAAACTCATATTGGAAGATTAAAATAAAGAAATCTAATGTTAAAACATCAAAATAAGTTAAAACTTCCTAAAGAGGCAAAGAAAAACGGTTACAGTACTTCAGATATTCAAAAACTTGACCTAATTTGGTGAAACTCATCTATTTATACAAAGCTGAAAATTTCGAACAAAAATGCCCCTCGAGAGGTTCTACGGCCGCACAATTCCATGTGCGGTGCACAGATTTCTTCATCTTGGCAGGAAGTGGAGTTCTGCGACCGCACATTTCTAATCTACGGCCGCGAGGCAATCTTCTACAGTCCGCACAATTAGGTCTGCAACTACAGGGCACTTCTTCTGTGGCCGCACAATTATTATGTGGCCCGCAATTCACAGAGACTCCTGGACTTGGTCTTTTTGCACACTCTCCGATCTTCAACTCTTATCCCCGCTTTGCGACCGCACAATTCATATGTGGTCCGCAATTTGCATAAATGTCTGCTAAGTTTTTCTTCTTTGTTTGTGGCCGCATGTGGAATTCCGCGGTCAGCAATTTCTTCTATGGCCATAGAATTCCTTTTGCGGATCGCACATTTGTGCTTCTGTGCCCTTTATTTCCTTGTGCCTCGGACTACTCCTTTTTGAGTCAGATTTCATCTTGGGAAATCAACTTCCATCATTCCTACAATTTTGTAGAATTTCATTAGTTTCGGGAACACAATTCAATGCTTTTAGACTAAAACAAAAGCTAAAAGGCGCTAATAAGCAGTCAAAATCCTCACTTATCAAGCAATACGTCCCTTGATGGGTGTTGAAGGTGGCCTTTTCTTGATCCTCTTCTTCTATGAGGATTTGGTTATAACCTGAATAGGCGTCCAGGAAGCTCAGCAGTTCGTGCCCGGTTGTTGCATCAAATAGTTGGTCGATATGGGGTAATGGGAACGAATCATTTGGGCATGATTTGTTTATATCTGTGAAATCCACACACACCCTCTATTTCCTGTTCTTTTTTTAACCATGACCATGTTGGCGACCCACTGGGGCACTTTGATTCTCTGATGAAGCCATTTCCAATAGTTTTTCTACCTCTTCACATACTACGTCATTGATTGCAGAGTTAAATTTACGACTGACCTCACTAAGGGGTGGAATGGGTCGACGTTCAGCTTGTGCGTGGTGATTTCCTTCAGGATACCTAGCATATCTGCATGGCTGAGGGCAAACAAATCTGCATTAGTAGTTAAAAATTGGCAGAATTTACTTGGCTCCTAAAGTTTGCAGCTGATGTAAGCTTTCTTGTCGTGGCCATTGAGGTCTAGTTGAAAGGGGTCGAGGTCTTCTATGGTTGATCCTGCATCTTCTACCGTATCGATTTCTCTTATGACGTCCTCGCTGTCGTCACATATCGGCCTCGACCCTGCTTATTGCTATGCCTCTTTTTCTTGCCCATTTATTGAGTGACCGTATTATCTAAGGCGATGCGGTAGCATTCCTGTGATGTGAGTTATTCCCCTTGTATGCTGAGTATTCCTCAAGGAGTCGGGAAATTGATGACCTGGTACAAGCTGGAAGGCCCTAATGGTGTGTATTCACGGTTGCCTTATTATGGCGTTGTATGACGTGTCTTGGTCCATGATGTGGAACGTGGTTTCCAGAGTGACGCCACCGACTAGAATGAGGAGTGTAATCTCGCTAGATGTTCGCTCGACTGCATTGTTAAAACTAGTTAGTGTGATGCAATGTGACACTATATTATCTTCGAGTTTCATTTGTTCAAGTACTTGATGATGGATAATTCACACGCTCTCCCATCGTCCACCAGTGGCGGAGCCACATTAAATCAAGGGGTGTCAAGCGACACCTCTTCGCCAGAAAATTACACTATTTTGCTAGATAAATTTTTTTATCTTATGTATATTTACTATACATTGACTCCCCTTAACTTCTCGATGTATCTAATTATTTATTTTTAATACCCTTGATGAAAATTCTGGATCCGCCACTGTCGTCCACCATAATTCGTCTTACGTCGGTATCTAAAATTTGTAAAGTAATAAAAAGGGCATCATGGTCAAGGAAAGCCAAACCGTTGGTATCCGACTTATCGAAAATGATACTCTCTTCGAGTTCATTATACCATTCATGGGTGATCGACCGTTTGATCTTGTGGGTAGTGGTAAACTTCACATTGTTGATGGAAGCGTCATCGCCACCACCGATGATCATGTGAATGGTTCGAGTTGGTGACAGTGGTTTCGACGGTCCTTGGTGTTATTCATGGCCTCTGGCAAAGTTGGTCCTTCCCAGTCACTTAGCAACTCTTTGAGGTGTCTTTGTCTCAACATGTTCATGACCTCCTGCCTTATAGAAATGCAATCTTCGGTTATATGCCCTCGTTCTTGGTGGAACTCGGAGAGGGCATATGACTTTCTGGTACTCGGATCTAACCTCATCTTATGTGGCCACTTCACCTTTGATCCGAGCTTCTCTAAGGAGTAGACTATTTCTGTAGGTGACACATAAAAGTTACGAGCAGATAATAAATGAGGCATACCTATTTTTTTACGGTGAGTCCCTGTCCTTGATCTGGGTGGGCCTTCTTCGTGGCGGGAGGAGGGAATAATGGCCGCTCTAACATATGGTTGATATCGTTCTATGTTGGGTTGCGGAGCTACGAGGTCTCTTCTGGTATCATTTCTTCAATCTTTTCTGGATTCGGCCTGTACCGAGGTCAGTCAATGAGTTGGTCCATTGAGGTCACCCTCATATGCTCTGTCCTTGGCACAATATGCGTTGTGTATTTCATCCCAAGTGGTTGGGGGATACATCATCAGTCGACTCAATAGCTTTCTAGTTGCCATTGAACCATACCTGCTTAGCCCATTCTGGAAGACTACGACTGCCATCCCTTCTAACACATTCGGTAGAGTCATCCTTACTTGGTTGAAACGGGCGAGGAAGCCTCTCAGTCGCTCTCGCGGAGACTATTTAATAGAAAATATATCTTTCACTCTTGCCTCGTCTTTCTTGGCCCCAACATGGGCCATTATGAACTTGTCGGTCATCTGTTCGAAAGTTTCAATAGAGCGCAGGTAGTTGTGAATACTATGTCAACGCTCATCCTGTGATGGTTTCACCGAATTTCTTCAACAAAATGGAGGATACTTATTCTTTGCGAGATCATTGCCTTTCACAGCGGTGATGTAGTGAGTCACGTGATCATCAAGGTGAGTCGTGCCATCATATATTATTAGGTAGGGCGGCATTTTGAAGGTTTTCGGTAGGGCATGTGGGGCTGCCTCATCACTATATGGCTGCTCGATGAACCGGCTGGCGTCTCTCTTCGACAACAGTTTGAGGGTGCCCGGTATTTTATTGACCCTTTCCTAGTGTTATTTCATTTGATCTCGGAGCACCTTGTTCTCATTCTCCATTTCCTCCATCCTTTTCAAAATGGTTGCAAGAGCGTTGTCGCCTACATTATCATTGACGTTGTGAGTAATACCTGTCATTGGAGAGGGAGGGAGTTGATTATACTGCTCGTCTGTTGGTTGTATAGCGCAGGATCTTGTGTTCTCCGTACCCATGTTCCGAGCGGGCTTATGGAGTACGCTGGTTAATGTGTCAGCCACCCATGCCTCACAGAGTTTTTTTACACCTGGGGGCGTCTCCTTCGCCACAAATATGGAGGCTCCCTTATCGAGAGATTTTGTAATGCTACAGTGAGGGGGAGGTGATCCATCTCGCCTAGGGGATGCATTGGGCATCGCGTCTTCGTCGGTTGTTTCACAGCTTTCGTTGATGATGTTTATGAGGTTGGTTGGGAGGTCACCTATTACTCTCGTCCTTTCTTCCATGTTACCTGCCATGTTGGTACTTGTGCACACAAAGAAAGGAGATCTTGTTCCTTTTTTGTTTTTGTTTTTTTTACGTTAGTGATAGATCTAGAAGAAACTAAAAACTTAACTAGGAAATTCTCATAGATGACGCCAAATTGTTTGACCAAAAAATGCGGTTCTTGGCTCAAATAATTTAATTTATGTATTAAGGGGTTAAACCTAGTTAATAATAATATTTTTAGATGCGAGTCATGAAAGCGTGATTAATGTCGAACATATCTAGTAGAAAGATAATAACTGTGTGCGACAATCATTCCTAATAACCATAACAATAAATGAGCATTAAATAGCAATGAACAATAATAAATGGTATTTGGGTAAATAAAGGAATGATTCACCCAATAAAGGAGAAGCTGGATGTTATTCCTCCTAACAATAATCGGTGATAGACAAATCCTTGAATGTTTGAATTATCCTCGGATCTGGTAGAAAGTATAGAATAACGTGGACAAGAATTTTGGTAAAAAAGGTATTGTTTATATCTTAGTAAGAGAGAGAATCTTTTTTATCAAAGTGTGTTCTTACTAACGAATATCACATGCCATACATCATTGTCTTTTTTCCTATTTATATGAGACATATCTTTAACAAACCCTAATAGTACAAGTGCAGATAATATCTACTAGAATATTCTTTTTAATACCTTATTTTGAAAACTAGCCATTACAGCTCTGTCAACGGTGCTCGACCTCGACTATTGTTAACGTCTCGACCACGAATCTCGCTGCTTCCTAGTCGATCTCGACTGATGATGGCTTGAAGACTCTTCCTTTGGCGTTATCTGCTTGAAGACTCTTCCTTTGGCGTTGTCTTGTCTTAAATATTTTGGGGCAGATTTTAACCTATACAAGTTAGACGTATGTATTGGGAAAAACTGAATTTATATATGTTGAGACACATGGACTAGTCAAAGAATTATAATTAGTCAAAAGTCACGGGCAGCAATAGAAATGAGAAAAGGCAAAGGAAGAGGCATGGGAGGACATTTGAAGGATTCATCGCCGGTACCTATTTAGATCATTTATCAAAAGGAACGGATCTGACCATAATAAAGAGCGCAGATATGGAATTCGATAGACATTAAATATCAGATAAGTTAGAGAATTTGTATTGATTACAATGATTGTGTAACGTAGCATTCAATGTCTTTAATTATTCATAATAACCTCATTATGATTTGAAGGAAACACATATCTTCAAGATACCTATAAAAGGGAGGTATCTAGTCACTTGTAAGCACAGACACAATTGAAATATACTCTGATTCACTTGTTTTTCGCCTGATTACATTCTGGTTACTCCAAATTATTCTCTTCTATATATTCTTTTGATTATCAGTAACCCGCATTCTTCTAAATTCTAGCTTTGACTGAAATTCTATTTTTTGGTTAAACAAATTGGTTCCGTTACCGGGAATCTGATAATCTATTTTCTTTTCACTTGACCTTCCTTGTTACATCAATTATATCAAATAACAATGACAACACCCCTAGAAACCAAGAGAACCAACAAAATCAGGGAGGCCTACAGAATATTAACATTCAAGTTCCTACTCCGCAGGACTCTCCACGACAATCTCGTGAGGGTACTCCCGATGGATCTCAAATAAACGAGTATGCTCAATTTGAAAATGCTGAAGCTATTGATGAAGCTTTGCAGAAATTAATTACTGCTCAGGTCAACAAAGCTGTTGAAGCACTTGTTAACCAGTTACCTGTTGCAACACCCACACCTTCTCCAAATAATAACCTTATAGAAAACCCTCATTCCGGGCTTGTTAACTCAGGCAGTGGTGGAACCCCCAGTAAACCGCAGGAGAGAGAACCTGGTAATGTAATTAATTCTGTTTTACAAAATTTAGTACTAACCTTGCAGAAATAGCTCAAGGAGCAAAGTGAACGCATAGAGCAGATACCTGGGGTGCCGCCCATAATCAAAGGGGTAGACATGGACAGATATTCTCAACAACCCTGGAAGCCGAGTGCTGCCCCACTCCCAATTCCAAAAAGTTCAAAAATCCTGATATTCCAAAGTATGATGGAACAACAGACCCACGGGACCACGTGACTACATTCACAACGGGCGTAAAAGGCAATGATTTGACTAAGCAGGAGATCGAATCGGTATTAGTCAAGAAATTTGGTGAAACACTCACCAAAGGAGCACTAACATGGTATTCCTTTTTACCTGAAAATTCTATAAATTCTTTTGCTGAGCTTGCAGATCTTTCATCAAAGCACACTCGGGAGCCCAAAAAGTGGAAAAAAGAATGGAGGATATTTTCAAAATTAAGTAAGGAGATTCAGAATTGCTTAGAGAATTCGTGGACAGATTTCAACGCGAAAGAATGACATTGCCGCGTGTACCTGATAACTGGGCAGCTATAGCTTTCACAAGCAATTTGAATGAAAAAAGCTCGGAAGCTACGAGGAGACTAAATGAAAGCCTTCGAGAATTCCCAGCTACAACGTGGAACGATGTTTATAACAGGTATAGCATGAAGTTGAGGATTGAGGAAGATACTATTCCCCGATCTCAAAAAGAAGAAAGTATACGTTCAAGACGTGTAGAGAACGAAAATTGATCCGGTAAAAACATGTACGAGCCCTATATGGGACTGCGGGGAAAGACACACGGTCAAAACAGGATAATCAAAGGCACGATCACAGATCAAGAAACAGAGAATCAGGTTCTTCATCAAGATTTAGGAACGAGCAAAACAACTATGAGTCACGGGATGATGATAGAAATTTAAAAGCGAGATTCGGAGGTTACAACTTCAACGTCAGCACCTCCGAGCTCGTAGATGTTTTGAAAAGCATGTGAGATAAGGTTCGATGGCCAAAGGAAATGAGATCGAATCCAAACAGGCGCAACCCCGACCATTGGTGCGAGTTCCATAATGATCACGAGCATAAAACAGCAGATTGCAAATTTTTACAAAGTGAAGTTGATCATTTATTAAAACAAGGATATCTTACAGAGTTGTTCAGCGAGAAAGGCAAGCAAGCTTACATGAAGAACAGGCAGGAGCCTCCAAAACCACCTTCTCCCAAAAGAACTGTTAACGTTATAAGTGGGGGTGAAGACATTAATGGTATGTCATATACTGCAGCTAACAAAACTTCTAAAATAACTATTACCCAAGGGAAACAGATGTGGCATGTTCTAGAAGAAGGCAATATTACATTCAATGATGCAGATACAGATGGCGTATTAATCCCTCATAATGATGCACTAGTAATATCTTTAATTGTGCATGATACTAATGTGAAACGAGTTTTGATTGATCCAGGTAGTTCCGTGAACATTATTTTGCTAAGAGTGTTACGTGAGATGCAAGCTGAAGATGGAGTAATACCAAAGGCGCATACTCTATCTGGATTTGATAATTCCAGTGTCGTCACAAAAGGAGAAGTAACACTCACCACTTTTGCTGAAGGGGACATCAAAGATACAAAGTTCCAGGTAGTAGACATGGAGATGGCTTACAACATGATTCTGAGGAGACCATGGATCCATGAAATGGATGTTGTTCCTTCAACCTTGCATCAAGCTATCAAATTCCCATCGCCATGGGGAATTTGTCAAATTCGCGGAGATCAACATACGTCCAGGGCTATTAACTCCGTTGCAGATACAAGCACGAGAAGTGGAGGCAAATAGAAATCACAAAAGGCAGTTGAGGACACCACAACACAAACCTCAACTGAACAAGCGCGAACAAATGTAGACTCAAGGCCTGATACTATTCAAGAACCAGAAGAGAATGAAGATATCAAAACAATGATAGAGGAATTAGAATCTGTCGTGTTGTTTGCTCAGTGGCCTGATAAAAAAGTCTATGTCGGGGCTAATCTTGACCAATGAATGAAAGGTAAGTTAATCGAATTTTTGAAAACTAACATGGACTGCTTTGCTTGGTCCCACTCCGACATGACAGGAATACCACCGGAGGTGATGACTCATAAACTAAATGAAGATCCATCATATCCTCCTATGAAGCAAAAGAAATGAAAGCAGGGAACTTTCAAGAATCAGGTGATTCAAGAAGAAGTCCAAAAATTGCTAAAAATTGGTTCCATTCGAGAGGTAAAATATCCTAACTGGTTAGCCAATACTGTTGTGGTTCCAAAGAAAAACGGTAAGTGACGGGTTTGTGTAGATTATACAGATCTTAACAAAGCCTGTCCTAAAGATTCTTTTCCACTACCACACATAGATCAATTGATTGATGCAACTGCAGGTCAAGAATTGTTAAGTTTTTTAGATGCATATTCAGGTTATAATCAGATTAAAATGGATCCGGTAGATGAAGAAAAAACTCCATTCATAACAGACATGGGAACTTATTGTTATAAAGTAATGCCCTTTGGTCTAAAGAATGCAGGTGCAACGTATCAGAGGTTAGTTACTAAAATATTTCAGGAATATTTAGGAAAGACAATGGAGGTATATATAGATGATATGCTTGTTAAAACTCAGTACTCAAAAAATCACATATCACATTTATCTGACACATTTTCAATTTTGCGTAAATTTAATATAAAGTTAAATCCCGAAAAATGTGCATTTGGCATTGCATCAGGCAAGTTTTTGGGTTTTCTTGTTTCTAACCATGGAATTGAAGTAAATCCTGCACAGATTAAACCATTGAAGAAATCCTTGACATACTTTCAAACAAAAAAGAAGTTCAAAGATTAACAGGGAGAATTGCGGCCTTAGGAAGATTCATCTCTAAATCATCAGAGAAGTGTTTTAAATTCTTCTCAACTCTTAAGAAGTAGGATCATTTTGAATGGAATGAGGAATGTCAACAAGCGCTTAGGAATTTGAAAATGTACTTATCAAATCCGTCTTTGTTGGCAAAACCAAAAGCTGGGGAAAAGCTACTCCTCTACCTTGCTGTTTTGGAGGTGGCGGTAAGTGCTGTTTTGGTCCAAGAAGAGCAAGGTAAACAATCACCTATCTATTACGTAAGTAAATCTTTGTTAGATGCAGAAACGAGGTATCCTTAGTTAGAAAAACTTGCACTTGCGTTAATCATGGCATCTAGGAAGTTAAGACCTTACTTTCAATAGCATCCTATCATTGTGGTAACTACCTACCCTTTATGTAACATATTACATAAGCATGAGTTATCAGGTAGGTTAGCTAAGTGGGAAATAGAGTTTAGTGAATACGAAATTGCATACCAACCTAGAACTGCTATAAAATCGCAAGTATTAGCTGATTTCGTGGCTGATTTTAGTCAGGGAATACAGTTAGAAGTAGAAAAAGAATTACAGGTGTTCAATGGAGCCAACCCAGGAACTTGGACTTTATTCACTGATGGCTCATCTACCGTGAGAGGAGCAGGTTTGGGGATAGTATTGGTACCACCTACGGGTGAAACCATTCGGCAAGCTATTAAATGTCATTCCATAACTAACAGTGAGGCAGAATATGAGGCTATGATTGTAGGTTTAGAACTGGCACGGGAACTTGGCATAAATTAGATTATAATCAAGAGTGATTCACAACTCATAGTTAATCAAATGATGGGGACTTATACAGCCAGGGAAGCAAGGATGCAGCAGTACTTAGAAAAGGTACGGGAATTGGTAAAACAATTTCAAGATTGGAAGATTAGACAAATACCCAGGGACGAAAATCTTGAAGCAGATGCCCTAGCTAATCTTGCATCTGCGGCTGACGTGGCAAATGATGCAAATGCCTCAGTGATACATTTATTTCATTCAGTTCTTGATCCTGATGCGAATGAGGTAAATTTTAATAACTTAACCTGGGATTGGAGGAACGAAATTGTTGCTTTTTTGCAGTATGGAACCGTCCCTGATGACAAGAAAAAGGCTTATACGCTTCGAAGGCAGGCTGCTCGGTACTACTTAAAACTGCAATCTATATCGTAAAATGTTTGGTGAACCCTTAGCAAGATGCCTTGGACCTTCACAAACAGAGTATGTAATGAGAGAAATACACGAGGGTCATTGCGAGAATAACGTAGGTGGAAGATCACTAGTCAGAACCTTAATTAGGGCAGGTTATTACTGGCCTAAAATGGAAGAGGAGGTAGAAAGTTGTGTAGCCAAATGTGATAAATGCCAGAGGTACGGTAACAATATGCATAGACCTGCGGAATTATTACATCCAGTCATTGCGCCGTGGCCATTTATGAAATGGGGAATGGATATCGTAGGGCCATTACCGCAAGCAAAAGGACAAGCAAAATTTTTGCTTGTTCTCACTGATTATTTTACTAAATGGGTAGAGGCAGGTGCATTCAAATAGGTGCGAGAAAAGGAAGTCAGAGACTTTATTTGGCGGAATATCATATGTAGATTCGGCGTACTAAAGGAGATCATATGTGATAATGGTCCTCAGTTTATTGGAGCTCAAATCACGGAATTTTTCAAAGCTGGCAAATTAAAAGGATTACGTCAACACCCTATCATCCGGTGGGTAATGGACAGGCAGAATCAACGAACAAAGTCATTATCAACAACTTAAAGAAACGGCTAGAGGGATCAAAAGGAAACTGGCCTGAAGTGTTACCTGGAGTTTTATGGGCTTATCGCACAACTGCAAAAACAAGTACAGTTGAAACACCGTTCTCATTGGTTTATGGAGCTGAGGCTTTAATTCCAGTTGAGATAGGGGAACCAAGTACACGGTTCACACATGCGACACAAGAGTCTAATGACGAGGAGATGCGGGTCAACCTAGATTTACTCGAGGGGCGGAGAGAAGCTGCTTTAATAAGAATGACAACACAAAAACAAGTCATAGAACGATACTACAATAGAAAAACATGCCTCAGGTTTTTCAAAATTGGGGACTTCGTGCTTAAAAAGGTTTTTCAGTCTACAAAGGTAGCTAACACAAGGAAATTAAGTCCAACATGGGAAGGACCCTACAGAGTGCGTGATGTTGCAGGAAAAGGAGCATATGAACTGGAGACAATGGATGGCAAGATACTACCTTCGCATTGGAATACTGTTCATTTAAAGAGATACTATTTCTAAAAGAAAATCCACGGTCAGGTATAACCATTTTAATCTCATTTTTGAATTGTTAAGATTTTACTAACAATTTTAGATGATAGGCAAAACGCTAACCCGTACTAAATGATGAGTCACGACCTGCAAGACACATGGAGTAACCTAAAATTTCTGGCCTAGGGTTACAATTATTCTGATAGAAATGCAAACGGGTTATGCAGTCTTCATCTATAATCGTCCCTCCGAGTCTCGTATGTTTTTCCTTTTCAAGGAAAGGACCAAATGAGAGAAACTATCAAGTGCTCGAGGCTTCATACTTCAACACTCAAACACTTGGGGGACTACATAATATATACGGACATATGTATAAAGAAGGCAAAGAAGATTAAGAAAAAATCAAGCCTGAAAGAGTCAAGTGCAGAGTAAAAGTCATAAAGCCACGAGCTAAGACCAATCAAGTGCAGAGTAAAAGTCATAAATCCACGAGCTAAGGCCAAAGAAAAACCTCACTAAGGATAAAGACTATATACTAAAACGGGTTATAAGGAAAAACCCCGTGTATATTCTTCTTCTTTTAAATCTGTTACAAGAAAAACAGTTACGAGAAAGTTATAGATGTAATTCAAATACATGTAAAGTTTTATTCGGAACTAGACAAGGTTCAAAAATAAAATCTTGTCCAAGTTATTTCAGAAAAACATATGTATTCCTATTTCTTTTGTCGTATGATAATACCATTATGAAGTTGAGACGTCTTCTTCATTAAGTATTGGAATATAAAAGGGCCCTCTTTTATAAACTCATGTTTAAATTGATCATGAGGTTAACAGAAGCATTTTTCGGAAAATAAAAATACAAATTATTCTGTCAGTCCTTAAAAATAAAGGCGAGAATAAAGCAAGCAGAAGTTTAAGATAAAAAACTTCTTAATATGTAAAAAAAAATATTTAAGACTAAGTTCGAACTTAGTCATCAAACTACAAAATTGTTTAGATTACCCCATTAAAAGACTTGGGGACTGACATTCCTAAAATCAACCCTCAAATGAAGTTAAGGGTTTGATTACTATCTTCCAAAATCAAAACAAAAATAAAATCATTTGAATGATTAAAACTGGTCACTAAGAAGTTTGTGGTATTGAGGCAGGAACGTCGACAGCAGTAGGCTCAATTTGGGCAGGTGCATCAGCAGGCGCGACTTCAACTTGACTTGCAGCAACGGGCTCGATCGGGTTTGAAATAGTCATGACACCCGTATCAGCTTCAACATTCATAAGAGCTTCAGCCACGGGAACTTCATCCACAAGAGAAGGGAAGTCCTGAGTCTGTTGAGCCTTTTCAATAGTTTCGTTGATTTTAGCTAACTCTAACTCCAGGTTGAAGTTTTCTTGGCTAGCTTCAAGTAGGGTATCACGATGGGAATTCAAAAAAGCCCAACTTGCCTCAACAACATATTTTTCTTCAAGGATCTCATAATCCTTTTCCCAAGCAGTGATCTCATTTTTTAGCTCTTCATTTTCAGCCAAGGCAGAGCTGTGGGAAGCTTGAAGAGAGGCGTGGGAGCATTCTAAAGCACGCACCTTATCAGCAGATATTCTGAGGTCTTCTTGTGCTTGAGTCAAATTTTGCACAAGCTCCCCTGAGTAAACTTCCTTTTGATTTAAAAGAGCCTTTAATTCTCTGATCTCTTCACTAGCTTTAGATAGCTGCTCTAAGAAGGAGGACTCGAGACGCTCTTTGTCTTTCTCTGCTTGGTGTGAAGAAGCTTTTGTAACTGCCAATTCTGAGGTTAAGGCTTGTGTAAGCACGTGATTTTTGCTTTACGAGCAATCGCTCCAAAAGAAAATAAAAATAGTGACAAATGATTTCGCTGTACAATTTTTCGAGTTTTCCGTGACATGTGTTGTTAGTCATTTATGGGTCTGTCCATTTTACATCTAGTCATTACCAAACAAAAATACAAAATGCCAGTCGTTAAAAGAAAATTCAAAAATATATGTATGTGTGCATCGTTCGTTCTAAGCTGTGATCTAACCATTTTTTATTATTATTTTTTTTTATTGTCCATTTATGTGTGTTTATCGTTGTGGGTGTCACTCAATATGTGTGTAGGTTTATTTTAATTTTTACATTGTTTTAGGAATTTTTGTTTAAATTGAAAAAAAAAGGAGAAAAGGAAAATCCGATTTGGGCCCCGAAACAAGGCCCAAAACCAAAGTACTGATCCAGTCCAAACCCAGCCTGCCCAAGCACGGACTCAAACGACGTCGTATCGGCGTCCCCATTTGAAGCCGTTGATCTGATTCAAAGGAACGGTCCAGATCAGGCTGTCCAACTCACCTCAACGACGCCGTTTCAGGCAAGTTGATCTGAGCCGTCCAACCTCATTGATCCAACGGTCCCTGGTTCCCTCATGACCCGACCTATTTAGCCGGTTTAACCCAACCCCTCACCTAAACCAAAACGACCCCGTTCCCATACCAAACGACCCCGTCCTGTTACCCACCAATAGATCTAAGCCGTTCAGATCACTTGATCTAACGGCTCCAATCTCTCTTCCCCTTCCATATATAAACTTGACCCTTTACCCCGCACCCCCTATCCGAACCCCCCCTTCAGTCATCTCCTTCCCCGAACCCTGAAACCCCCAAACCCTAACGCCGCCCTAGTTTCCCTTCCACCAAAACCCGGCGGCATGAACGCCGGTGGCCACCTCCCGAACACCCTAAGACCCCCTCACTCTCCTGAACATGGATCTGTTACTCCCTAGCCTCGAATCACTTTCGTTCGTCTCGAATCTTCATTTGAAGATTTGAGTCGAACCCGGATCTATGCCAAACCACCCCATCTTCATACCAGACACCCCCCTGACCTTCCTCGTGACCAAACCAAGCTTGGTTTGGTCCGAATCTACCCACAACTCCCAAAAATCCAGATCTGAAAATCCAGACTTTAGAACACATGCACATGGGGAATCCGGATATCCTTAACGGGGGTTTGAGGTCTAATAGACCTTAATCAAGGTGTTCTCATGTGAGAACACCCTGATTAAAGTTTGTTCGGCCTCAAAGGGTCAATGTCGAGTCAGATTTGGTTCAGTTTTGTCTGGACATTTTTGGTAAGCTTTCTTTTCCTTTTTGTTTTATTCAACTGCTAGTTAAGTATGTTAGCATGTTCTGTTGTGTTTGTTCGGTGTTTTCTGATACTTTTCTTAATTTCTTCCGTCTTTGTAAAGACCTTTTATTTGGTCAATTGTTTTCTGTGTATGATTTGAATGTGTTCTGTGATAAACATGATCGTCGATTAGTTTAATCGGCAGATAAGTTAACTCATATAGGCCCCAGTAATTGAACAAAAATTGTCTGATGCCCTTTAGGTCCCTAAACGTATTGTTTATGTGAGCGATTGATTATTACCTGTTATAATTAGTATAGTCGACTCGATAAATATCGTCGATTAGCTTTCTATAACTAATAAATCGAATGAGCTAATAATGTCGCATGACTAATTGAGCTTTGCCACTGACTGTATGACCCAGCATTGTTTGAAATGGTTTGTTTTCACTGTAAAACTGACTGAAAAAGATTCAGCCCAGGCAGTCTTGAGTTCAAACTTTCGTCAGTTCAAAAAATGCCCTGATGCTGCAATAGGCAGAGGCAGTAATAATCAAGGTTGACAGGGGTATTCTGGGGTGTTAAAAAGAACAGAAGTAATTAGTTTAAGTGAGCTGACAAATGGGGTACTAAATTAGGATTAAACTAATGCCAATGGGGGACAAGACACAAGAGTATGGGTTTAAAAGGAATACTAAAATAAGCCCATAATCCTTGATTAAAGAATAAACCAGGCGTGGGGAACAAGAGGGGCTGGCATCAAGAGATGCTCAAGCATGGGTTTAACAGGGTAGGGGCAGGCTGCAAGTTGCAGCATGGGGGCAGCTTAGCTGCACTTGGTCACTTTGGCTTATAAATAGGCCATTTGAGAACTGAAAAAGGGCTGGACTTTTAGTCTTCAGAAAAAGAGAAAAACAAAGTGAAAATTTTCAGTCTTAAAGCTAGAGTTTAATCTGAAGAGAGGTCTAGTGAGTCAAAAGAAAGCCAAAAAACATAAGTTAGTTTCCAAATAGATTGTAACCAAACACCATCTGAAAGTTGAACAAGAATACATATTGGTCAAGCTGTCTTGGCCAAGTTCTGTCGTCTGCAGTGACTGAGCTGTTTGTTGGTTGCTGAACTGATTGGTATTTGCTGCATTGAACTTATTTTACTTCTGGTGTTCATTACTCTTCGTCTGGAATTATTGGTTTGGCACTCGACTATTTGCTGGCTTCATTTATTCTGGGAATCATTGTTGGTTGTTCGTGGACTGTGGAAAACAATCTTGGTTGTTGGTTTGTTGCTGTGCTGTTGCTGTGTATCTGTTGATGCTGTGATTACTGCATACTACTCAACTGATCACTCTCCTTCTTCCTTTCCTTTCCTTACCAGGTACACAATTGATACCACCAATGTAACTGAGAGTTTGAGCATGAATGCAAAAGAGAGGACCTGCAGATTGTTTTTATGTATACATGAACTGTTACATTAAATGTCATAAAATAGTTACATTTTCGTTTGTATAATAGAAGTAGCCTACATGCTCAGTATATCAATGTAGGTTAATGAATGATAGTCATGTATGTATGCTGTTAGGTGAAAAACATTCCCAGGGTAATAGATTGTATTTTAGACTTAGTCTGATGGTGTAGTACATTCTATAATGTAGGCCAAAATAGGTAAACTACCCACATGAGTTAAAGTTCTTTCCCCTTTTGCTAGTTTGTCACATATAAATTGATAAAGAACAAAGAATCAGTTCTAGGCCTCAACCTCAGGAAGGCCGAGCCCAAATCAAAAAATCAGTTAGGCCTGTATCGGAAAAACAGGGCCCAAGTCTGGCCATCTCGCATGAGCTAGGTTTGGGCCCATAATTTGCGGCTAGTTGTCCATAAGTGCAGTCACGTTTTATGATTCTGTAAAAGCACTTTAAATCCAGTTTTATAATCAACTAAGGCTATTTACTGCTTTCAATTGATAGAGACAAACACGACAAGGAACGTAGTTGCTATAGGATATCCTTTAAAAATAACAACGAGATGAGCCTCGATAAAAATAAACAAAACGCAGATGCGGGGCCCTTGTTAAATGTATATTAGTAAAGCATTTAGCTTCCAGGACGGGTTGTTTAGCAAATCTCACAACCTTCCTAAAATAACAATACGCTAGACTTCTTTAGGACGCGCCTTAATAAATCTTACCTTCGTAAACTCGGGTGCACATTGATGTGACCCAAATCCAAATCCCAACGGAATCGAAATGTGTTTCTAATCACGGGTACATTGATTGTGACGTGGTTCGAGATGCGTGTCCATGACGTTGCAAATTCATTTTTAAAAAAATAGAATGAGATGAGCTTCGCCAAATAAAAATACAAATTGCGGGGCCCTCAGTAGATATTTGTTTTAAAAATTATTTAGACTTCGGGATGGACCGTTTAGTAAAATTCCACGGTCCTACCCAAAATAAATACGCTAGTCGCTTTAGGCGCGCCTTTAATAATTTAATTTCCTTAAACTCGGGTGCACATTGATGTGACCCAAATCCAAATCTCAACGGAGTCAAAGTGTGTCGACGACCACGGGTACATTGATTGTAACGCAGTTCGAGATACATTTTCACAACGTTGCAATTCTTGATAAAAACAGTAAATGATAAAAGCGGTTAAAAGTTAAATTTTGCATATAGGTTCATAATTGTATTAAAAATCAGATAAATAAGCCGAATATAACAGTTGAGCGACCGTGCTAGAACCACGGAACTCGGGAATGCCTAACACCTTCTCCCGGGTTAACAGAATTCCTTATCCGGATTTCTGGTACGCAGACTGTAATATAGAGTCATTATTTTCCTCGATTCGGGATTAAAATCGGTGACTTGGGACACCCTAAATCTCCCAAGTGGCGACTCTGAAATAATTAAACCAATCCCGCTTCGATTGTCCTTTAATTGGAAAAACTCCCCTGCGCCCCGCGGGCGCGGAAAAAGGAGGTGTGACAGCTCTGGTGACTCTGCTGGGGACTGTATACCCAGAACCACTGGTTCAGGGTTAAGAATTCGAGCTTAGAATAATTGTTATTATTTGGCTTTATTTATTATCTGATTATTACATGTTCTGAGCCTAATGTGCTAAATGTTGCTTGTACCGCTTTGATATTATTTGAACTGTATATAAACTGTGCCGAAACCTTTCTCTTCTTGCCTCCGGGGATGTGCTCACTGGTTGAGACTCCCTATTCTGTTAGTGTCATACCCTAAATAAAAGAGGCTCGGAAAGTTTCTAAGCCGGCTGGCCTTTTGGTTCCCGGAAAGGAGCTCCTTCCTCAACTCGAGTTGTCCGCTCGGGTACACTGTCTAGAACACCGACCCAGGTTTTGAACATAGAATAACGTGACTTCATGCCAGATCCCTAGTAGGAACGCTTATTTGCATCATGTTGCATATGACTTAGGGGACTCAACACAGGGGTTGGGTCCGTCTAGGACTAGCAACCTGATATGAAAAGACCATTCTGGTGCATCCTATTGTTTTCCGTGCACTTATTTGTCCCATGCCCGCATGCTGACCGGTGTTTGAATATTTGGAATATTGTGAAAAAAAAGGGAAATAACGGTTAGGAATTGATTGTTTATTGTTGAAAAAAAAGAAAAAACAAATACTGTCAAAAACTCTGCCAAAATTTTGAAAAAAAAGTCGTTGTTCTGTTTTTCAAAAAATAAAATATCAATAGAAATATAGAGTTTGTCTTGTCATAAAAATTAAAAAAAAAAGAGATCTTATTTTTAAAATGGTTTTTTTTATGAAAATAATAATAAAAAAAAGTCTTGTGTTGTCTTTACTTTTATTATTTGTTGCAAATATATGTATATATATATATGAAAAATTCAAAAGTTTTGCTTTACTTCAAAATGTATATATATCTTTATTTGTGGCAAAAGTATTTGTCTTGCTAAAGGTCTAGAAAAGTCCTTTCAGGCTCCCAGTTTTCGAAACAAAAATCCAAAATATTTTCCGTTATTGACTTCTTTAGAAAGTTTTTATATATATATACGAAAATTCAAAATTCACAAAAAATCGCATATATTTTTGTTTTTATCAGGATAAGTGTCGTTTGTTAAAATCTTATTAATAAATGTGCAGAATGAGCACGATTCCGAATGAACCCTTTTCAATCATGAATAAAATTCCCCTCCAATTGCGGCTCTGGTGGAATGATTTGGGCAAAGAAGGGCATGACGAAATCAAGAAGTATCTGAAAGGCCTCACGAGTTTGTTGGATATCAGGCCACGAGGAGATATCATAAGGGCACTAGTCCCCCACTGGGATCCTGCGCACAATGTCTTCCGTTTCTCAGATTTTGAACTTACCCCAACTTTAGAAGAAATAGCAGGGTATATCGGCAGCACTGAGACTCCTTTGAGGCACAAATATCTGATTGCTCCAAGAGCTGTAGCAATACACCGGTTCCTGGACTCCTTAAAGATAGTCAGAACAATTCATAACCCTGACTTGGCAAAAGGTTTTTGCAGCATGAGTTTCATATATCAAAGATATGGTCACATAGGAGGATTCGACAAGCCAGAAAACCAGTTGTGCAGCAAAGGTAATCGCCAAAAGTGGGAAGAACATAGACGGATTGCTTTCATGATAACTTTCTTAGGACTACTAGTATTCCCAAGAAAAGACGGGAATATTGACATAAAGATAGCAGGGGTCGTCAGTACGTTGCTCACACAGAGTGATAGTACGTTGGCGCCCATGATAGTATCTGATATATTCCGGGCACTCACTTCTTGCAAAGCCGGAGGAAGCTTTTTCGAGGGTTGCAATTTGTTGTTGCAAATGTGGATGACCGAACACCTATGTCACCGAGCCCAGTTTCTGAGCCATGGATCCGCTGGAAAGACCTGCATAGAGGAGTTCTATACCAGAGTTGATGAAACCTACCTACCAGAAGGAGTCACAGCATGGACCTCATATTTCCATACCCTCAACGCCAGTCAAATACAGTGGGCGCTAGGGTGGTTACCGATCGACGAAGTCATATACATGCCAGCAGCCAGGCCCCATTTTCTCTTAATGGGACTTAAAAGTATTCAACCATACGCGCCGCATCGGGTTTTAAGGCAACTTGGGAGGTATCAGATAGTGCCGAAAGACGAGGATCTGAGCATCCAGGTAATCGAGATCAGTCCCGACGGCCAGTTTCCTGAAGCAAGGGTTCGTCAAATTTGGAGCCAATGTCAATACTTAGAAGCAAATACTTGTGTAATGAATCGGGCAAAAGGGGAAGTTTCGCCCGGGTATCAGGCCTGGTACAAAGGGGAGACATCATCTGGAAGACCGACCAAAAGACCTCACCTGCAAGAATTTGCCAAATCTTCACAAGAACAGTGGGGCTGGTTGGCCAAAGAGCAGGAATATCTTGTCAAAGCAGGCAAACTGAAGCAACAAGTTCAGGATATGAAGTTTGAGTGCCAATTACAGTCTGCTGCCCACAAGGGAGAAAAGAACAAGTTAATCAGAGAAGGCGAGATCCTCAAAGCTCAGATCCGGAGAATGAAAAAAGAGGCTAATAGCCAGCTAAGAAGCCGGGCAGATAAAAGATTGATAGCAGGGTTAAAGGATCAGGTTGCGGAATGCCAGGAAGATTTGGAAAAAGCCAAGGCCAGCACGGCAAAATTGCGAACCAAGTGGGCAAAAGGTGCGATGGCTCGGAGGCAGCGCCTGCAACGAGTCATAAGGGAGTATGAACTGAGCGTCGGGACATTAAGGGAAACGAATGCCTCTCTTCGAGAAAGGATCCTCAAGCAAACACGAGATGCCCAAGCCGACAGAAGGCAATGTTACGATGCAATGACCAGAATGGAAAGGCAAATGGAGATGTTCCAGGATCAGCTTGCCAACAATGCGCAAACACTGGGATTGAAGAACCAACAGATAAGGCATTTGTTCACAGAAAGGGACAACATCCGGGGAAAGATCGACGAGATTGGGCATTACATCTACATGAGATGCCTGGCATGCGAGCAAAAGCCTCGAAAGACCCTCCTTGTTTCCATCATGGGTTGCGTCCACCGAATCATGAATGAGTTGAAAAACCTGCAGAGGGACCTCACACCAAGGGCCGCGGAAAGGCCGAATGATGCCTCGCGGGTCCCTAAGTTGGAAAATTAATCTTTGGTTGAGTCCTGTTTATTTGGCTTTGTCGTTTTTCCATATGTTATTTTCCTTTCTTTTAGTCAAAACGGGTTAAGAACTGTGGAGTCTGTACTATTGCTATTCCTTGCTTGATGTAATTTGTAATAGCAAAATTTTGAGAATGAATTTAATGATTTCACAAGAATTGTGTGTTTCTTTACTTTAAGGCAGAACTACGCCTGGTCTGATTCACGCGGGGACGTGATACGTAGGCAATCCCCATAAGATTCGACCGCTTTTAATAAATAAAGAAAAGAAATGTAAATAAAATAAAACGCGGGGTTTCGCAAAATACTTTAAAAAGAGACGAATGAACAAACCGGGATGACGCATGTGGTTTGAAGCAAAGCATGTAGAAACGGTTAACTGCCTAGGTGCATTGCATCCTCTATGTGTTATGATCAAATCTGTTAAGCTCTAACACTAACAAAGTTTGTTGTTGTCTGATACCAGACAGTTAGTTGTTAAAGAATTCTGGCAACACATTCATACCAAACCAGATCCAAAGGACCGGTAGCAACAAGCATGACTACTTCAGAAAATAGTAATGAGGAAGAAAGGCCGATGAGCCAGTTGCTAAAAGAGGCAATGGAAAAGATTGAAAGGATGGGACTAGAGATGCATGCAATGCAGCTAGCCCTGGCCAAAACACAAAAGAGCCCTGAGACACTGGGACACATGCCGGAGTACCCTCACTCTGGCCCTTCCACAAGCCGCCCAAATCCCCTTTATCATCAAGAAAGAAGCCCTCATGATTCCCAAGCTCCACCACCCCATCAACCTCTCCCAACACCCAATATTCCCATTTTTGTGGGACCTACATCAGCCCCTTTGCAGAGAACGACCAGTGAGCCATTGTTTCAGGCTCATGATACACAATACTATCCCCCTGAGCCCACATTCCATGCACCCGAGCCGCAAGCTTACAATCCCCATTTGGAAGTACCGGCAGAGGTTGAGAAACCGGTTAAGGCCCCTGAACAGGATGAAGTGTTGAGAAAGTTCAAAAGCCTGGAGCAATCCTTCAGGAACTTGCACGGGCTGGGCAATCAAGTCAGCGTGGCATACAAAGATCTGTGCCCTTTCCCAGATGTCCAACTCCCGGCTGGGTTCAAGATGCCCAAGTTTGATTTATATGAAGGACACGGTGATCCCATGGCACATTTGCGGGGATTCTGTAGCAAAATGAGAGGGGCAGGAGGCAAGGATGAGCTTTTGATAGCTTATTTCGGCCAAAGTCTGAGCGGATCTGCACTGGAATGGTATACCAGGCAGGATTTCAGCAGGTGGTACACGTGGGATGACCTGGCGCAGGCTTTTGCAGGTCATTTCCAATACAATCTGGAGATAGTCCCTGACCGTCTCACGTTATTGAGAACTGGGAAGAAACCCGGGGAAAGTTTTCGCGAGTTCGGATTCCGCTGGAGAGAACAAGCAGCCAGAGTCGATCCTCCCATGAGAGAGGGAGAGATGGTGGACTATTTTTTGCAGACATTGGATCCAACCTACTTTGGTCACTTGGTGACAACGGTTGGAAAATCTTTCAACGAGGTGGTCAAAATAGGGGTCATGATAGAAGAGGGTTTGAGGTCGGACAAGATCTTGAACTATTCGGCACTCAAGGCCACAACCCAGGCTATTCAAAACGGCACGGGAGGTGCGCTGAGAAGAAAGAAAGAAGAGGTTGCCACGATCGAGGCAGGCAGTTGGTCCAGGGCTGGCAGGCCGCACTACAACCAACCCAGGCCTCACAGGTCGAACTACCCATACAACCCACCACAAAATTTCTATCCACCTCGAGAACCACATTGTTCCGTACACCAAGCCCAGGTATACACTCAGCCTCCGGTTCGCCCGCAATGGCGCGCACCGGCTCCCCAGAACATATATGCACCACCACAAAACACTTACCCTCCACCGAGGGCATATAGAAATCCTTCGAGGGCAGGTTTCCGGGGAAATCCAGATGCTAGGAATGACAGGTTGCGGAAGCAAAGAACCTTCACCGAACTGGGAGAAACCTACACCGCTGTGTTCCACAAGCTGCGGCAATTGGGTTTGGTTAGTCCTGTCCATACTCGGGAACCAAATCCCCCGCCTCAGAATTTGGATCGTTCAATCAGTTGTGAATACTGTTCAGGGATGCTCGGGCACGATACCGAGAAGTGTTGGAAGTTAAGGCATGCCATACAGGATCTTATTGACACCAATAAGATCGAGGTCCAGACACCGGAGGCCCCTAACATCAACCAAAACCCACTGCCAGCGCACCACGAAGCTCACATGATTGAGTTGGTGTGTGAGGGAGGAGAATTAAGAAAACCCTCACAAACAGTGATGATGATCCAAGCCGCCCCGAAAGAAGTCTTAACCAGTGGAGCAACGAGTATACAGCCGCAGGGAGAAGGCGTCAAGCCGGTAGTGATATTGGGGAAGAGCCCGTCCATCATAGCAAGCAAACCCGAGCCAAGCAAGTTGGTAATACCAGGGATCCTGCCCACACCGGCAGTCATGTTGAAAGGGGTATGTAGAGAACGGGTGACCATAAAGCCGGTGGTCCAACTGCCGATGATTGACAGCAGGGCTGTGCCCTGGAAATATGAAAAGGCAGTGGTGACGTATCAAGGAAAACAGGTGGAAGAAGTCAGTTGTGAAGCGCAAGGGCTGACTCGATCAGGTCGATGTTTTGCTCCGGTGGAGCTAAGAAAAACCAACCCAGTGGCAACCAAGAAGCCAGTGTCTGAAGAAGAGGCTGAAGAATTCCTGAGGAAGATGAAAGTACAAGACTATTCTGTGGTTGAGCAGCTGAGAAAAACACCTGCCCAGATCTCACTATTGTCATTACTCCTCCATTCCGAGGAACATCGTCGGGCCCTGTTAAAGATATTGAACGAGGCCCATGTACCCAGTGAGATTTCTGTAAACCACCTGGAAACCATTGCCAGCAAGATTTTCGAGGTGAACAGAGTGACATTCTCAGATGATGACCTGCCGGTGGAAGGAACAGAGCATAACAAAGCTCTATACCTAGCTGTCAAATGTGAAGACTCGGTGGTAACTCGAGTATTGGTGGATAACGGCTCAAGCGCCAATATTTGTCCATTATCCACCCTGGACCAGTTAAAGATTGACCGTGGAAGAATCCGGGAGAATAGCATCTGTGTCCGGGGGTTTGACGGAAACGGAACAGCCACTGTGGGGGATGTTGTACTTGAACTGACCATTGGTCCGGTCCTGTTTACCATGGAATTCCAGGTATTAGATGCCAAGAAACTGTTAGGACGACCCTGGATTCATGCAGCCAAAGCGGTGCCTTCCACCCTACATCAGACAGTGAAGTTCGAGTGGGAAAGACAAGAGGTCGTGTTACACGGCGAGGATACAACATGCACCATGGGCGGAACCATTGTACCTTTCATAGAGACCGCTGATGACAAAGGTCCTTGGGTCTACCAGATTCTCGATACAGGGTCGGCCAACAAAATTTCTGAAGGAGAAATCATCCCGCACCCTAGGGTAGCTGCCGCAACAGTCATGATGGTATCAGAAATGCTGGGTAATGGGTTTGTGCCGGGAAAAGGCCTGGGAGTTGAACTTCAAGGGATAGTCCAACCTGTCTCCCTTCCTAAGAATCTGGAAACTTTCGGGTTGGGGTTCAAACCAACCACAGCAGACAGGAAGCAAGCGCGAAAAATGAAGAAGAGGGTCTGGTTTCTGCCTAAACCAGTGCCACGCCTCTCAAGGTCTTTTGTTAAAGCAAGTGCCAAGGGGTCAGCGATCCCAAAGATTCGAGGACCTTTGATCGGTATAAATGAAGACCTGAATCAGAGTTTTGAGAGGCTGTTCGCGGATGTCAGTATGGTGGAAGCTGGAGAAGGTTCCAGCAGAGCAGAGATACAATTTGTGGGGCCTGAGGCCAAGACCAACAATTGGACGGTTACTCCTCTTCCTGTCCGAGGGGAGTCTTGGTAGTAGGCTTTGATTAATGTTTTGTTTGTTTGTTTGTTTGATCGGATTATTCAAGGGTGTAATCCAAATTTTACTTTCGTTTTGTAAAAGTGTGAACCCTTTTTATCCCGCAAATTTAATAAAGTTCTTTTCTTTTGTCTCATTTTAATTTTTGTCTTGTTCTTTTTCTTTCTGAACAGTTCTCTTTTTACTGGTTCTAATGACATGGCATGCACAGCGGATCTTCGACCTAGTCTAATAAATCAATCTGAAACCGACTCAATGATGCAAAAGGTCGTTTGTGACGATGAATCTGAATGTGACGAAGGTGAAGCCTTCGAAGAAATAAACAGAGAACTGTGCCAATTTGAAGAGAAACCCAAGCCTAACTTAAATGACACCGAGGCTGTGAATCTAGGAGACGCTGATAACGTCCAAGAGACCAAAATTAGTATCCACATTGAGCCAAATGTCAGAGCAGAATTGATCAAAACTCTCAGGGAATTCAAAGATGTTTTTGCATGGTCATATGATGATATGCCTGGATTAAGCACCAATTTAGTGGTTCACAAACTACCCACTGACCCGGCATACCCTCCGGTCAAGCAAAAACTAAGGAAATTTAAAACAGAAATGAGTGTAAAGATCAAAGAAGAAGTGATTAAGCAGTTGCAATCGAAGGTCATTCGGGTCACTCGATATCCCGAGTGGTTGGCCAATGTGGTACCAGTCCCAAAGAAGGATGGAAAAATCAGGGTGTGCGTCGACTACCGCAACCTCAACAAAGCAAGTCCCAAGGACAATTTTCCGTTACCCAACATTCATATCCTGATCGATAATTGCGCTGGGCGCGAGATCGGATCCTTTGTGGATTGTTATGCGGGTTATCATCAGATCCTAATGGACGAAGAGGATGCTGAGAAGACAGCGTTTATTACGCCATGGGGAACCTACTGCTATCGGGTAATGCCGTTCGGTTTAAAGAACGCTGGGGCAACGTACATGCGAGCAATGACTGCTGTGTTTCATGACATGATACACAAAGAAATAGAGGTGTACGTCGATGATGTGATCATCAAATCTTGGCGTCAGGAGGACCATGTGGCAGACCTAAGGAGATTTTTCCAAAGACTCCGGAGGTATGATATCAAGCTTAACCCGGCCAAATGCGCATTCGGGGTTCCATCAGGAAAGTTACTAGGATTCATCGTCAGTCGACGGGGGATTGAGTTAGACCCATCCAAAATTGAATCCATCCGAGATTTGCCACCGCCAAGGAACAAAACAGAGGTAATGAGTTTGCTGGGCAGACTCAATTACATCAGCAGGTTCATCGCTCAACTCACAGCAACTTGCGAGCCCATATTTCGGTTGCTGAGAAAGGATGCTGCGGTAGGTTGGACGGCAGAGTGTCAGGAGGCTTTCGACCAAATCAAAGGGTATCTGTCTAATCCACCCGTATTGGTCCCGCCTAAGCCCGGGAAGCCCCTAATTCTTTACCTGACGGTCTTGGAAAATTCATTTGGTTGTGTATTGGGGCAACATGACGACACAGGAAGGAAGGAGCAGGCCATCTACTATCTTAGCAAGAAATTCACAGTGCATGAGGTCAAGTACACTCAACTCGAGAAAACGTGTTGCGCCCTAACTTGGGTAGCTCAGAAGTTGAAGCACTACCTGTCTTCATATACTACTTATCTCATATCCCGTTTGGACCCATTGAAGTACATCTTTCAGAAACCTATGCCCACGGGAAGGTTGGCAAAGTGGCAAATTCTGCTCACTGAGTTTGATATCGTCTATGTAACGAGGACGGCCATGAAAGCCCAGGCGCTGGCAGACCATTTGGCAGAGAATCCCGTTGATGAAAAATACGAGCCCTTAAGAACGTATTTTCCTGACGAAGAGGTAATGCATACAAATGAGTTGGAATTGCCTGAGGAACCGGGTTGGAAGCTTTTCTTCGATGGAGCTGCAAACGCGAAAGGGGTTGGAATAGGAGCAGTACTCATTTCTGAAACAGGACGGCATTATCCTGTTACGGCTCAACTACGCTTCTATTGCACCAACAATATGGCCGAGTATGAGGCTTGCATTCTGGGTCTGCGCTTGGCTGCTGACATGGATGTCCAAGACGTCTTGGTCTTGGGAGACTCGGACCTCTTGGTACATCAAATTCAGGGTGAATGGGAAACACGAGATCTAAAGCTCATACCATACCGACAATGCTTGCATGATCTGAGCAAGCAATTTCGATCGGTGAAGTTCAAACACATCCCGAGAGTTCACAATGAGGTTGCAGATGCCTTGGCCACCTTAGCATCAATGCTGCACCACCCTGACAAAATGTATGTGGATCCTCTACACATCCAGGTCCGTGATCAGCACGCCTACTGCAATGCCATAGAAGAAGAAGCAGATGGCGAACCCTGGTTTCATGATATCAAGGAATACCTCAGAATGGGGATATATCCAGAACATGCCTCTGGAGACCAAAAAAGAGCCCTTCGGCGTTTGTCGAATGGTTTCTTCCTCAGTGGAGGAGTATTGTACAAAAGAACCCCGGATTTGGGATTGTTGAGATGCATAGATGCCAGTCAAGCAACGACGGTTATGGCAGAGGTACATGCTGGAGTTTGTGGGCCACACATGAGCGGATATGTATTGGCAAGAAAGATCCTTCAAACAGGGTGTTATTGGCTCACCATGGAACGCGACTGTATCACTTTTGTGAGGAAATGCCATCAGTGCCAGATACATGGAGATTTGATTCATTCTCCGCCAACAGAGTTACATACGATGTCAGCACCTTGGCCGTTTGTGGCATGGGGCATGGATGTCATTGGGCCCATCGAGCCGGCAGCATCCAACGGTCATAGGTTCATCCTGGTGACCATTGATTACTTCACCAAATGGGTTGAGGCTAAAACCTTCAAATCGGTAACCAAGAAGGCAGTGGTGGACTTTGTTCACTCCCATATCATTTGCAGATTTGGGATCCCAAAAGTGATCATCACGGATAACGGTGTGAATCTTAATAGCAGCCTGATGAAAGAGGTATGCCAACAATTCAAGATTACACACCGCAATTCCACCCCATATCGTCCTAAGGCAAATGGAGCAGTCGAAGCAGCCAATAAGAATATCAAGAAGATACTGCGAAAAATGGTGGAAGGGTCCAGACAATGGCACGAGAAATTACCCTTTGCCTTGTTGGGTTACCGCACTACCGTCCGGACTTCCATAGGCACAACTCCTTATTTGTTGGTGTATGGAACTGAGGCCGTGATACCAGCGGAGGTCGAAATTCCGTCCCTCCGAATTGTCGCTGAAGCCGGGATTGATGATGATGAATGGGTCAAAGCTCGATTGGAACAGTTGAGCCTGATAGATGAGAAAAGATTGGCAGCAGTGTGCCATGGTCAGCTGTACCAGAAGAGAATGGCAAGAGCGTATAATAAGAAGGTGCGCCCCAGGAAGTTTGAAGTAGGGCAGCTGGTATTAAAGAAGATCCTCCCACATCAGGTCGAGGCAAAAGGCAAATTCGCCCCAAATTGGCAAGGGCCTTATATCGTGACCAGAGTATTGTCCAACGGCGCTTTGTGTTTGACAGATGTCGAGGGTAGATGTGTCGACATGGCTATCAATTCAGATGCAGTCAAGGGATATTATGCGTAATTTCTTTAATTATGGCAATTTTTGGTTTATTTGTTTGTATTTGGAATTTGTTGGATAATGAGATGACGGAGGCAATTCTTTCTTCTATCCAAACACTGTTTAACCCTTGCTTCCCCTTTTGAGCCTTAAGTTATTCTTTCATACCCCTCCTTTGGAATCACTAATGGGAAAGATACGAAAAAAAGAAAAGAAAAGAAAGGAAAAGAAAAGAAAAAGAAAAAGAAAAGGAAAAGAAAATGAAAAGAAAGAAAAGAAAAATCAAGGAATATAAAACCGTGGGAACTACGTTTGACCTGATTCCTCAAAGAGGATACGTAGGCGCCTCACGGCTCGGTCATAGTATGCATCATAGCAAATATAGGATGCATAATGTACATAGTGTGCATAATAGGCACAATGTGCGTAACGCACATAGCTCAACATAAGCATAAAAAATAAATTCCCCAAGCAAGAAAACTGGGGCAGAGGTTATGTTTTAAGTTCCAACAAAGGTTTGATTCCAAAAGTTGTAGCACATCACCCTTCAAATTGTTTTCATTTTTGTAGCCTTTCTTCAATCCCACACCAAAACCAACATCAACATCCAAAAGACCTCCCGATCAATGTTCGAGAGATGCCAAATCCGGCAAATAAGGCCGAGAATAATACACTGATCCCCAGCAAAGAAGAGGATCGTAAGACTGGGAATGAGTTGATAGTCAAAAGAATCCCCGGAAGAGAGGGTCGCACCTACAACACCCCGGATCCTCGAAAGAAATAAAATGAGAGAGTCTTATCGGTGAAAACCTTCACAGGCACCGAGAGGCGATGTAAGATGAGGGATATGAAATGAGAGAGTCTTATTGGTGAAAACCTTCACAGGCACCATAAGGCGCCGGGAGATGAGAGAAAAGAGAGAGTCTCATTAGTGAAAACCCCTCGAAGGGCACTATGAGGCGACAAGACGAATCAACAAAAGCTACCACATTTGCAACAGCATGGACAGTCATTTATCATCCCCAGCAAGTCAGACCATCCGGCAAATCGATTGATACAAATAGACTGGGTCGGGAATCTATGGTGCACGTCATGATCACGGGGACCAGTCATGTCCTCCAGATAAGTTCTTTTGATTGTCTCCTCCCACAAAAAATATTGGTTCAGAAAGATTTTCTCCTTTCCGTATCTTTTATTTCTTTCCTTAAAATGTGTCTTGAAAGGATTTTTCAAAGCTTACTACCAGAAACCAAAGGGGAATTCATCCAATGCAGGATAATACAAACAGTCTTAAAGGCCGGTCCCAGGCAATGCAGGGATTGTGCCCGGAAATTTTGGAAGAAGTAAGCTCCAAAAGGGAGTGGTTTCGGGAGTTAGAAGCAGACTCCCACATCATGTGTTTAAAGAGAAAGCAGAAAAGGGGATAAATTGAAAACCAATCCCCAGCAGGCTAGAGACCCCCAACAGGCAACTTTGCCCGCCAACCAATTATGGGGACAAAGAGCAAGAAAAGAGGAAGAGAGAAAAATTGCTCGCCAGAAAGGCACCCTCTACCACCACGATTAAAACTGACTAAATCCTTTTGTCTTTTGCAGGAGAGCAAAGAATTGATGACGGCAACAAGATGCAATGCCATGGAAGTTACCAAAAACCGGGGCAGAAAATTTTCTGCCGATTGTCGAAAATTTTCTCGGAAGAACGGGGAAACAATTTCAATACATTTAAGTTCTAGGTCGCCCACCAGTATAATGCGGGAATACATTTAAGTTCTAGGTCGCCCACCAGTATAATGCGGGAATACATTTAAGTTCTAGGTCGCCCACCAGTATAATGCGGGAATACATTTTAAAGTTCTAGGTCGCCCACCAGTATAATGCGGGAATACATTTAAGTTCTAGGTCGCCCACCAGTATAATGCGGGAATACATTTTAAAGTTCTAGGTCGCCCACCAGTATAATGCGGGAATACATTTAAGTTCTAGGTCGCCCACCAGTATAATGCGGGAATACATTTAAGTTCTAGGTCGCCCACCAGTATAATGCGGGAATACATTTAAGTTCTAGGTCGCCCACCAGTATAATGCGGGAATACATTTTAAAGTTCTAGGTCGCCCACCAGTATAATGCGGGAATACATTTAAGTTCTAGGTCGCCCACCAGTATAATGCGGGAATACATTTTAAAGTTCTAGGTCGCCCACCAGTATAATGCGGGAATACATTTAAGTTCTAGGTCGCCCACCAGTATAATGCGGGAATACATTTAAGTTCTAGGTCACCCACCAGTATAATGCGGGAATACATTTAAGTTCTAGGTCGCCCACCAGTATAATGCGGGAATACATTTAAGTTCTAGGTCGCCCACCAGTATAATGCGGGAATACATTTAAGTTCTAGGTCGCCCACCAGTATAATGCGGGAATACATTTAAGTTCTAGGTCACCCACCAGTATAATGCGGGAATACATTTAAGTTCTAGGTCGCCCACCAGTATAATGCGGGAATACATTTAAGTTCTAGGTCGCCCACCAGTATAATGCGGGAATACATTTAAGTTCTAGGTCGCCCACCAGTATAATGCAGGAATACATTTAAGTTCTAGGTCGCCCACCAGTATAATGCGGGAATACATTTAAGTTCTAGGTCGCCCACCAGTATAATGCGGGAATACATTTAAGTTCTAGGTCGCCCACCAGTATAATGCGGGAATACATTTTAAAGTTCTAGGTCGCCCACCAGTATAATGCGGGAATACATTTAAGTTCTAGGTCGCCCACCAGTATAATGCGGGAATACATTTAAGTTCTAGGTCGCCCACCAGTATAATGCGGGAATACATTTAAGTTCTAGGTCGCCCACCAGTATAATGCGGGAATACATTTAAGTTCTAGGTCACCCACCAGTATAATGCGGGAATACATTTAAGTTCTAGGTCGCCCACCAGTATAATGCGGGAATACATTTAAGTTCTAGGTCGCCCACCAGTATAATGCGGGAATACATTTAAGTTCTAGGTCGCCCACCAGTATAATGCGGGAATACATTTTAAAGTTCTAGGTCGCCCACCAGTATAATGCGGGAATACATTTAAGTTCTAGGTCGCCCACCAGTATAATGCGGGAATACATTTAAGTTCTAGGTCGCCCACCAGTATAATGCGGGAATACATTTAAGTTCTAGGTCGCCCACCAGTATAATGCGGGAATACATTTTAAGTTCTAGGTCGCCCACCAGTATAATGCGGGAATACTTTTAAGTTCTAGGTCGCCCACCAGTATAATGCGGGAATACTTTTAAGTTCTAGGTCGCCCACCAGTATAATGCGGGAATACATTTAAGTTCTAGGTCGCCCACCAGTATAATGCGGGAATACTCTTTAGCTCTAGATTTTGGAATCAGTCACCCCACCTGAAGACGGAAGGGTACAACAGAGAGCCCCAAACGGGAAACAATAAAATCCCCAGCACCAAGAAGCAGACAACTGCAGAAGCAAGCGCGCAATTCAAAAGGAAAAAGGAACGCGTCTCAAAAGAAGTAGTTTGGGAACGTTGTAGCATGCCCAGTATAACAATTCTGATGAAAAGCCATACCACTGAAGAAACCATTGGAAGATCTAAAGAAGAAAGTCGTGTCCCCAGCAAATCAAGCAAAGTGATGAGAACTGGCATTCAGAAAAGGTGAAGGACCAGCATCATCTCCAAGTTCACAAAATAAAGGCGTCAGAGGAAAGCGTTAGCCGACAAGAAAGCAAGGCAACAAGAACAAGTTGAAGATGGATGAGATTTCAGGATCCTCAGTTTAGCTTAGCTTCTTGTTTTCCTTTTAGAGCAATGTAATAGGGAGATCGGTTGAGCAGTAGCATCCTACAGCAGCATACAACAGCGCACAACAACAGCAAACACTACAGTCACACGGTAGTCCCAGCTACCAAAATTTCCCGAACTACATTGACCTGATTCCTGTTCAGCCCAGGATATGTAGGAAACCTCTGAAGCAAAGGTTCGGTCAAATCTTTTTCAAAAAATGCTTCACACGGAGTATTCGGACGGGCAAAAATCGCTCGCTTATCTTTGCGCGAAAACCCTTCGTGTCTTCGTGCAAAGAGGGGCAGCTGTAAGCACGTGATTTTTGCTTTACGAGCAATCGCTCCAAAAGAAAATAAAAATAGTGACAAATGATTTCGCTGTACAATTTTTCGATCTTTCCGTGACATGTGTTGTTAGTCGTTTGTGAGTCTGTCCATTTTGCATCTAGTCCTTATCAAACAAAAATACAAAAAATATATGTGGCGTTAAGAGAAAATTCAAAAAAAAATATAAATATACGTGCATCGTCCGTTTTAAGCTGTGATCTAACCATTTTTTATTTTTATTTTTTATTTTTATTTTTTTATTGTCCATTTATGTGTGTTTATCGTTGTGGGTGTCACTCAATATGTGTGTAGGTTTATTTTAATTTTTACATTGTTTTAGGAATTTTTGTTTAAATTGAAAAAAAAAAGGAGAAAAGGAAAATCCGATTTGGGCCCCGAAACAAGGCCCAAAACCAAAGTACTGATCCAGTCCAAACCCAGCCTGCCCAAGCACGGACTCAAACGACGTCGTATCGGCGTCCCCATTTGAAGCCGTTGATCTGATTCAAAGGAACGGTCCAGATCAGGCTGTCCAACTCACCTCAACGACGCCGTTTCAGGCAAGTTGATCTGAGCCGTCCAACCTCATTGATCCAACGGTCCCTGGTTCCCTCATGACCCGACCTATTTAGCCGGTTTAACCCAACCCCTCACCTAAACCAAAACGACCCCGTTCCCATACCAAACGACCCCGTCCTGTTACCCACCAATAGATCTAAGCCGTTCAGATCACTTGATCTAACGGCTCCAATCTCTCTTCCCCTTCCATATATAAACTTGACCCTTTACCCCGCACCCCCTATCCGAACCCCCCTTCAGTCATCTCCTTCCCCGAACCCTGAAACCCCCAAACCCTAACGCCGCCCTAGTTTCCCTTCCACCAAAACCCGGCGGCATGAACGCCGGTGGCCACCTCCCGAACACCCTAAGACCCCCTCACTCTCCTGAACATGGATCTGTTACTCCCTAGCCTCGAATCACTTTCGTTCGTCTCGAATCTTCATTTGAAGATTTGAGTCGAACCCGGATCTATGCCAAACCACCCCATCTTCATACCAGACACCCCCCTGACCTTCCTCGTGACCAAACCAAGCTTGGTTTGGTCCGAATCTACCCACAACTCCCAAAAATCCAGATCTGAAAATCCAGACTTTAGAACACATGCACATGGGGAATCCGGATATCCTTAACGGGGGTTTGAGGTCTAATAGACCTTAATCAAGGTGTTCTCATGTGAGAACACCCTGATTAAAGTTTGTTCGGCCTCAAAGGGTCAATGTCGAGTCAGATTTGGTTCAGTTTTGTCTGGACATTTTTGGTAAGCTTTCTTTTCCTTTTTGTTTTATTCAACTGCTAGTTAAGTATGTTAGCATGTTCTGTTGTGTTTGTTCGGTGTTTTCTGATACTTTTCTTAATTTCTTCCGTCTTTGTAAAGACCTTTTATTTGGTCAATTGTTTTCTGTGTATGATTTGAATGTGTTCTGTGATAAACATGATCGTCGATTAGTTTAATCGGCAGATAAGTTAACTCATATAGGCCCCAGTAATTGAACAAAAATTGTCTGATGCCCTTTAGGTCCCTAAACGTATTGTTTATGTGAGCGATTGATTATTACCTGTTATAATTAGTATAGTCGACTCGATAAATATCGTCGATTAGCTTTCTATAACTAATAAATCGAATGAGCTAATAATGTCGCATGACTAATTGAGCTTTGCCACTGACTGTATGCCCCAGCATTGTTTGAAATGGTTTGTTTGCACTGTAAAACTGACTGAAAAAGGTTCAGCCCAGGCAGTCTTGAGTTCGAACTTTCGTCAGTTCAAAAAATGCCCTGATGCTGCAATAGGCAGAGGCAGTAATAATCAAGGTTGACAGGGGTATTCTGGGGTGTTAAAAAGAACAGAAGTAATTAGTTTAAGTGAGCTGACAAATGGGGTACTAAATTAGGATTAAACTAATGCCAATGGGGGACAAGACACAAGAGTATGGGTTTAAAAGGAATACTAAAATAAGCCCATAATCCTTGATTAAAGAATAAACCAGGCGTGGGGAACAAGAGGGGCTGGCATCAAGAGATGCTCAAGCATGGGTTTAACAGGGTAGGGGCAGGCTGCAAGTTGCAGCATGGGGGCAGCTTAGCTGCACTTGGTCACTTTGGCTTATAAATAGGCCATTTGAGAACTGAAAAAGGGCTGGACTTTTAGTCTTCAGAAAAAGAGAAAAACAAAGTGAAAATTTTCAGTCTTAAAGCTAGAGTTTAATCTGAAGAGAGGTCTAGTGAGTCAAAAGAAAGCCGAAAAACATAAGTTAATTTCCAAATAGATTGTAACCAAACACCATCTGAAAGTTGAACAAGAATACATATTGGTCAAGCTGTCTTGGCCAAGTTCTGTCGTCTGCAGTGACTGAGCTGTTTGTTGGTTGCTGAACTGATTGGTATTTGCTGCATTGAACTTTTTTTACTTCTGGTGTTCATTACTCTTCGTCTGGAATTATTGGTTTGGCACTCGACTATTTGCTGGCTTCATTTATTCTGGGAATCATTGTTGGTTGTTCGTGGACTGTGGAAAACAATCTTGGTTGTTGGTTTGTTGCTGTGCTGTTGTTGTGTATCTGTTGATGCTGTGATTACTGCATACTACTCAACTGATCACTCTCCTTCTTCCTTTCCTTTCCTTACCAGGTACACAATTGATACCACCAATGTAACTGAGAGTTTGAGCATGAATGCAAAAGAGAGGACCTGCAGATTGTTTTTATGTATACATGAACTGTTACATTAAATGTCATAAAATAGTTACATTTTCGTTTGTATAATAGAAGTAGCCTACATGCTCAGTATATCAATGTAGGTTAATGAATGATAGTCATGTATGTATGCTGTTAGGTGAAAAACATTCCCAGGGTAATAGATTGTATTTTAGACTTAGTCTGATGGTGTAGTACATTCTATAATGTAGGCCAAAATAGGTAAACTACCCACATGAGTTAAAGTTCTTTCCCCTTTTGCTAGTTTGTCACATATAAATTGATAAAGAACAAAGAATCAGTTCTAGGCCTCAACCTCAGGAAGGCCGAGCCCAAATCGAAAAATCAGTTAGGCCTGTATCGGAAAAACAGGGCCCAAGTCTGGCCATCTCGCATGAGCTAGGTTTGGGCCCATAATTTGCGGCTAGTTGTCCATAAGTGCAGTCACGTTTTATGATTCTGTAAAAGCACTTTAAATCCGGTTTTATAATCAACTAAGGCTATTTACTGCTTTCAATTGATAGAGACAAACACGACAAGGAACGTAGTTGCTATAGGATATCCTTTAAAAATAACAACGAGATGAGCCTCGATAAAAATAAACAAAACGCAGATGCGGGGCCCTTGTTAAATGTATATTAGTAAAGTATTTAGCTTCCAGGACGGGTTGTTTAGCAAATCTCACAACCTTCCTAAAATAACAATACGCTAGACTTTTTAGGACGCGCCTTAATAAATCTTACCTTCGTAAACTCGGGTGCACATTGATGTGACCCAAATCCAAATCCCAACGGAATCGAAATGTGTTTCTAATCACGGGTACATTGATTCTGACGTGGTTCGAGATGCGTGTCCATGACGTTGCAAATTCATTTTTTAAAAAATAGAATGAGATGAGCCTCGCCAAATAAAAATACAAATTGCGGGGCCCTCAGTAGATATTTGTTTTAAAAATTATTTAGACTTCGGGATGGACCGTTTAGTAAAATTCCACGGTCCTACCCAAAATAAATACGCTAGTCGCTTTAGGCGCGCCTTTAATAATTTAATTTCCTTAAACTCGGGTGCACATTGATGTGACCCAAATCCAAATCTCAACGGAGTCAAAGTGTGTCGACGACCACGGGTACATTGATTGTAACGCAGTTCGAGATACATTTTCACAACGTTGCAATTCTTGATAAAAACAGTAAATGATAAAAGCGGTTAAAAGTTAAATTTTGCATATAGGTTCATAATTGTATTAAAAATCAGATAAATAAGCCGAATATAACAGTTGAGCGACCGTGCTAGAACCACGGAACTCGGGAATGCCTAACACCTTCTCCCGGGTTAACAGAATTCCTTATCCGGATTTCTGGTACGCAGACTGTAATATAGAGTCATTATTTTCCTCGATTCGGGATTAAAATCGGTGACTTGGGACACCCTAAATCTCCCAAGTGGCGACTCTGAAATAATTAAACCAATCCCGCTTCGATTGTCCTTTAATTGGAAAAACTCCCCTGCGCCCCGCGGGCGCGGAAAAAGGAGGTGTGACAGCCTGTACTCGCTGCTCTAAGGTATTCTTGTTCTCTTGTAAGCTCTCTATGTCAAGCTGAGCACTCTCAAATTGCCCCTTCCAATTGGTTGCTTCCAATTGAGAGTCGCGTGCTATCTTCTCCAAAGGAGCAATTCTTTTCATCAACTCTGTGCCGATGAGATTAGCCTAAAAAAGAAAAGAGAAAAAATAAGAATCTCAAAGATGAAAAATTTTGCAAAGTAAAAAAGGGAGAGAAGGAAAATACCTTCAGAGTGGCATGCACGATATCATTTATTAAAGTTAAGGAACTGTGGCTTTCCAGCTTTACTTTTTCAATTGGGCCAATAAGAGGCTCCAGCCATATATCCGCCTGACCTGATTTTCTCAAAAGGCTATTCTCAGTATGAATTTCAATAGTTACCCGCCTCATAGCGACACTCCTACTTGAAGAGCCCGTTTCAGTATGATGAACTATAGGGGGGATAGCCAAAGGAGGAGCTGGAGAAGAGGTAAGAGCAATGGAAGAAGGAACGGAAATAGCTGGGGTCGGTAAAGAAGGAATCACAGGCACAGGTAATGAAAAAGATGATAAAGGTATGTCGTCTAAAATAGGCCCGACATCTTCACGACCAAATCCACTAACAAAAAGTTGGTCGATAGACTCACGAGTATTGTAGGGAGTGACATCATCATCAGGAATTATTATTGGGGTTTCAACAGGTTCGGTGAAAGAAACCAAGACTTCAGCTTCGTCATCGGAAACAATGCGTCTCCTAACTCGTGGCCTAGTTACCAACGGACTCTCGTTTTCCTCTTCTTCAGAATTTTCCTCTTCAACAACCTTCCTTTTCGCAGAAGAGGAACCCAAGACTATTTCTCGGGCTCTCTCTAGAGAGATACGGGTTCCCGAAGGAGTACGGGTCCCGAAGAGACACAAGAGGCTGCAACCGCTTCCGCAGTAACCCCTCGAATAGCAAATCCTGACAAAAAGAAGGATAAAAGTTAAAACAATAAATGAGAATATAGGCACGGAAAAAAAATGTGAACTCTTACCGTGAGTCTTAACCTTCCAACCAAAGCGGTTAGAAAGTGTTTTCCAAGATCTACTGTCCATTGGCGTGATCTTCAGCAATTTATCTACCCAACCACGGAAATTGGGAACATCCTCCACAACTCCCATGGTTGCTAAAAAGAAAAACAAGGGGGGGGGGTAAAATTAGTAAAGCTAATAAATTTGAAAGAAGAAGGTACGAGAGGGATAAAAGACCTACGTGCAAAATTCCACTTCTCAGGGAAGGGAACATTATCTTCACCCACTAAACCAACAGTGGGGGCAACAACAAATCGGGCATACCAGCCACGATCCTTGTCATCTTTATGGCTCACCAAAACCCTCTTACTCCTGGCCACTAGTGTAAAAACACCATTACGAAAAAGCCTAGGTGAGTAAAGATGTATCAAGTGAGGGAAAGTAAAAGGAGCTTCAGCTCTAGTGGCTAAATGCCTTAAACAGGCAACTGCCCTCCATATGATTGGGCCAATTTGACCCAAGCAGACATTGAAGAAGCGGCAAAATTCAAGAATGACTGGGTCAATTGCTGGTCTAAACCCTAAAGTAAAAGGGTAAGTGTAAACAAAAGAGAACTCCGTTAAATAGGAAGTAATTCTCTGATTCGGATTAGGGATAATAATGGGAAAATCATTACTCCAATGACAGTCCTTATGAACCACATGAGTTAAAACCTCTGTAATTTGAGTAGGGTAAGTATCGACACGATCTAATGCGGAAACTTGGTTTCTAAGAGATTCCCTGTCATGGTAAAAAGACAATTCTGAAGGGACTATCTCATCTACTAAAGGTTCGCGTAAAGGTTCAGAATGGTCTTTACCCCTAGAAGAAGATTTTTGAGAAAGGGAACCTCTGGTTCTAGAGGAAGGACCAGAACCAGAAGAAGGCATAGACGAACCACCTCCTCGAGTAGATCCTAAACTACAAAGTCTACCTCCCCTTCTGTGCCTAACAGGGGCATTGGGGAAGGAGTCAGTAATGGAAACTCTCTCAGGGTTAGGGCTTGGAGAAGACATATCGAAGAGGAATGATCTAAGGAAGAAGTCAACAAAGATTTGGAGAAATAAGTGTTCAATAAGCTTTATGTGATAAAAGACAAAGGAAAAAATTATATTTATACCGATAAGCAACCGCCAAAGATAAAAGCGCAGAGGTGGAAAGACCATAATTATGATAACTGGCACTTCGTTAATAGTGGCACCGTAAAAACCTTGAAAAAGGCTGCAAAAACTGCAGAGCCAATGGAAAATTGACACGTGCATGAAATATTAAATGGAAGTGACAATTGAAGCGTCAATTTTGTCATAGCATTAGTGGTGACAAAAATTCTCGTTTTAATGAAATCCACTTCCCAAATATTCAATTGATGAATAAATGGAAAGTGGGGAGACTATCTGTATTGGGAAAAATTGAATTTATATATGTTGAGACACATGGACTGGTCAAATAGTCAAAGAATTATAATTAGTCAAGAGTCACGGGCAGCAATAGAAACGAGCAAAGGCAAAGGAAGAGGCACGGGAGGACATTTGAAGGATTCATCGCCCGTACCTATTTAGATCATTTATCAAAAGGAACGGATCTGACCATAATAAAGAGCGCATATACGGAATTCGATAGGCATTAAATACCGGACACGTTAGAGAATTTGTATTGATTACAATGATTGTGTAACGTAGCATTCAATGTCTTTAATTATTCATAATAGCCTCATTATGATTTGAAGGAAACGCATATCTTCAAGATACCTATAAAAGGGAGGTATCTAGTCACTTGTAAGCACAGACACAATTGAAATATAATCTGATTCACTTGTTTTTCTCCTGATTACATTCTGGTTACTCCAAATTATTCTCTTCTATATATTCTTTTGATTATCAGTAACTCGCGTTCTTCTAAATTCTAGCTTTGACTGAAATTCTATTTTTTGGTTAAACAACGTACAATTAATTTTAGGTAAATTCTAGCAAAATTACCTTTATTTTGGTGTTTAAAGTTATTAAAAAAAATTCATACTTATGTCATTTTTGAAAGACAGAATGAACGTTTGACATATGATTACATGACAAGTTGCTGTCACATTTTACGCGGACCTGACGGGTCAAGATTGCAAAATTCCAGCAATAAAATTGAAATAAGCTAGTCAAGAGCTTTTGCAGACATTATGAATTTTTTAAATCTAACTTAACACATTAAACCCACTTTTTCAACCAATTGGTCGTCAGCTCCTCTTTGCCGACTCCTAATTTTACATCTGTTCTCCGTCTCTTCCTCTCTTAATTGTTCTTCTTCCCTTATAATTCTCTCGATTTCTTCTCCCCTTGCCAAAACCCTATTCCTATAATCCTTAATTCCAATCTTCTTCTTTCAATTTATCAATTTATTTGCACGTTGATCAGCCATATTGATTCTCTCTGAATTTCTTTTACCCTTTACAAACAAAAATCCCTGCTCTCCATAATCTTCAATTCCCAATTTCTTTTCTTTGTTTAAATTTGTCAAATAATAAGCACATAGATCAGCCATGATGATGCTAGTAAACTGTTCCAATTGTCATACACCATTACAGCTACCACCAGGTGCACGATCCATTCGTTGTGCGATTTGTCAGGCAGTAACACAGTTGGCTGATCCACGTACTGCTCCTCCGCCACCACCTAATCAATACAATCACCCACCACCTGCTTCCTCTGCTGCTGCTGCACCTCCCTCTCCCTACAACCACGCACCTCCCGGTCCCCCACCCAATGCTCATGGTAGAAAGAAAGCTGTGATTGTTGGTATATCGTATAGGTACTCTAGGCATGAGCTGAAAGGGTGCCTTAATGATGCTAAGTGCATGAGACATCTCTTGATGAACAAATTCCATTTTCCTGAGTCCTCCATTCTTATGCTTACTGGTAACATACCCAATCTTGATTAATTCTCATTTCATAGCAATTATATATATTAACCTTGTGTATAAACTAGGATAGTTTCTTTGATCTCGTTTTAAAATTGTTTTGTTGCTTAGGATTAGGAGTTCATTTAGCTGAGGGAATTAGCTTGGGATTGAGACACAGTTAATTGATATAACTTCTTGGATATATAATGAAAGGAAAAATTGGGGTAAGAGTATCTAATTCTGCTCGACCTTAATATTTATGTTTTTTTTTTCTAGGACCTTCAGCAAAAAGGGACTGTTCAGATTGTTTTTACAGCTGAGTTGGTAGTTGTATCCTAGGAAAATTGAAACTGGTAGTTACTTTGTTCAGAATTGTAGTGAAAGAGTGTTATCTTAATAGGCTGTGATTGTTGTGAGATTAATGTACCAAGAAATCGTGTTTTATCGAGTATTTAATGTGTAATTTTTTTTTTTTGGGAAAAATGATTTAAGCTTGTGGAACGGGTAATGTATGATCTGCAGTTTAGGGTTTGGGAGGCATATATGCTAGGAATTCCTTCCTTTCTGTAGGCAAGGTGGCGGCCATAATGAGCTGAATGATTTTCTAGTAAGTTTAGGGAAGAGAGATTAAAAATAAATATTAATCAAGCTGCCAATGTAAATAACACTACATAAGCTTATATGATAGCAACTTTATCAAAAACAAAAACTTCACATGGTGTCAAGCGGAACTTTGATTGAGTGATCTACACCTCCCGGAAGATATCAGATTGCAGACAAGTAAGATTGTGGTTAAGTTTTCTTTTTTTTTGGGCAAATCTATACACAAAACCCCTTTTTCCCTATATACGTATGGTTGCCAAACAATATGAAATGCGTAAATTACCTTCCCAAAGAGTCCCTTTTAAGCGTAGGAATGATTGTCAATAGCATTTTGGTGCTCAAGGGATAGCCTAGTGTGGTAAGGGTCATCCACCATCAACGATCAGGGCGGTTAAAGTCACCAAGGGAGCAACTGAGGAAAAGCCACTATTGGGCTCCTAGGTAGGGGTGGCGGATGTTGTCTTCAAAATCTAACATCTGACATTAAGGGTATTGGTGGACCAGGAGTCATATTAATAGCTTTTTATCATTGTTTTTTCTTTGTTAGTTTAGTCTTGGAATCTCTAGAGTTTTTTAATAACTAGAAACATTCTAAGGCATTACATTTTCCTTTGTACCTAACAAATTTTCTGGGATGAATAGTATTATGATTTTAGGTCGACATGCTTCTATTGGCTGAAACAATTATTTATCATAGTTCATCCATTGTACCTTAGCTTGTCTAAATTCATGATGCAGAAGAGGAGACCGACCCATACAGAACTCCGACTAAACAGAACATGCGCATGGCATTATATTGGCTTGTACAAGGTTGCCAACCGGGAGACTCACTGCTATTTCATTATTCTGGTCATGGCTCAAGGCAAAGGAATTACAATGGAGATGAAGTGGATGGATATGATGAAACTTTATGTCCCCTGGACTTCGAAACTCAGGGTATGATTGTTGATGATGAAATCAATGCGACAATTGTCAAGCCTCTTCCTCATGGTGTAAAGCTTCATGCAATAATAGATGCTTGCCACAGTGGAACCGTTCTAGACCTGCCATTTCTTTGCAGAATGAGTAGGTAGGTCACTGCTCCTTAGTACTTTGTGGTATCTTTCTTTGGTAGAAGTTGCTGTCTATTGTTTGAAACATTTAAGAGTAACTGGATGTACAAGAGGTTGAATTTCGTGAAATATGCTTAATGGGTATTCATGTGACACCTATGAGAACCTAACTGGATCAAAGGTTACGGAAGTATATGTTGTTCTGTTTCATCTAAGGTTGGGGCAGATAAATGAGAGCTGTCTCACTGATAAGTTCTTCTGACATTTGAGGAATGATATGTTCCATGTCATGAACGATTTTTCAGTTCGAGTTTAATTGATTTGACTGAACAGAAAAATTTACAAATATCATGAAGTTAGGCAATACATATGGTGCACTATGTTACTGTTTTGATTTATAAGACATCTTGGGATCATAGGCAGATCTACATTATAAGTTATGGGTGATTACTTACAGAACCAAACACTATTATTTATTATAAAAACTAGAAAATTTATACAAATATATTAACTGAGCACCCAGTCTTAGTAGCAATTTTGAGATGAAAAATAGTTAAGCACCCATGATTTAAAAATTCTAAAACCGCCACTATTGGGATTATCATCACTGAAAATGTTTTATGCTTTTCTCTTTTTTTAGAAGTCATATCAACTACTTGACCATTCTAATGATTATTATTCCCCTTAACCATCAGTTATCTTCAGCTTTTTAGATTCCACTCTTTTTTACGATAATGCTTATTCTTTTAACTTCCTGGAAATAGGAGCGGACAATATGTGTGGGAAGACCATCGTCCTCGTTCTGGTATTTGGAAAGGAACTAATGGTGGTGAAGTAATCTCTTTTAGTGGTTGTGATGATAATCAAACTTCTGCTGATACATCTGTAAGTTTGATTAATCTTATTTCGATTTAAGTAGAAATTATTAGGAGACACCTAATGACTTTGATCTGCAGGCTCTTTCAAAAGTAACTTCAACGGGTGCTATGACTTTCTGTTTCATTCAAGCAATTGAGCGCGGTCATGGAACCACATACGGAAGTATATTGACCGCAATGCGAAATGCCATTCGGCAAGCCGGAAGTTCAGGGGGTGACTTTGGTGGCGGTGCTGTCACATCTCTCATTTCCATGCTTTTGACAGGTGGTAGTGCCGGTATGGGTGGAGGCTTTAGTCAGGTAACTTCAGCATATTTAATTAATGTACTACTAAAGTGTAATGCATTCTTTTACCTTAGTTCCTGAATTATAGAATTCAAACATAGTTCTTGACCTTTTCTCTTTTATGTCACACTTTTTCCAGGAGCCCCAGTTAACAGCTTGCCAGCCATTCGATGTGTATGCGAAGCCATTCTCCTTGTGAAACTCCTTCTGGCCTCCCCCCTCCTTGGTGTGTTTGGATTTGGATTGTTTGTAAAGATAGAAATTTTATCGGCTTCCATGATATGCTGCTTATGCATGAGAATGCGAATAACTTTCTGATGGAATTCTTAATAATGGAATTATTGTTAACATAACTTGCCCTTTAACTGTTGCAGTATCTACTGATTTACTGAATTTTCTTAAGGACCTTTGTTCAAGAAATTAGCTGAGATGTAACCTTTTTCACTACTGGTTGTTCAGACTTCAGAAGTTTGATGCTTACATTCCACTTTTGCTCCTCTGTTTGTTAAAGAAGTTGTGTTTGAAACCTTTCTTGGATTAGACTACACACCACCTCTTGTCCTTTGCACGAGATGTGAAGGCTTGTAAACCGAGTCTCAATTTTTATCATCAGAATACTATTTTTGATCGAGCAAAAAACATAACTAGGCAAAATTGTAGGAAAATTTGCGCACATATAGCAGCATTAGGTCTTTTACACATAAGGCAAGAAAATATTTATATCCATAGCCAAAACCCCTTAAACATGGTAACTTCAATCACGCATCTTAAATGGTTTCAGTTACATACTTCTACTTAATTAAGATAATTAGTTATTACTGTCAGCCAATCTTCTTAGTCGTAACTGACGTATTCCGAATATTCCATATGCCATATAGTATTATTATATAAAGAGATGGGAACCACATAATTGGAAGCAAACAACTGAAAGATCATGTATACTTCTTCTGCCATGGATAACAGAATCACATTTTTGGTTCAACATAGCGGTGAATGGGATATGCAACACATATTTAAGAATTTTAGCGTCGATGGGGTGTTGATCAATATGGAATGGGATTTTAAATCGATTGTTCGGAGATATCAAAGATACTTGGAGTCAGACGCACAAATTGATATGATGGATATTGGATATTCCGTGAAAGAGCATTTTCCACCGATGAAAATATACGACGACAGGAGTTTGGGCTTGTACATGGAGTTGAAAAGCAAAAATTTATCTTTCACTGATTATCCATTGTGTATAACATTTAAAGAGCAGGGTAACGATGATATATGCGCGAATCCAGTTGTTAACAAGGCAAACTCCAATCTTTTTCAGAATTTGTCAATGGTTGACAATCTGAAAACGGTTGAATGGATTAATTCCGGAAACAAAGAGGGCTATGATGTTATGCAGATCGATGAAGAGTGTGTAATCGGAATCAGTACACATCAAGAAGTTAATGAAGGACAGCTGTACAAAAACAAGGATATACTGCAAAACGTCATGAAACATCTTGCAATCCGAGAGAAGTTCCAGTTCAAGGTTGATCGTTCAAATAAAAATTTCAAGTGAACTTCATGTCACTGAATATATGTTTGATATGGTCGGCTGAAGATACATGTAGATAGATAATTGTATCAAGTGAACTTCATGTCTTGTAAATTTAGTATTTAGCAACGCTATATTCCCATATAACACAATTAAATGGTATAAATTTAGTATAATATTTGGGTAAAAAGATTAAACCGATGCTTTAGATTTTATGCACGGATTATACATGAAATGGTATGTGTATGATTTATACGTGCTGTGAGTTAATACATTCGAGTTTTTTACCCAGTTAGAGAATTAATTTTTATATTTGAAACCAAAAAAGTAATTAATGTATTTATACTACAGGTATTATCTTGTATGTGTGGATGATCAATGCTCATGGAATCTTAAGGCATCAAGCCTAAACACCTCGAATATATTTAAGGTGAGAAAGTTTGAAAAAGTTCACACATATGGAAATAATTCCAGATTATTTTCACAGCGGCAGACTACCTCTAATCTTGTTGGAAATTTGATAATGAACAAGCTAGATGATCCAAAGTTGGAGTATACTCCAGCAGAAATACAAGGTGGCCTCAAGAGGGATTATGGAGTTGATTTGAACTATATGAAAGCATGGAGGTCGAGGGAAAAAGCTTTTGAACTGTTGAGAGGTAAACCAAGCGATTCGTATAATAAGTTGCCAAGGTTTTTGTATATGTTAATGCATACAAATCCTGGGTCAGTGACAAGGTTGGAAAGGTCACACGACGGGTGCTTCTTTTATGTATATGTAACACTCTACTCATCAATTAAAGGATGAGAGTATTGCATGCCTAATGTTGTTGTCGATGGTAGCTTTCTAAAATCAACATACAGAGGGACCTTACTGACGGCCTGCACACAAGATGCAGCAGGTGAGTTGAAGTAAACATTCATAGGTAGAAATAATTTCATGTATAATTACACGTGATGCATAACTGTGTATAAATTATACCCTAAATAATCTGAATATTTTGATGGTATCACAGCTTTAACATGTAGTTTTTTTAGTATAAATCATGTATAATTTATCATATCCTCGTTTTTATCCAACAAATCTTCTTTATCGTATTTGATATGTTGTATAATTTACGTTTTAAATAAAGTTAATTTTTGTGATGTTCAATAAGGTAAAATATTTCCGCTCGCGTATGTTGTGGTTAATTCGGAGAATGATACATCATGGGAGTGGCTCTTCCGGAATTTGCGAGAAACATATGGTATAAGGGAAGGAATGTGCATCGTATCTGACAGGCATGAAAGCATTTTGAAGGCAACATCAGTTGTGTATCCAGAAGTGCCTCATTGTGTATGCATATTCCATCTATGGAACAACATAAAGTTGAGGTTCAAGAAGAGCCAAAAGAAAATAAGGCCCTTATTTTTTGCTAGGGCTAAAGCATACAGAGGAATTCAACCAATACATGTGAGAAATATGTACTCTTGATGGGAGAGTTAAAGATTACTTATTTGACATTGGATATGATAGGTGGTCGATAGCGCATTCAACGGTTAATAGGTCCCCTCAAATATTGCGGAATCCATGAATTCTGCGAATAAGGCGGCGAGGGATCTACCTATCTACGATCTGCTTGACTACTTGATGAAGCTGGTTGCGGCTTGGAATAACACAAACAGAAACGGAGCACTGGCATTGCGTGGAGAAGCATGACGGTAAGTTAAATTGGCATACAAGGTATAAAGTTAGAATATATAATGATATTAGAGTGTACTGTAAAAAATGTTATTATATATTTGATGGAATATAATATAGTATGTATCAATATACCGCATATAATGATTTCACTGTATATACTTTATACAATGAAATATGGATTATCTTAAGCATCGAACAAAGCAGCAGTGCTTGTTTAGTTTTCTGGATATGAATTAGAAAGTCTTATCCTATCTGTTGCCCTCTTAGGAAAGAATATTTTTGAGATATTTGAAAATTTGCTTCTTTGTTCATATGTCCACCATTCACTGGTATACATGCTTATAGTGTGAAACTCCTTCGAGATGTATTTTGGAGTCATTGAAATACTTGTATGGGGCCGTCAGCTATCTCTGAGTTTCAGATGCTAGAAAGTATATGCTGATCTTGGTTTAATTTATCAAAAGTCTCTACCTGAATGCATTATGTTATCCTGCTACCCACTTCACTTCATTAATTTTGTTTTGCTTCATTTTATTTTTTTCCCAAGCGACGAGTTTCACCGTGAAACTTTCACACTTAAGTCTATCCTGACTAGATTGCAATTATAAGGTAATCCAACCTCAGTTTTCTCTTTGTCGTCTAATTTCGAAAAGGATCCAACTTAAATGCATTGATTGTACAATCTATTTTTACAGTATCAGTGCTTCTAGATCTGTCACTAAATTAGGCTTACGGTAGAGAATTACATGTCGTAGGTGTATAGGTCGAAATTTGCAGATCTAGATACCATCATTTGTGTGATGCTACTTTTTGACGAAGCAATTACTACTGCTCTCTGTTTTTGATGATTGATGCGCCATTCTTATAATGCCCTTGCAGAATGTGTGATGAAAACTGGT